>NW_009954407.1:109884-118344 GCF_000747805.2 Chaetura pelagica
AGACTCGTGAGGGACATGAGATGGAACCCGTGTTAAGGGGGCAGGGCCGGGTGTCTGCAGTGCCCGTGCTGCCCCAGGGACCCCCTCGCAGGTGTGAATCCCTCTGAAGCCGGGCGGGAAAACCTGCCCCGGCTGCGGGAGGCGCTGCGGAAACAGCGTTCGACATAAGGTAGAGGGAACCCTGAGGCCGGTGCCGGGGGCGCTGGGGGAGCACAGCGCTGCGCGGGCCTCACGGAGCTGCCCGGGCCGCTGCTCAGCAGGGCTGAGTTCCGGCGTCGTTTGTGGGGCAGCGCATCCCTGGGGCAGGAGCAGCACCTGCGGGCAGCAGAGCTGGCCCTTTGAGGGGAAAACCTGCATCTGGAGCTCTCTCTGCCTGGCTTCAGTCTTTCACCAAACCTAAGTCCTCCAGTTCTCTCCGTCTTCATTGGAAAGAGACTTGATGAAACCCCTCCTCACGGGACCGCATCAGGAATGTCCGCCGTGAAGTTGCTTGTTTAACTTGGCCAGCAGCAGCTAATTGTCTTCTCTGAAGACATTCAGAAACATTAAGGAGGTAATGGTGGCTACAATTAAATCAGTGACAAATCTGACTTGGGTAGGGTCAAGATTTCATCCTAATGAGAAGTCAGTGACACATGGAACTTCATGCAGCATAACAGGTCCTTATCAGCCCTGCCAGAAATATTTTTAGAGCTAATCACAGAGCATGGTGTTCTGCTTTTCTGATAAGCTTATTTTTGAAGGTGCAATTATCAAGAAAAAACAGAAATGTCCAAGCTAAAGCTTTTCATTGTTACTAACTGTGAAGACATCCCTTTTTCACTTAATTCTGAGCTGTGCAGGCAAATATATTGCATCCCACCCATTGCCCTGAAAGTGAGTTGCTTTTTCAATACTGTTATTTTTCAGCAAATGCTTAAAAAACCTCAGTGTTTTATTTATTATATATTTTTTATTGTCAGAATATTTCAGTTTGTTGTTTTTTTGTGTTTTTTTTTTTCTCAAGGTACAAAAGAACAATGAAAGAAGAGTTTAAATTTTTGCTACTGACACCACCACCAAAAAAAGAGAAGTGTAGTGATTGAGTTATTTAGTCATATTTTCATTTTAAGTTTTGAAACTGAAAAAAAGATCGTATGTTCATTAAAAAATACCAATTTATATAAATTTTGCTTTGACTTGGAAAACATCTGAAAAGCAGCATCTCATCTGGGTTGTTGTATTTCATATTCACCAAGCTGCTTCAGGAAGTTACATCTGAATTAGAAGAAGACTTGGTATTGGGGTTGGGTATTGGGTATTGGAAAACCAGTGGAAAAATGCACTTACATGAAACATGCTCTCTCAGAAAATAATTAAAAGTTCCTATTTGAATGATGTTATCACTGTTGTTTTTCAGTTCTCAGGAATTCTTTCTAAAGCTAATGAAGAGGTTTTAAATAAAAAGTGGGTTTAATTTGTCACAATTATTTCAAAACATACAGTATTAATATTAGGCATACTTTATTATTATGGTTTTACAGTGTGTAGTTTTTACATGACTGTCCTTTTTTAAGAAAACTTAATTATGTTGCTTTATATTTTCAATATTTTAATTATCTCTGGTATTTTAGAAATATGTCAACAAGGGATAAAATCCAACTCCATATTTTAATGCACAGACTACTTTCATATCTAGATGTACAAGCTATTATTAAAAAGAGGAAATAGAGAAGTATCCAATTTTTAACACAAGTGGTTTTATATGAAAATAGGCCAAGATATAAAATGCATTCTTCCTTTCTAAAGAAGTAAACAGCGTTTACCAGATGTCAGGTTTTTCCAGGAACAAACATGAAAGACCTCTCAAGGAAGGGGCTTTATGCTTTCAAAACACACAGATGCTTCACATGTGGTGGGACCCAGCTCCCAGCGACGGGCTCCGAATGCAAAGAGAGGGAGGAGGGGCTTCCCCAGAGCGCTGCTTGGAGAGAGCAGGGGGTGACAGAGAGGGCAAGTAGAGCAGGACGGGTTCTGGCAGGCCTGGAGCTGGTGGCCCAGTGCTCTGTCAAGGTGGAGAAAAAACATCTGTGAGCACGGTACAGGAAGAGTCAAGGAACAAATGAAGGTAAACATAAGTCTTGTGATTGTGTCTGAGGCAGGAGGGCAGAATGAGCAATAAGGATGTGTGCACTTACTCCAAAGGGATAAGACAATAAACTACCTGTGTCCTGATGGGGTTGATGGAGTTTGACCATCTAGGGAAGAACTGTTTTGAGCAGGTAGGCTTACTACCTTGAATGTAGAAAACGGCCAAATGTTCCCAGACTAGAACAGTTTCTTTTGACATCTCTGCAGTATTTCAGTGCTAGGAGGAGGATTAACCCCAGGATGTGGGAAAACGAGTTCACATCCCTGCTCTGCCCAAGGGGATCTGAACCCACATCTTCACTATAAGATTATACAACGTGGAAGTGCTCTTCCTTCCTGAGGGAAGGCTGAGAGCTGCCTGTATTTTCAGTCTTTCTCCCCAGGGAGACTGTGAAAGAGAAGTAACATAAAAACTTTCTGAGCTGTGCAGGTCAGCAGTGCTCTGCTTCCATTGCTATTTCAGTGGTGTTTTTCACAATCAAGTCTTCTCAGCCTCTTCATCCCTTCACTTTTACAGATTCTGGTTGTTTGAAAGGGAAAGAAACCATGACACTTCATCAAAGAGAAGAAACCTTTCTAGACAACAGTCTCCCCCGTGTGTTGACATCATTCTAAGAGTCTCTAGTGCAATGTAATCTGCAAAAATATTACCAGAAGCATGTAATGTTTTTAATGGAAACGTGGTAATGTGGAACTGGTTTTGCTACGTGTATCCACAGGCAAGGCAATGGGCAGAAATAATGTATTTGGTTCGAATTAAAGATTTTTCTTCTTCATTAATTGTGCAGTCCTATAAGCCAGGAAAATAAGATCATTTGAATTAAAAAGTGGGAGTCAAATCCCTGAATTTGCACTGAGGCAATTATTAAGAGCTGGTCCATTATTACACTTCTCCAGACTAAGCACTTTAGTAATTAAAATTACATAGTAATTAAAACTGCTACCCCACAACAGTAATTTTTTAACTACAGATCCTGAATTCTGTTCCTGGAGGTTGACACCTTTAAAAGTAAGTTTACATCAGGAGTCCTATTACTTAGTCCCCTGAGTATTTTAGTGAAAAAAATAGGCTTGATATTTACTTCGATGTGCATCCGAAGACCCAATATTTACAGAAATAAACATTTTTCTTCTGGAAAACAGAGGATTCTTATATTGAAGGACCAATTAATGTTGCTCCTTGAATAAGCAGAGACACATACCTTGGAGAAGAAGACCGAAAAATCCTTCACACATGGGGGGCTCATTGTGGAGTCTAATTGTGTATCTTGAAGACTTAGATACTGATAGATTTTGTTTATTGAAATTGTGCCTTTTGCTTGTTAGCTTATGTTGCAATAAGGCAGGAATAATTTCATCAATAGTCAGCAGTTTTATAAACTATACCTTCACTGCCTCTGTTGTGGCCAGCAGATACCAACTGTGTCTCTCCGTGGGAAAGCTGTTTCTTTTGACACAGGGAGGAAAAGTTAAGACTGTTAATCCCTTCAGTCTGCCACTTGTTTAATAGTAAATTGGGAATCAAATTCCGCTGAACTACTGAGATGTTTACTGAAAACCAGCAATGCCCTTTATACCTCAGTTATTCTGAATGTTATTTGTATGTGTAAAAAGTAAAATGATCTTTTAATGCTGAGACCAGATAATGCATTTTTCAAAGAAATGCTGTACTTCACTGTACATCTTCTTTGCAACATAAGCATTGCAAACATACTTAATACTCTATTAAGAAAGATCATTAAATATAATCATAACTTATTGAAAAATAATCCCAGATTCCCTTAAAAATCTGGTTTTTTTTTCATTGATTTTAACCTGAGCATATTCCCCTGTTATTTGGAATGTATGAATTATTAAAGGAAGAGAGTCAATATAAAGATTGCCTTAACAAAGACTACTTGCTGCTCTTTCTAGATTGAGTTTCTTCTTAGATGATTTCCTGCTGCCGTAACAGATTAACTCAGAAAATCACTTTGATTTAGTAAGAGATGTCAAAACACCCAGCAGGTCTAACTGGTTTTCTTTCATTGTCAGTCAAAATAGTATGTGGTTTTAGCACTGATTCATGTTTCTGTCAGCTGGTATGCATAAACTTGCTGAGTAATCAATTCAGACACAATAAATTTAAGAAAATTTGTTGCTAATAGGAAAGCTTTTAGGTTTGGTTATTTGTGCATCCAAGGAACCTGATAGCCTTAAAGATGTTCTCTATTCTTGGGTTTCAAATTCCTATCTTCCTGTATGGGTCAGGTATGCATAATTCCTGTATAGCTCAATAGCATTGTAGCTGTACATTTTATTAGGTCATTTTCAACTTGGGAAATACTGCGGTATCCTTGTAATCTTGTATTCCAAGTATGATGGCCTGACTCAAACTCAGATGACCTCACAGTCTGATTGGAGATACGGGTGCTGAAAAATGCCCAGAGAAAGACTAAGCTAAATGTGAATTCTTTTTGAGACAGAAAAAAAAATGTCTATGGAGAATATTCTGTTTCTGTTGTGCCATGGATGGATCATGGTGTGTTGTGCCAATTCATTTTGCTTTTTTTTTCCCCTCCTAAGTCCTGAGAGGATGTGGGAGAAGGTATTTTGGGTATAACTAGATATTAACTATAAAGGTATACATCTCTAGTATGCATAAACTATTCTTGTCTGTTCCAAAGGTTACCTAGCTCCTTTTAATCTTTCCTGTTTCTTGAATACTGTCGTGTGGTTTATTTGAGACTCTACTGAAGTTCAAGTCAAGTTTTCAGTTCAGAAGATGAGAGAACAACAACAACAAAGTCTATTCATACAACATCAAATGGAGTTCTATCTTCAGGATGATATATTGCAGGCAGTATAATATACTTCAGGAAGAGCAAGGAATGCCAAAGCTCTTACTTACCCTGCACACATAGTGTTCAGATTGTGTACAGTTGATGTTTTAGGTTTGAGTAAGTCTGGCCTCAGTGACGCTAATGCCTAAGATGTTATCAATAAAATTAAAAGGGTTTTGTACTCACATCATTGGTTTGAAGAATCAGGATGTAGCAGCCTCAAGAATGGTGGTGGGACAAATGAAACCACAAATATTAATGGTGTTTCTGAATTTTTCACAGTAAGAACACAAAATTTTGCAATAGTTTTCCAATATGAGCACCACAGTTTAAGGTTTTCTACTGTTAGAGGAATGGTTTATCTTTTCTTCTTCATAACATCTAATAAAACAACTGTGACACAAATACTATGAAGTGAGAATTCTCCACACTAGATTTCTTAAAAAAATTATCTCCTATTACTATGAATTAAGAATGATCTGATAGCAGCTGCCCTGAAGTATGAATGGGACTACAATCTGCAGCAGAAGAAAGCAGTTCTGAAATGCTTATTTAAATATAGGTAGAGTTGTGATAAAAATAAATAACTGTTCCAATTTGTTGAGGATACATTGATAAACTATTAAATTAAAAAACTAGAAAATAGAACAGAAGGGTACTGTAGCAGTTAATGGAGAGGTACATTTCATACAGATATTCAGAATTTTGTTAAGACTTGAAGTCTTTCAGATTTCTGGCTAATACAAAAGTCAGTAATTTCAGTCTACATGTAAGAGTGTTCTTGGTCATGAACCACCTTCCTGGAAGAACTTTAGGCAAATAAGCTTCTCTTATTGAGTGCTGCTATTATGATTGGAATCTTAATTCTTGTTAAAATAATGAATTATCAGAATTCGCTGAAAACATTTCATAAAAAATCTAAAATATGCTTTTTTGAGCTACATATAAATCATTAAATGCAGATTTAAAAAAAAGAGTTGTCAAACAGCAGGGAAATATACATCTACCTTCAAACACGCGTTATTTCAGTTCCCACAGCATCCTTGTAGAAAAGTTGATCAGGTATGGGTTTGGTGATCAGGAAGTGAGGTGGATTAGGAACTGGTTGAAAGGAAGGAGTCAGAGAGTTGTAGTCAATGGGGCAGAATCTGGTTGGAGGTGTGTGACTAGTGGAGTCCCACAGGGGTCGGTACTGGGACCGGTGTTGTTCAACATCTTCATCAACGACCTGGATGAGGGTATAGAATGTACCCTCAGCAGGTTTGCTGATGACACTAAGCTGGGAGGAGTGGCTGACACACCAGAAGGCTGTGCTGCCATTCAGAGAGACTTAGATAGGTTGGAGAGTTGGGCGGGGAGAAACATGATGAAATTCAACAAGGGGAAGTGCAGAGTTTTACATTTGGGGAAGAACAACACCATGTCCCAGTACAGGTTGGGGGCTGAACTGCTGGAGAGTAGTGTAGGTGAAAGAGACCTGGGGGTCCTGGTAGACAGGAGGATGACCATGAGCCAGCAATGTGCCCTTGTGGCCAAGAAGGCCAATGGCATCCTGGGGTGCATTAGAAAGGGTGTGGTTAGTAGGTCAAGAGAGGTTCTCCTCCCCCTCTATTCTGCATTGGTGAGGCCACATCTGGAGTATTGTGTCCAGTTCTGGGCCCCTCAGTTCAAGAAGGACAGGGAACTGCTCGAAAGAGTCCAGCGCAGAGCTACAAAGATGATGAAGGGAGTGGAACATCTCCCTTATGAGGAAAGGCTGAGGGAGCTGGGTCTCTTTAGCTTGGAGAAAAGGAGACTGAGGGGTGACCTCATCAATGTTTACAAATATGTAAGGGGTGAGTGTCAGGGGGACGGAGTTAGGCTTTTCTCAGTGATGTCCAGTGATAGGACAAGGGGTAATGGGTGCAAATTGGAGCATAGGAGGTTCAAGGTGAATATCCGAAAAAATTTTTTTACTGTGAGAGTGACAGAGCCCTGGAACAGGCTGCCCAGGGAGGTTGTGGAGTCTCCCTCACTGAAGACATTCAAAACCCACCTGGATGAGTTCCTGTGTGATGTACTCTAGGTGACCCTGCTCTGGCAGGGGGGTTGGACTAGATGATCTCTCGAGGTCCCTTCCAGCCCCTAAGATTCTATGATTCTATGATTCTTGTTGGATATTTCCTGTGTGGGGAGCTGCAGCAGGAACTTTGCCCCAGTCCCATGGGAGACCAGGGACTGTTATGCAGTTTTTTGCTTCTTCTGGGCTTTCCTTCCCACAGCAGGTCCTCCCACCATCTTCTCCACCTCAGCACCTGTGACACCAATGCTGCATCTCCACTCATGTCCTCCCTGTGCCTCAGTCCCCTTGGATCCTTCTGAACCCCTAGTCTGACTTCTGGTGCCCACTCCTGTCCTATTTCCCTGCTTTCCTGTAGGATTGCCACTTTGTCTCTGGGCAGGGCCTGTGTTGAAGCCTGGCCTTGCCTTGCAGAGAAACACGGGAGCGAAATGGCTGCTGTTGTCCAAAATGGAAGGTGGAAGTCATGTTGAGGAAGGAGGAAATACACAAGGGAAGGCTGCCATCTGCCTCATGGCAAGGTTCAAGCTGCTGCCCTCAGGAGAGCTGGCAGCGCTGAGAGCAAGAAGGGCTTATTTATCCGGGGAGGATGGGGTGAGGTGGAAATGCAGGCTGAGTGCCACGGCCAGCAAACCAGAGAGGAGACACACGCATGCAGACACACACGGAGTTAGGGTAGCCACCACAAAGCATGAACCTTTGGAGTCTGAGACCTTCTGCAATTCTGTGCTTTCTCCTTGGGCACCTCCAAAATGCTTCAGAACATGACCATCATCTCACTGGCATCCTATCAGGAGGGGGAAGAAGCATCTCCAAGCCACACGGCAGCCTGAGCCTTCGTCTGGCTTTGGCTTTAGCAGAATCTCAGCTGTATGATGTGAACAGCTCCATGATTTTTCAGCCCCTACAGATGTTGTGTCTTTTTCATGAATTAAGAAAGGAGAGGCAGGGGAAGAATTAACTGCAAACACTTACATTCTTAGTTGTGGTTGTCAAGTGGAACCTGTGCCTTTACAGTAAATGTAGTTTTGCTTTTCAAAAGCAATTAAATTTTGCTTAGAATCCAGTATTGAAGTGCTCACGTTTGCCACTCTGACTTGTTCCTTGAAACACGTTGCATGTAGATACTCTTTGTCAGAGAAGTTTTCAGATTGGAGCAAACACTCCTTATAAATGTTGATGGTTTCATTACTGAGAAATGACATTGAGAATGCTTTTAAAATAAAAATATCTAGGCTACTCACTTTTCTGCACTGGTCACTAAGGGAAAGACATAATTTTGCAAGTAATAATGACAACATAATAAAAAAATGGGGACAATGATTTGCCAGCACACTGTAACATCAGGAGGGCATAGGAGCCAAAGGCAAAGCTCCTCCTTGCTGGAAAGTGAAAGGTGGATGTCTGCTGAATGACTCCTTTAAATTCAGGTGAAATGGCTGTCAGTGC
>NW_009954407.1:118366-167188 GCF_000747805.2 Chaetura pelagica
GCAGGAACATAATTTTGTATTGTAAAGTTATCATATTTTCCTCTTTTTGGAGCCTGACCTGACCAGCAAAATGCAGCATCAGGTACTGGAAGCATTGCTGTCCTTGCCTTTTCAGAAGCCAGAATGGTCTCCTGGAGGCTTTTTTACATAAATAGAAGCAGTCTTTTCTTAGAAGACATAGAAATAATTCTGAAGCATTGAAAAAAGTAATTGTGGCCCATTATCTTACATAACTTGTGACCTTTCAAGCTCTGTATCTACTCATAAAGGTGAATTTTATCCATCAGTACTAAAAGGTCCCTGAACCAGAACTAAAAGCATGACTAAAAATGTATTTTAAGATTAATTTGGAAGCCTGCTTTTTTATATATTTATATATAAATTTATTTTTCTTTTTTCTCAACAGTACTAAAACCCATGCGAAAAGTAGGAAGGCATTTTTGGTTTAAAAGTATTTGAGGTTGTACTTCCCTTTGGTAAAAAGCTACCTCCATTTTTTTACCATTCAGGATGAAGTCTAAAGACCCACAGATAAACAGAAAGTAGTCCATGTGTGTAGTTATTTTTACACAGTTCACTATTTCAAAATAAGTTGTCTGTAAACCTAGTTGGGTGGGACAAACAGAATTCTGTTGTTCTGTGAAGGCTCATTTATGAGAGAGGCAGTTCAAATTAGATGGTGTAAAAGACATTGTTTTTTGGTCTGGACACTAGTTATATTTAAATCAAGTTTGGTGAGGACTCCTGGGGACACTTGGAATTTCAGCCTGTTCCAAGATCCAATGTAAGGCATCTGATGAGTCCTGGTTGACAGATTTTTTTCAGACTTCCTGCAAACCTCATTTATTCTGTAGCTTTGGCATTGCTTAGGATGCCTAGGATGGCCTAGGACCAGGATGCATTCTTGGTCATGTTTTACGCCTGATGGTTTCCCTTAATTTTAGTCCATAATTTGTGGCAGCCCAGAAACTGCTTCATGAACCAGCCTTATAATGGAGGCAGAAACCTCTGAACAAGGGGCACATGTCCAGCTGCAAATAGCAGCTCCTTCAGTCACCCCAGTGTAACTTGATGGAGACAGAGCGCCAAGAGAAACAAGGTCTCCCAGCTGGAGACCTGTAACTAGTGGAGTCCCTCAGGGATCAGTGCTGCGTCCAGTCCTGTTTAAGATCTTAATCAATGACCTGAAGGAGGGGACAAAGTGTATCCTCAGATGATACAAAACTGGGACGATTGGCTGATTCACCTGAGGCTGTGAGGCAGACTGGAGAGCTGGGTGAAGAGGAAACTAATGAGGTTCAACAAGAATAAGTGTAGAGTCCTGCACCTGGGGAGGAATAAGAACATACACCAGTACAGGATAGGAGCCAACTTGCTAGAAAACAGCTCTGTGGAGAAGGACCTTGTTGTCCTGGCGGACAACAACTTATCCATGGGACAGCAATGTGCCCTTGTGGCCAGGAAGGCAAATGGGATCCCAGGGTGCATTAAGAACAGAGTGCCCTAGTGAGACTCCCTCTGGAGTATTTTGTGTCCAGTTCTGGGCTCCCCAGTTCAAGAGGGACAGGGATTTACTTGAGAGACTCCAGTGGAGGGCTACAAGGATGATTAAGGGACTGGAACATATGTCTTATGAGGAAAGGCTGAGAGATCTGGGGCTGTTTAGTCTAGAGAAGACTGAGAGGGGATCTTATTAATGTATATAAATACCTGAAAGGTGAGTCTCAAGAAGGAAGGGCTGGTCTCTTCTCAGTCATGTTGTGTTATAGGACAAGGAGCAATGGATGCAAACTGCAACACAGGAAGTTTCACTTCAACATGAGGAGAAACTTATTTACTGTGAGGGATACAGAGCACTGGAACAGGTTGCCCAGAGAGAGTGTAGAGTCTCCTTCTTTGGAGACTTTAAAGACCCATCTGTATGTGTTTCTGAGTGACCTGCCCTAGGTGGTCCTCCTCTGGTAGGGGGGGTTGGACTTAACGATCTCCAGTAGTCCCTTCCAACCCCTAACATTCTGTGATTCTGTGATTTTATGAGATTCACACCTGGCTTGCTTGTTTTGCAATAGGTTCTTCCTGCAGATGAACATGAATGGGACCCTGGCTAATTTTCTTTTGCTTTAGAAATCTTTTGCTCCTGGGGATTGAATGGGTCTGCCTACCTGGGAGGTTAAGAGCACTACATAAATGTCTCTATGATGTGAATCGCCCTTGCCTGTGAATCTCTTACACCTGATGATCTTTAAGTTACATCACTGAAGGCCTTTGGAGGACAGGAACTGAATTTCGTCTTGGAGAAGCTTAGTTCGAAATTGTGCACCAGGGATTTTCTAACACACCCCAAAGGTAATGGGAACATGGAATCTTTGGGCTGTTGAGAAAGAATACAGAGGTTGATCCTGTTATTATTTTGATTTGTACTCCATTATAATTTCCTCTTTTATCCTGAATAAGAGAAATACCAACACAAAGGTGACCTTTTAAAGCTCTCCATTGCGGAAGCTTCTATAGAAGTGTAAGGGTTGCCTTTTTGCAATCTGAGGAACTTTATGAGATTTTTCAAACTGTAAAGAAAGGGACTTTTCAAAATGCCCATGTCACTGGTATGGATTAAGAGAGTTCCAAAAGAGTTACCTAATCCTCAGCGAGTAAAGCTTTTAATGGAATTTTATAAGCTATCTCCTACATTCTCTCCACTCTGGCGTATATGCTCAGTGATTATAATACTTACTGTTCTGATATTTCAAGTTACCAGGTCATCTGTGAAGGTTTCTGAGACTCTTTCTAGAGAGTATGGCACCTAAACGAAGGTGACAAGCAAATGGCTGTAGTCTGAAGTCTTCTTTAACTACTGAGATTTGCTGAATTCGCATGTGGTTGCTGGGTCTCAGAAATGAGTGACAGAAGCAGCTACCACTTTTGACAGCAGTTGCTTATCAGGTCTAAATTTGAATCTCTTAAAGTTAGTGGCAAGGCTTGGGTCAATATGCTTAGTAAGTGATTTGTGATCACTATTGCTCTGCATATACTCTTTTTACAATAGTTTTACAAACAGTTGGCTCCAAACTAATGTAATCTGTCTTTACTCTAACATACAACCAGTAATGGCCATTGAATTGCATGTTGGCATCTGGCATGTAAACATGCAAATTTTGATTGATAAATGGGAAAAATAGTATAGTTTTGGAGCAGGCTGTAGTTCTCATTGCAGGAAAAGTAGGCAGTGTGCTCAGAGAAGGTATTGTCTCACTTCATTCTTTGACTGTTTCTTGTGTGATTTTATAATTTCACATAAGTAAAAGTCTGATGTAAGCTTCTTTCTAAACATACTTGCAGAGTTGGGTTTTTAAGTCTGAAGACTACAAGAGATTTCAACTAGAAGAGATTTTTAAACAGAATAAAGCAAAAAATAAAGAACACATTTTGCAGTATTATATATAAATTAATTGGCACATTACACTATTTTTTACTGTTAATGTAATTTTTTTATGTGGTCGTGAGCATCATAGGAGCAACTTGCAAGCCTCAGAATGGGCATCTCAGCCAATGTACAAGACCCCATATTCAGAATCATATGGTGGGGAGAATTCCTTATGCATAGGAAACTCTCTGGCTTTGGCCTCACTGAAGAATAAACCCCATGCCATCCTACTGTGGCCCCTCCCTGGCGCCATGACCTCTCATGCCAGCACAACAAACACAGCTTGCCCAGCTCTTCCTAGCATGGCTGTTATCAGCATGGAGAGGAATCATTGTCCTGTAGATTAATGAAGTTTGGACTTCAATGCAAGGAAGCATGAGGAAAAGACCTGTTAAGGTCACACACAACCTAGAAAATCTGACAGGTCTACAAATAAATTGAGGTTTACAGCTGTAGTGGGATAAGGGCAAACTGGGCTCTAGGTGCACTACAGCCCTAGGTCACGTGCAGTTGCTGTCTTTAGTACTGTCCTTTGAGATTATTTCCAGGCCAAAAAATGAGATCATTAATTGTATTTGGTTCAGACTGTGAAGAATTTCTTAACAAAGAGCAAGATTATGTTTTAAATTATGTATTCTCAAAGAAAATAAGATGTTGATGCAAATACATAATCTCTCAAGCCACAGGTAAATTGTTCTGTAGCATCTATGCCTGAAGCTACTGCTGATCTGAATATCACTTTTAAGAAAGGAGATTTCCTTAAAACTAACCAGAGGGCAAATTGGTCCAGTTTCATCACCTTTTATAACTCAAGAGAACTGGGTAATTTGTTTCTTGCTAAGTCACACACTTTGTGTAGTCACTTCTGCACAGTTTACATGCTAAGGAAAAAAATTACCCTTTGCATTATATAGGGTGTTAGACCCATTATCTCAGAGGGCTTAAAGTCCTCCAGTTTCTCTTGTCAGCTGGAGATGTAAATACACTCTTTTGGCATAGGGTAGCCTCTGCTAGCATGCCACAGAGATCCTGTCATGCCCAGGACACCCTCTAAAATGAACCAAGGGGCCTAACCTGCACTGCAAGTTTTTAGCCAGCACTTGTTGTCTTTGAATGGTTGAGAAAGAAGTTGCTGCCTGCTGATAGACCCCTAAGGCAGAGCAAAGTAATGAAGAACTGGGCCATAAATCAGGTTTTTGTTCTTGATGCTATATAGTTCCTTGCTCCAAATTTGTTATTTTGATTGCAAAATAATGCTTCATAATTGAAGAGTGCATACTTTGAAATGGTGACTTTAGCCAAGCATTAGTTATTTTAAATTAATTTAGAAGATTCATTGTACATTATGAAAAGTCACCTAATGAATCACAGAAGAAAAGCAAAAATTAAAACTTATACTAACTATAAAAACTAGTTTTTCTAGATTTTATCAGATCGATTTTAAGTATATGGGCAAAACAAAGATAATATCTACGAGACTGCAGTTTCACAAAGATTGTTTAGTTTAGACTGGGGAAGCTGAATTGAAATGCTTGCAGATTTCTTGTAAGCAAAATTGTAGATTTGTTACAGGAATCAATGATCAGTAAATGGGAAGTGACAAAGTAAATGCTGCACTTAGAAAACATAACAGAGGAATATAACATTGTTCTAAAGCTCACGATGGGTTTAAAATAACAAGAGATACTATAAGTGTGGTCTGTAGTAAGAAAAAAATAATTGTAAATGGATCTTTAATATGCTTTAAAAATTTAAGAAATATAAGCTAAAAGGAAGAAAGGGCATACACGAGGAACACATTTTAGTCCAATCAGCTAGTTAGGGCATCAATTAGAATTAGAAAACATAGCAAGGGCAAACAGATCAATGGTTCTATCTTCAAATGAAAGCAAGTGTGTTTACTTACCAACATTTGCATCTTTGAGATAAGCAAAACCTCCTTTCATGTCAGTTAAAATTCTAGGTCTTGTTGATGTTGCCTCTTTTTTCCCTAAGTAATTGCTTTTGCATTCACTTGTTTTGTCCTTACCTGACCTTGAGCAGAGACTGGCTGTCAGAAATGAGTCAACTGTTGACATCATGCAGCTCTCCTCAGAACATCCTATGGTAGAAGATTCAATCACAGAGCTCATTCTCCTTCACCCTGAAGAGACAGATTCAGATCTACTCCTAATTGGAATTAAATAGAATTAATTTATGATGACTGCTTTTCAGTAGCTTCTTATCTGTCAGGAACAGTTCCTAATGGACAAGTGCCTGTGTGGCAAATGGATCACTAAAAGCATCTGCAGGTTCTTTTAGGGGTGGTGGCAGGAGCCACCACATTCACTAGGACTAATCCACCACAGTCACAGGAGATCCTGTGATATATGTTTACTTCACAAGCATCCAAAAATAGTCCTACTTCATGGGCAACTGTGAGTTTGCTGCACTTAAAACTGAACTGGTCTTCAAGTAAAAGGTCAGAAAGCACAACGGAGGAAGAGATTTCTTAGAAAGGATTGTTTCAGCATGCAATAAAACTATCTCTTGCAGTATCAAAGGACTTTATCCTTTAAAATGAAGGAGGAAGACCTAAGAAAAAAGTTCAGTGCCATTTCCTCAGCCATTGCCAGAACATGACCAAGAAGGATCCATTCCTAGGGTATGAAACTGAAAGCTTGAACCAACTCAACATTTACCATTAACAGTTACTTTGGTTCTTGTGCTGGTGAATTTAACAGGAAAAATTTTTGGTCATATAGTTTGTGCAATGTGGAGATGGTTCTTTTTAGCTTCAAGCTGTGCAAAGCAGGCATGAGATGCTCTTGTTCTGCCTGGTGTAGAAGTAAGCAGTAACACATTTATACAGTAAAGACAAAAAACCCCAGGTTTGTCATTCTCAAGCTTGAGAAATCTTGGGAAATATCCTAAAATCTTACCACTTGTGAAACAACTTGTTTCAACAACAACAACTGATATAATTTGTGATTATAATTACATTGTCTACAATAAATTATCCCCTCTTTAGAATCTAAATATTGTGCTGTTCATTTACAGGAAGGAAAAAAAACAGCTGGAGCCACAGCTGTGCTGGCAGTAGATGCCACAGCCACAATGTTCATGGCCTTTAGGTGTAAGATATATGAAGATAACTACTTCCATGGGGAAGCAAGACACTAGTATAGTGCTGTCTGAGCTATGGAGACTAAACTGTAGTTTCCATAGCTGAAGGTCAACTGAAATACTGTTCAACTTTCCGGGTCTAATAAGTGCAATACTAAGTTTAACTGCTACACAAATCCATTGGCTCTGCAGAACACAAGCAAAAGTTTAAAAACATATCTTTACTGGAAGGCTTTGTCTTCCTATTACTCTGGAAGAGCACAAAGAGCCTTGTCTGGATGTATAAGCACAGTAAAAATGCATAGCACTCTAAGTGAAAGATGCCATCAGTGTCTCAGTGCTTGCATGCCATTACAATATAATGTAACTGGACAAAAATAAGTTAATTGCAAGATAATCCTCAAAGTCCATTTCCTGCTCCTCACATGAAAAAGCTGGCTTTGTTTAGCCTTTAGGGTTGTTTTGCAAGTTAGAAGTCACAAGGAAAACTACAATTTTTTGGTGGTGGAACTTAGCTGCTAGAGAGGTACAAGAACATGTATTGTACATTTCCTGACTGGCAGTAGGTAGGTGTAAAGATTAGTAGGGTACAAAGGCACTCAGTTCTGGGAAGAAAAATCTAGAGAGAGACTCAGCTTACTGCAATTCAAAGCAGCTGTGGGGTGTTAGAGTTCTGGAATTTTCTCAATCTACTTTCCCATCACTTGGTTTTTAACTGCTTTGCAAAGTGTAGGTTACAGCGACTGCTATCCTCAGCTTTCCTTGTCATTGTCTTACTGACAAAGCTCCCTCTTTCTGTCTGCAGTTGTATGGCCCAGGTCAGGGATCCGAAGGTGAATTTGCTCAGCACTGACAGGAGCAGTGTGCAGAGAGTTCATTACTTGCTGTGAGTCACCCACCTGAGCTTCCAGAGAAAGAAAGATCTTTTGCATTTTCTGCCTGCTCCTGAATCTTACTACTATTGTGAGAAAGGGAAAAAAACCCATCCTTTGACTCTGTTTTTATTTTGAAACATTTTCTCCCCTTCCCTCATTCAGTATGTGACATTTAAAAAGCACTTTCCTGCTGCTTTCACAGATCGGATTCCCAGAAATGTTGTTTGGAAGAAACCTGTGGGCACCATCTACCCCATCTCATGCTTGAAGCAGAACTTGCTGTGGAACTAAATCCGATCAGCCATGGCTTTGTCTGGCCGAGCCTGGAAAAATTCCAAGCATGAAGATCCCTTACCCTCTCTCAGTAAATGCAGTGCAACATGAGTAGAAAGAGAAGCTGACTATAGACCTTCATTTTTCACATGTTTGCTGGTTGGTAGGAATGCAATCAGCAGAGGACAGAATGAGTAATCTGTCTTTCAAATAAGGAAGATGATTTTGCAGCAGTTAACCTTGTTGATGCAAAGTAAATGATGCTGTAATGCGGTCTATGGTTTCTGTTTTATTTTGGTGATATTCATGAAGCATCAACTTTTAGAATCATGTCATCCTGCTCTTCTTTATGTGGAAGTTTCTAGCAATATAGATTGCAGAAATCTAATATAAAATATACCTTAATATGAGAGCATACTCCAATATTAAATAGCTTAGACCCCCTTTGCCATGCAGAAGAAAATACCCACTTGCCACCAAGCAGGAGTTTTCCAGCTGTGTGGAGCTCTGAGGGAAACTAAAGAGGGCAGAGAAATGCTTCAGAGGGGTGTTGCTAATGAAAAGATACTGGAACAAAGATGGTTATAGCAAAGCAGAAATTCCTGTTTCTGCCCTCAGGTATAAAGAGTGGTAGGTTCGCACCAGGTGCTGGAAGGAACACTTACCTTTCCCTGATAGGACTGGAGCCTCTGGCACAGGTTTTTATTTTCTTTCCCATTTCCTCAACCCACAGCAAAGGTTTTCTAAGAAGTAATTATAATAGGATTAGTATGTGGTGGGAGTGAAAGTGCTTATTTGCAGTGTGACTAGAAAAAATGGAATTAGGAGAGTACAGAAATATTCTGTTGGATTGTCTGAATTCTCAAAATTCTGGGAAAGGGCTGATTGAGTTTGTTATTTTTACTTAAGGCAAGTTCCCTAATCATGAGTTTTAAAATGCAGTAATGCAGAGGAGGACCTGAGGGTGATAGAGAGTAGAAGAGACAGGAGTTCACAATGTGATGAAGTCACAAAAAGTGAGTACTGTACCAAATATATAAACAGGGTATGACTTTTTAGGACAGGAAAATAATTCTGCTTCATGCAGCTTTGCTTACATTTGGGAATTCTGTGTCCAAGTTTTAAAGATTTTGAAAATTTGACAATATCCTGGACAGCTGACAGTAATCCTAAGGCTGGAAGGAGTTGTTCATATGGAGATAACAAGGGAATTTAAGCCTGGGAAAGAAAAGCTGAGGTGATAAGCCATTATTTTTGTTATGTGAGGTAATTGCTAGTATAAAACAAAGGGAATGTCCTGGTATCAAAATAACTGCCCCACTATTTAGTTCTAAATGAGCTTTCGGTGATTTAGCCTGTTTGCAGGTGGCTTTACATACCAGTACATGCCACTGTGTTGTTTCCTGCATCACAGAAAATTGTCAGATGCATCAAAACCAGGATGGTGGTAGGCACCAGACTCCCCCATATCAGCTTGTCTGCCAGCATGTCTTAAAAATACAAGTTATACTGTCTTTTTCAGAGCTTTACAACATGTGAGTTACTACTTCTGCACGCACATAAATGAAGAATACATTTATTTCCATGTATAGCCGTGCACAGAGATATCAGTACATCAATTCCAAAATGTGTTTTATGGACGTGGAAGTAAGTATTACTAAACTGATAGGTTACCACGGTCCTGTATGTTAGGTAGCTCAAGGTATCTGGACATTTGTTCAGTACAGTAAGATGTGAAGATACTGGATATAAGTTGGATACAACTGGATATTGGATACAAGCAAGCAGCTGATGGTGTAATTAGGAGTTGCCAGAGTGGATGCATCTGCTAACTCCAAAGTTTTCACAGGCTGCTTGTTTACAGTACTTTTAGTATATACTGCATAAAAATTCTGGCTTTGTCTGTAACATGTAAGCCCCCCCCCAAAAGAAGCATAACATTTTATATAAGCTTGTTTATGAATGATCTAATCTCTAGATTTATCCAACTGCTTTACAACTAGTCTGGGAAAAGCAGACCCTTACCTAGTCTAATTTCAGTCCTTGAATGTTACATCTTCAACTTACCTTCTGTAAACACCAGTCCTGTGGATGTCAAATAGCAACAGGATGTGAGGTACATCTTAATGCTGTTTTAATGTGGAGGCTGTGTGGATAATACTTTTAGGATTACTTAGTTTTGCTCCAAACCAGGAGGAGACTTAGTAGCTGAAAGAGCTGACGACTGGAAGTAAACATTTTTGCTTCTAGATCTAAGTAGTTTGTAAACAATTATTATATCTTATTAAATATCCAATGAGAGAATTAAAATACACCAAATTATGGGTCTGAAGTGAGAAAAGCAGCATATTCCAACAAAGTTGAAAAGGTGAACAAAGGTTCAGTTACTGATTATTCCATTTCATGGGGGTATTTTTTTTTTTCCCTAGGAAACAAATAGTTATGAACATAATCAATCATAAGTCTTCTTTTGTGTTATTTGTAAAGAGAAGCAACTCTAAGTTAGGTCAGATGCATTCAAGCTCTACTGCCATTCTTTTCTGAGCATTTTATCTACACGCAGCTTTCTTCTACACACAGCTACAAGAAAGCCAGGGAAACATTGTAAAAGATCTGTTTCTAGTGATGTGAGTCGAGTGTTGCTGCTCTTCAGTGTTTTGTGCCCTTGAGGTGCCTTTCCATCCCTGCTGATGGTTGAATCGCAGACAGGGGGGCCTTTTATAATGCAGGTTGGGTTGTTCTGACTTCTTCAGTGCTGTCACGAATATATCTCATCAAGTACAGAAATTTCCATGAGCACGTGTCCTGTCCTACCCTCACAGTCTTACTTCACAAAATAAATACAGTATGTTCAAGATGACCTTCCCCTTCTATAAGGCCCTTTAAGACCTTTTGTAGTATGCATCTGGGTTAAGACAGCAGCTGTCAGCACAGGTACAATGAATCTGACTATCACAACACAGAAGTCAGGGGGTGAGGCAGCACTCTCCTGTAGACTGGATCACTTCTGATCTCATTACTCTGTGCCAGGTGGAAAAGGAACTCAGGGCCTGCCTTTGTGTATAAAAACTCACAGACTTGATGATGAATGAATGCATATGCAACTTTTGTCAGGAGCAATAGGACGGGCTCTGTATATGACAGATACTGTGCATTTGTTGTGCTTTTTTTCTTTTTTTTTTTTATTTTTTTATTTTTTATTTTTTACTCTTGCTGTGTTATGATTTGAGAACATGGCATGAAAATGGCATAGAAACCTGAATAGTGCTGCATAGCTAGGGCTACTGTTAATGCAAATTCTCTTTTTCCAGTGGCCTGGTCTAAGACAGAATTAAAGGGTTTACACACACATATAATTATGTATAAATATCTTCTATGCATGTAGATTTATCTTCCCCACTTCAGTATTAATTTTGAAGAGAGAGAAGACTTTATGTGGGCCTATTGCCCTGGGAGGCCAATTCAGATCAGTACTGAGAGGTTCTGTTTCTTTGGCTCTGTGCCTTTTCGTATGTGGTTTGTTGTTGTTGTTTTTTTTTGTCTGAACGTTGCCCTCATAATAATTTGTTGTCCTTTGGCACAAATGGTTTGGCAATATTTGAAGGCTCTTCTGGCTTCTCTCTATCAATAGCAGAATTTGATCAGCCTTTGTATTTATTTGTTGCAACTTTTCTTAATTGCTCTACCACAGTCTACAAAGTGACTTCCACAACCAACTTTGTAGCCTGCCGTAGCCACGTCTGACTTCCCAAATGGTCCTGTACAACACTAAGCCCCACATTTGCTCCTGATGAATACAGCTTTTGCTGTCTGCTGGATTGCTTCTAGCCCTTCGGTTTCCCTCAGCCTCTAATAATGCAGAGCTAAAAATCATCGATGCATCAACCTACTGCCCTGCAATCAAACGAGAAATCAGAGAAACCTATTGACTGAACTGGCTTAGCTGCTTACTGTACTGGCTTTAACCTTGGTCACAAGTTTCTGTTTCAAGTGTCATCACACATGGGAATATTTAATTACTCCTTTCTTTAGGCTGAATGAAAGCTACTTACCAGACCTGTGTGAGTAATGGATTTTGTTGTGGGGCAAGCATAAAAATCAGGTGTAAAATTGTTTGGATTTACTCCACGTTAAATGTATCATTGTGACTGGAAATGAAAATGTAATTTTGGAATGAAACTTGTTTTGATTCAAAAAGCATTAAAATTATTCACGTAACTCAACCCAGTTGTAATATTTTCCAGATTTGTCTTTCCTCAGCATAATTTCTGATCTCTGGAAATGTCTTCTACCTCATGTGTTGTGTTCAGTATATCCATTTAATTGATATATTAGTGGCAACATTTTTTAGGAATACTAAAAATAGACTTTTGAGGATCATAGCTTGAAAGGTTTTGGTGTATTTTTTTCTTCACCTCACCTTAGTTCTTAAAACCACTTTTATATTTTGGGCTTATTTTCTGATTCCTGCTTTCACTGATTGTTCTCCTCCAATACTGAGCAGTGCAGGAAGCTGTCTAATGCCATTTTTCCAGCACTTCCTCCAAATGTGAAGGGCCTCATGTTTTCTTTTATTTGCATTTATCCACTTACATTAGTGGCTCATCTTCTCTGACTACATTCTTAGACTTGCAGACTGTGTTCGGTATCACAGTAATTTCTGAATCATTGTTAATTTCTGTCTAAATCCTAGACCTACTTTTTTCACATATGTTCTTAGTAAATCTCTTCATAATCCTCTTACCCATTTGCCCAGCATTGCTAACATGGATTTATTTTTCTTGATATTCCTGCTTTTTCGGAAGTCCTTGAAATTCACTTTTGGAATATAGTCACCTCCATTCTGAAAAAGATCTTCTCATGTCATGCCAAGAAAACTATGATCACTGTGTCTTGAATTGGGATTTAGTTCAGAAAGGTGAATTCTTCTCCTGTGCTTCAAATCTTTGATTTCAGGATCATGAAGTTGTAGCCTGTGTGATTTAGTCTTCTAAAAGCTTTTCTATCAGAAAAAACATGTTGAAGAGCCCACATCTAATGCCAAGTTTCACAGATTTCCAGGGAAAGATAAAATTTTTAGATGTTTTAATAGCCTAGACTAGATAGTGCTGACTCATGCACTGAAGACCAATGATGAAATATGTGCTTACGTTTACTGGTTTCTGTTGATGGTCTGTCAGTAGAATCATGGAACCTGTCTGATAGGCAGCTGAACTACTTGCATTTTGCTTTTCAAAGCTTTTAATTGTTTCTCATTTTTGTAAATGATACAGCCATATTCTCTGCAGAGCTGGTGCCTTTCTTTTGCACTCAGCAAGACAGGCTTTGGGTGACTTTGCTTGCTAAATTCTGTGAAATCTTAATGTAGTCTGTAAACAACTCATAATCTAAAAAGAATTGAGACATATAACATTGATGTATAATTCTTGCATTCACTTACAGTGTGCAATATGCACAAGCTAGCAGTTTCCTCTGGTGCCTGCAAACTGAACTGAAAATTGTTTTGACTTATGTTCAGTGTAGTGTATAGAACAGTAATTCTCCAAGATACATCTTAATTGTCAGAGGAAGAAGTGAATTGGTATCCAAAGCAGAAAGTAGGACAAGAAAATCTATGTCATGTCATAGTCATTAGTCCAATCAGAATATGAACAAAGAGGAAGGACTGTGGAAGTGCTAACGTTGTCAATCATAAAGGAGGACAACCTCCAAAATTGATATTAATCTCATAGTTATTATTAAAATGTTATTAATATCTTCTTTTATCAAGTGATGTCAACTCTTACGAGTGGTGTCTTACAAAATATGTTAGAGATTCTAATGGGTGCTTTGTTGGGAATAAGAAGAAATAAAATGACTATGTGTTGAAACGATTGATTTAGTCTTAAAACCTGTGGGCCTATGGGGAAAAGCAGATATCAGTCCTATCCTAGACCTTATAAGATATTTTTCCCAGACTTTTTAGCAAGGAGGATATCGGTATTATACCCATATTTGATTAATCAGGTTTTGTGATTTTAAAGTATGTTAGGAATGTGCATGAAGTGTTAACAGAAAGAATCAAGAATAGTGTGATGGGAAGACCTCTTGTGAATGTTTCAGGAGATTTTTATTTCTGTTTTTTTCCTCTGGGTTTTTTCTAAAAGTAAATTTATTTGAGTGTGTTGGTTTCCCTCAACCTATTTTTTTTTGGTTTTTTGTTTGTTTGATTTGTAATTTCCGTTCTGAAGGGGGTTTCCTTTTCTTAGCTTTTAGCCTTTCTTAGTTGATTTTAGTACTTTTTCTCCTGTTCCTGGTTTTGTCTTTCTTTTCCACTGTAGCTGTGTTATGTGGAACGGCTCTTGTCTCTGTAGCGTCACCTCCTTGACGTTGAGCAGCACTTTTCTTTCTGCTACTCAGCATTTATAACAATCTATAGATATTTAACTAATTTCCACTATGATTCACACCTTATCCATCAGTACTGAAGTCAGTGATTAGGGTATGACAGGGCTTTGCACTATTTTCACTGCAGTACCTATCACATCAGCCCAGTGCAGGCAGATATCTGTGTTGTAGCTGAAGACCCTGGGGACAAGAATTTCATTACTTCAGTCAGAGGCAGAGTCCAGTTTGAGCTAGTCTTGGCACATAGCTCTCCCTCTCTGAAGTCCTCATTCCTTTAGCCCAAGCTGTGTCTTATACTCTGCTGGTCACAACAGAGGTTGTGTACAATCGCAAGCAGCTCCTGACAGCTTTAGCAGGGAGTGTGTGGTGGCCCTGGCAACAGCCCTGGAAGTTTCAGAATTGTTTTCAAGCTGCCTTCAAGAAGTGGAGAACTTGTATCCATAAACTGCCCTTCCAGCCCTGCCTGGCTATGTGGAAGAAAATTTAAATTAATTTTTCAGAACATTATGAGAAGATCTGTGAACATGTTTGGAATGAATTTTGACATTTCTGGCAACTCCAAAGCAGGAGAGCAACAGGATCCCAAAGGTTGGCTCTGAAACAAGCAGTCTGGCTTGTGGAGGCTTTGGGACACTAACTTTTCCTCTGTGGGCTCAGGCAAACCAGCACTAACACCATGGGCATCAGCCAGGTTTCCCACACGGCAATGGAGTGCAAAAGAATTTATCTCAGTGCTTTGAAGTTGGATCTCTAGGGAAGTTTTGTCCCAGTTCTTCTGTTGTCATTATGGAGCATGTGAGTGCAACCACTACAATGAGCAAGGTGATGATATTTAAGAAATAAGATCCCCCTTGTACACTTTTCTAACAGGTTTCTTTTGACCACAGGCTTCCTTCCTCCTGCTCATGACAGCACTAGCAGCAGGAGACTACTGGTAGTAGATAAATGTTAGTATCGTGCATTAATTTTAATGAGACGGTGAATTTAGGGCAGCATATGACTACTATAATTTGGATGAATTCAGGGATCACCTCTGTGTTGGAGCCCTGTCTGAGGCTGTCACTGTGCCCATGTTAGTCAAGTGCATCTAGATTAAAGCCAGAGCTGTACTGGCTCAAGTCCAGCTGTGTTGGCTCTTTCTGTGCTGTACCTCACATGCTTTCTGCTGCTGGGGTGAGCATGAGTGGAGCAAATGCAGATCTCCCTGCACCTCTCAGAGCAGGTAAAGTCTACGTGGGCTATCAGTTTGACTAACTGCCCTTTCAAAGGTAACATAGAGTCTGGTCCACAAACCCTGTTATACTCCAAAGGGAAGCACCTGACTACACTCCCTTCTGCATAAGGAAATGGAGGATGGTGAAAACCAGGTATTTCATAGCTGTAGATTCCTTAAATCTACGTGAGTCAAACAACATCAGTTCAGCCCCTGTCCCATGGAGTAAACAGTTCCTGTTCCACAGCACAGAAATGAAATAAAAAGGAGCAGGGAACAGAAGCTGGCAATGATAAATTACTAGTTAGCATGGTGGACAATGCTATGACTGGCAGCCAAACCAGATGCTTGTCTGGGTTGTGCAGGCATCACTGGGGAGGAGAAGTTTTAGGAGGCTTTAGAAGACTGCAGACTTTTATACTGAAATGCATTTTGCTGAGGAAGAGGATTTTCAGGGGATTTTTGAGGACTTGGCAGACTTTTATATTGAAATCCACTTGTGCATGAAGGAAGCAGGAAAAAATAAAGCAAGCTCCATGAGCCTGAGAGAGAGCCATATAAAAACTGCTTACAAAGTTAAGAGAGGCAGAGCAGAGGGGTTCAAGAATTTAGTCAAAAAAGAATGTTAAACAGAGAAAGAGCTGGTATTAAATCACCACTTGACATCTGCTTCTGTCATAAGGAGGGCAGCAGGATGCCAGCCCTGCCAGAGCTGTCCTGCAGGTACACTGGGGACAGTTGTGTGCCCTACAGCATGGCAGCAGCAGCAGAAGAATGGGCAGGTGGCGGGGGTTTCTTCCCTCTCCTCCTCCTCTGTTCTCTCCACAGCAAGGGCTCAATCACCTCAAGACTCTTCTCCCACCTTGACTTTGCTTTTTTTACCCTAGTAAACTATGTCAGTCCCACCACCTGGGAAGCCTTTGGCAAGGTATTTTTCCATTGTTTGCAGCTCTGCTTCCAACAGCAGTTGTCAGATGCTCTCTTGCCCCTTTCATGATCCCGTGTACATCCCTGCAGAGAGGTATGAAATACTGTCAAGCAGAATAGCACTTCATACTCAGTTTACCCAGATGTAGAGACTGTGCAGAAGGCACTGAAGTCCACAGAAGCAGAGGACAAGTACATAGTGTTCTGAAAAGTGATAAGTCACTGTATGTGAAATATCAGTGAAGCCTTTGAGGGAGAAATTGCTAAATGAATCAGTCTTGAAAAAGTACACCCATTTAATCAAGTGGATTTAAAAATCAATCTGGTTCTTCTGGTGCAAATCTCTAATCTACATTTCCGTTAATCCTTTTAACCCTTGTGTATATCAATTTTGCTTGTGTCAGTAAGTTACTGGTGGGGAGCAGGTATAATAAAGGACTTAGCACCCATTATTTAAGTGCTCCAGTGCCCAAATTCTAAGTGCTTGAAGTGAAGTGCAATCATAGAGTAATGCATACAGGCTCCCTCTACAAACAAGAAGAATTAAGTGCCTGGGAAGGGTTTGGACCAGCCTTTGTGCAATAGGAATCTCTTCTGAGGTAGTGATGGGGGATGTTGAGCACAGGGGTGTATCTGAACATTTGTCCCTTTTTGGAGTTTTAATTGCTAGCCTGAAAGAAAAGGATGTGAACCTGTGTCAAGAGCTCCAGCTCATTCTTGGGTGTCTGCAGACATGCATAATTTTAAGTCTTGCCTTCTGGTGCTTATGCCTCCCACCTTCTGCATAGCAGCCAAGCAGATGGAGTAGGTGCCCAGAGCAGAGGAGCAAGCCCAGGCTGTCAGCTTTCCTCAGCCTGGGAAACTGCCACTAGTAACTGCCTGTCTCACCAGTGAAGGCACCTCCCACCACTTCTACACTTCTGCACAGGTACCAGGGAGCAAGGAGCATGGTCATCACACGTCTGTAGAGCAGATAGGTGAGAGTCCAGGGTGGTAGCTTAGGGGTGCAGTGCTCCTTGGAGCAAGGAAAATCTTGTTCCATAGCAAAGTCACAGGGTTTTAGCAAGTGAATGTGAAACAACATTGAACACACTAAGTTTTCAGAGAACAGGATGGCTGGGTGGTGCTTTGGAGACAGCTGTCTCTCCCCATGTACTGCTGTGATGCCTCTGTGTCTTATCCTGGGCTCCCTTTAGAGGCAAGAGACTAAGAATTTGTTTTAACATGGCCCTAGGTTTATTTGGACTGATGTCTGAATCTTTGTCTGTGCTGATTTTTGGAGCTGCCCTTTCCTACATCTCCTCCATGTTCATGTTGTGGTTTTATATGTGAAGTAAAACTCTGCTTCTTCTTCCAAGCAGCAAAGAGGAAGTGGGCAGGAGAGGAAACATAGGGCAAATTGCTGGAACACAGCTCAGGATTGCTGCTACCTGACCTCTTGTTCTTCATATATGTGTCTGAAGCACAGTGTCTGGAAAAAAAACAGGACTGATGGGAAACAAGAGAAGAACAATGTCAACCTCATACTATACCGAGCAAATCAGCAGAATTTTTGGGTCAGAATGGATGAGGTGTCCGAGTCCTGAGTGGAGAGGTTTACAGTGTAAAGAATGAGGCAGCATTTGGCCTTCAAGGAGAAATTTTGACCCTTGATTATCTTAGGTGTACAGTATCTGACCTCAAGAAAGCAATCCTGATGCTGTTTTTATCAAGCTCATGGAGAGTTTTGCTTAGAGACCTGCTTGCAGAGTGCCAGGTTAGGCTGATGTCTAATTGAGTTTCCTGAGTCTAATTCTGTTGTCATAATTGCCTGGGGGGAAGCAGAAAGGGCTGGTTACCAATTAAGATTGTAACGTTATTAATTTAAGAGAGTTTGAAGGGTATGTGTATTCTAGGAATCTATCTAATTGATAGAAAAACAAGTTAAATATCCTGCTGCCTCAAATTCTAGCTGTGTTCTCCATCCAGGGAATTAAGTTTTCTATTTTTACAGTTTTTGCAGCCTGTGGGAGGGCTGGCATAGCCATGTCACGAGAAGCTGAAATCCAAGCTGCAGCCCTGCTACCCCACAATAAGGGGCCAAGTGATGAATGGGGAGACACCCTCTTCTGCAGAAGAACAGATGTAACTCGTGTTTCAGCCTGGTGTGACATCAGACACCAGATGGGGAAGACATAGGTCTTTCAAAATCTAACTGCTGTCATCTAGCACAGAGAGTAACAGAAGAGAAAAACCTACCTGAAAGTAAATCTAAGGACTAAAAGATTGCTTATTGCTTCATAGCTCTTTATTCAGCAGAGATTGCTCTTCTAGCAATAGTATGAGAAATGTTATACAAAATGCTTGCTACAAGGCCCCATCCAGTTCATCTTTGTGAACTTCAGCTCACAACTGACCTGAACTAGAGATTGCTACCTAGTCATAAGGAGTACTTATAAAATCTGGCAGCCTTCCTTTGGCAGATAAAGATTGTGATAAAGTAATAGGAATTGATGGAATACGATGCTCTTAGGGAGTTCTCGTTTCTGTTGAGTTACCTTATTTGTCACTAAAGATTTAGTTGTAGAGCTACACTCTGGTTTTGATAGTGCTGCCCTAGCCTGCAAGTAGGGAAACCTTGTGCTGCCTCCTCTACCGCTGCAGTTTCTGTGTAGTAACTTGGACAAACAGAAACTGCTACCTCCATTGGTACCTCCATGATGTTCATGTAAATTAATACAGTGTGGAAAAAAAATAATAATTAAAAAAAATCATTTAACTCCACAGCAAATAAAGATTGGGTGAGGCTTTAGCTGCCTTGTTTGTTAAGAAGCTCATTTCACCTATTTTCATGATGTTTTGGCTGTTGCATTCTGCAAGGATAGCAAGTAAGATAGCTAGTGGGAGTGATTGCCAAAATAGAGATTAACTGAATATTGCAAAATAATGGTGAAACATAGTACTGAATTCTTGCCTTCACATGGGCAAATGTATTGTGTGATTTACATCAGTGCAATCAAGCTTGTTTCTTTTTTAAAGAAACAACACACAAACCCCAACAAACCAACATGACTGATCTATTGAAACAGTTAATTTTAATACTGACTACTGGCAGCAAACTACTTACTAATGAGGTTCAGGATATGAATTATTGTTGAAATGAATCCTTTAATAGTTTTGTATTATGTGTTGAAGAAAATCACAATCTGTTTGCAACACATTTCAAAGCAGAAAGAGATTAAATTAATCTCACATTATATTCCTTATGAAAAAGCCCCTGGCCCTAAAAAGTATTTCCTACTGGCTTTTTTTTTTTTTTTTTTTTTTCCTCTGATCAAGGAGAAGATCAACCTAAAATTGAAATAGAATAAGCAGCTGTAGTGAATATTCTAAGTACTGCAATCATAATGTGGCTTCTTTCCCTTGAGAAATAGGTACTAAAACATTAACATTAAGGACTTCTGTGCTTTAGTGTAAGTCTGCTCTAATGTATAGTGAAAGATAAATCAGCCACTGATAATCCTGTTACCAAATCGCCATTTTTTGGGTGCTTTTTCAGTATCCCCTTTATTAATTCATAGTAATTTATTACCTAGTAGTTAAATTGTTAGAACTTATTTTCAGAACTCTGAAGGAAAAAAAGACTATTCAGTTTTCTCTCTGGTCATGTTTCAGCCTTGTACAACTTCATGGTTTAATGTAAAAATACCTTGCAGGTTCTAAACAACCCTTTGAGTTATATTTATGCCCACAGACTTTAACCTGGATGAGACAATGTTTTAATATTTGCCTGGGCAATGGATCATTATAAGTTGTATAATGATCCAGAGGATAGCTCCTAGCTTGAGTTGCAACCAGACCTTAAAGTTATCCTTTCAATCCACAGCTGAGACACTACAGTGCCTCTGGAAATTCCAGTAGCTGCTCACTGGCATCACCGAGCACTCAAAGTTTACTTTGAATATTGTGAAATGTATATGTCAACAAAATAGATAATATTACTGTGCTTTTTGTAGCTTTGTACAGAAGGGGGGCTGATGAACTGAGATACTGTATTTCAGATGGGAGCTGCTAATGTTACTAGTGATGCAGCACAGACATACATTAATGAAGCACTTGAACAGTCTGATGGTCAGAACTCTGGCAGGTGTCTTGGAGTCAGTTGCTTTGTAGAAGTCACCTTCATTTCAGTGCCCATGTTTCTTGCACATGGATGAATTGCATGTGCAATTCCCAGTTTAAAATTCCAAATTTTTTGCTTTCCTTTCTGTTAATTATCTTGTGACAAGATTTTCTGTACCTCCGAGCTACGTGGTGGGGGAAAGGTAAGTTTTGGTCTGCTTGGGCAGCACGAGCCTGCCTCAATCATGACATTCACTTATTCCTGCCTTCATCTGCCATTGCACAAAGTGCTGTAGATACCATCTGTGCCACTCTGGCAGGGGTGTACTCTGGGCAGGGGCTGGAGAATGGCCACTTTGCCCCCAGCATCCTGCATCCTGGTAGCTTGGCTGCTTCCTCCCTCCTGCAGCTCAGGGCAGTGCCCAGCAATGAGGAGAGGTGACCAGGCTCTGGCAGGACTCCACCAGCTCTTGCTGGTGGGAGCAGGCCCCATGCAAATACTCCTTGTTGGAGGATCCCAGTGTGGCAACTGTCAAACAGAAAGTGAAAGGAGATTGTTGGAACTAATGGTTAAGAGAAGGCAAAGAAACAAAACGTCTGCAAACCTGGAGTGGGGATGGTGCATGGTGAAACATGGCAGGACATGCATGCACCTACTTGGGCAGGAGGGCTGCTGGCACAAACCCTGTAATATCTTTTGGCTGATGTATTGTTTTGGGGTAATTTAATGCATTTTGATTCAGTATTAGAAATCCTGAAGCCCGTGTGATCAGTGAACTGCAGCCTGACCTTGCCCACCTCTAGAACACCTGTGCACCAACTGCAGGACCACTAACAGAGCGAGAAACCCGGATGATGGTTCAGCATCTGTAAAGGAGGTGCTCTGGTATCAGTCTTCCTGTGGATACAGTACCCCAGAGCCCTAGCTTTCTTTGCTTGACAAAACCCAGCTGATTTTATGCACAGACCTATTCAAACTGCTAATACATTTTCTGTCCTTCACTGTCGAAGACTGAATGTGAAGTAATCCCATTCTAATTGTTTGGTAATGTCATGCTTTTTTTTTCTTTCAGTATTTCTAATTGTGCACAAAAACAAAACAGTTGTAATTTTCACAGGCTTTTGTAATTTGTTATTGGCTCTTACAGATTATTCAGTAAATTCAAACTGCTTTTTGTCTTAATTGAGTCTTGTCTGCATTCTGCCCTGGCCAATTTTCAGCCTATCCCCTAAATTGCTTTGTGCCCTAATAAGATTGACTAGTTGGTACAAGGCAGTATAACATTTCTTTTACACCTCATAATCCACTCAGCTTGTGTAGGAGAAAACCATTTGAGAGTTAACATATTTTGCAGTTGATTTTAGTAGCCACTAGTTTTCTAGAATATTTCACTCACTGAAAATAACAGGAAGAAGACTGTTCAGTCAGACTCTTCCTTCAGACATTTATGTATTTTAACCATCATCCATCTCATAATAAACTTTTCTGAAATCAGCTTTTGGAATTTTAATACTTCGTTGCTCCGGTAGAAATCGGAGGCTGCATGTGGTTAATACTCCTGTTTACACAGCAGTTAATGAACAAGGGTTCAAATACATCTTCAGCTCAGGTCTTTCCCACTCATGGGTCCGTGTTACTGTTTTTTAAAGGAGTTAATAACTTCATAAGTTTGGGTATATGAATATTGCTGGTTCCATTTAACTTCCATAAAAATTATCCAGAAATACTTTGTGTGTGACACATAAGATATGGTATTAGATAGATATTAGGATTATTTGTTTGCTCTCACGTAGTCATCCTAAAAATGTCATGAAGATATTTTAGTTTTGTTTTGTTTTTTGTAAATGAAGTAAAATGTTAATTTGGCATTACAAATGAAAGATAAAAATTATTTATATATATGTATTTATGGGAACAGAGGGAGTGTGAGGGGGGTTACGCTTTTGTGGCTCTGGAGAGGTGGTTTAGGTGTTCTGCTTGGCTACCTCCAGCTCAGTTGAGTCATCTTCATAAGCACAACGGCATAAGGGGCCATAAGAGGCAGTAGGTTTCAGGACACTCTGACTCCATCCAACTGAAGTACAGAACAGATTAAGCCATGCTGATACCTTCCTGACAGGCGAAAAACCTGAAACCCAGCCCTCCTCCTGCTCGTGCATGAAGAAACCCCTGCAGCAGTGTCTTGCTGTCCCCTGCATCCAGCTGTGCTGCACAAAACAGCAACTGGCTCTTCAGAGTCAGCAGCTGTGAATGTGTAAGGCACATGGGGGTTCTGGGGACCATACTGAAATTTTCTGTTGCTTCCTGCTTAGCAGCAATTCTGCTGTAACAGGGAAGATAATCAATGTCACATGTGGTTCCTCACTCCTGACAGACCCCATTAGCTGGGACTGAGCTGAGCCTTCACCGGGTCTTTCACTTTACTAGAAATCTGCAGGTGAAATCTGTCTTTTTTTTTTTTTTGCCAGCCATCATTACATGGTCATTATCAGATATCTTTGCTTATGTTACTTTCCCTTTCTTACTTGTAGGTGTCAGATTCTCCTTTCTCACTTGTTTCTGCTATTAAACTGTCACAAAAAGCTTCACTTTTCTTACAGTGATGAGGCTGTGTTTAAGGTTTTGTGTGAATGTGGTTTTGTGGGTTTGTTTCTTTTTGTGGTGGTGTGTTGGTTTTTTTTCAAACTGTTAAAAATTGTAACACGTATCTTTTAATTTTCATTGCAGTGTCTTTAACTACAAATTAATAGGTGGTTGCATGGCTGTCTCCTTCCACAACCTTGTTAGAAAACATGAAAAAATGAAAATTTTACAGTAATTACTTGTTAATGAAAACTAGGCTCTAATAGAGGACTAAGAAATATATATATGTCCTGATTTGAGCTAGGATTAAGCCAATTTTCCTTTTACTGTTTTTTGTTTGTTTGTTTTTTTGTTTGTTTTTCTTCTTCAGTGAACTCTCCTTTAAGCAGCCACTTACTGAAATTAACAGCAAGTTTTCCAGCTAGTGGAATGATAATGCTCAGTGTGTATATATACTACTGAGAGACCAAGCACACTTTGCTCTGCCTGTTGGGTTTGCTGCCTTGGATGCTAAAGGAGTAGAAGAATCTTATCTAGAGCCCTCCTGAGTAGACTAGATGGACTGCAAAATTGGCCAAAGTGATTATTCATCCTTATGTGACTTTCAATACAAATTCAGGGACACAGAAGTTAAGCCTTCCTTTTTCCTTTCTCTTCCCTTCATGGCTGGCATATGAGGAGGACTCCATCTGTCCATCACCATTGATCTCCAGACTCATGCATTCCTGACCCTCATAACTCTGCCCTCAGCTCCTGTCTGCTCTGCTGCTCTCTCTGGCAGCTCTGGGACGTTTGGGAGCTGCTCCCAGCTCGGGAGATGCCGTGGGAGTTGCTGGGGTAGGGAAGGAGGCAATAGGGTTTTGCACATTCCTGATCACACTTGTATAAAATTGTACATATTTTCTTTTATTAGTAGTATTTAATTAAAGCTGTCTAGTTTAGTTTTCAATCTGGACGCCTCTCTCCTTATTGTCTCTCTACTTGCCCTACCTGGGTGGGAGGGGATCGAGAGCATTGTTGTCACCCATTTAATTGCCAATCCTGAGTTAAATTTGACAATATATCATTTGCTTAGAAGTACTATCAGAACTGTATATTCATAGCTAAGAACATATACATCTTTAAATTGGTGCCAACAATGTATTTAAATACATTTTTTGGTGTTCATATATCCCTACAGAAACAAAACCAGGAAGTGTCATTATTAATAACCTGTAAGCAAGTATAAAGTTTGTATTTGCATGGCTGAAAAATAGGATTAAAAAGGAGATACCTGATTTTATAGTGCTGATGCAGAAGAAACTCATATCCATTTTTCTTTGGGAGCATACAATCTTTATGTAGGTTCATGCTAAAGTTATTAAAACAACACTGTTATCGAACAACCTTAAAACTGAGGAGATATATATAGGCTTTATTACTACTACCAGCCACTTAAATAAAATATAAATAACATATAGAATGTCACCACTGTACACAAAGCCAGCCATCCCATAATCCAGTGTAACACACCAGGTGTTACATCTGTATGTTTTATAGGAATTCTCATATGCAAACTTCAATTAAAATAACTTGTCTTTCTGTAATTCATATGTCAAAATATGTGAGAAATTCAAGTGCAATTATAAGTATAGAATCTCAAATATTATTTTAAATTTCTGTCACTGTTCTGAGAAAAAAATAATTAATGTAAATGTTTCTTTCCTCTTCTCCCCTGCCTGTTTTCCATTTTTACTTCTAGGTCTAGGAGGAACAGCTATTTTTTAATTAATTACATGTATTATTGTGGATTTTGTGCAAATATGGATTCTGCTTCCACACTGTAAGAAATTTGCACAGCTTAGTATGGAGGATTTTGAATAGTGGAATTGTTTTCTGCTGGAGTTTTCTCCTCCCCTTTATGCAAGGGTAGGCAAATATATTATAATTTTAATGTCCTGAACTGGCAGAAGCATTGATTAGATGATGAGAAATAATAGGCCATATTTTTCCTCCCAGTTCAAACTAATTATTAAACTCCATGTTGGAACATACTGACAAGGTGGTCCTCCCTTGAGGGAGGAGAGATGAGTTTTGGTGTTGAAGAGGTTGCTATGTGACTTTGACATTACAAGAAGCTTCAGGATCCTTGGAGAAAGAGGTGGTTTTACCCCATTCTGCACTAGAGCTGCTGGAGGGCTTTTTCCTAACCTGTCCTTTTAAATTCCCTTTTCACACAGCTGCATTAAGATGTTGTTATGCAGAACCTTCTTGTTGAGAGTAAGGTATGCAACAGCAACTATTTGTATAGCTTAAGTTTCAGCTATTTCTCACCATCCAGAGTTCACAGAGAAGCCAACTGCTTTGACCAGACCTGTATTTCTGCTCAGCATATTGGAAACGTCTCCACCAGACTGGAGCTTCTCTTGTTTCTTACTTTCCAGCTTTAGCTCATGCAGTTATAATGTTTCATACCTCAGAGATGAAACAGGGTGGCATGCAACTATCTGGTATTTTAATCCCAGATTTGGCTGCAGTGAGTTTAGAGGAGCTGTTGAGGTCCTGTGAGTGACTGGAGGCAGCATGTAGCTTGCTCTGCCCCTGCCCCCTCAGCCAAGGCATCGCAGGCACCATGTGGGGGCTCTCAGGGCTCCTGTTGGCAGGCAGCTCTGTCTGTGTCTCTTCTGTTACTTTGCTTGTCCAGTTTCCCTCTGCTACTGTTGGCCCTGTGGTCTTTAAGGAAGACTATTTCTGGGCTATTTACTTAATTGTTGATTGTTAATAATAAGTTGATTTCCTTCTAACAAGGATATCAACCGATAGGTTTATTTAACTAATTATTATCTCCTACACAATGTTCTCTGCTTTCAATGTGTGAAACTAGGGGTTTTGTGTATCATTTTATTGACAAGATCACCTTTAAAAAAAATAACCCAGAAAGCAGAAATCATTACTGTGAGTAAAGTAACAGCTGTTAGTGGTTTGCTGTGGGATTTATCACTACAAATAAGTAGAACATGTGTTTCCCTGCCCTCTCTTGGCAAATTTCAGCCCTGTCACCCATTTTTTTTAGAGCGTATAACATTTGTTTTGTACAAAATGAATGTGTGTTTACTACTGAAATAATGAAAAAAGTCCATCCCTTTTAAATAGCTGTTCTATGGATATTATTTTTTTTGCACACTGAATGAAGAGACACTCCTTTGCTGCCTGTTCACACAGTTCTTTATTTCTGATTGAATTGCTTCTGTCCTCTGAGCCTCATAAGAAATTGAGCAAATTTTAAATATCAGTCGCATCTAAAGTATATCTAAAATATTTTAATTAAAAAAACAAACAAACACAAAACATGTAGAAATAAATGCTGCAGGACCTGCAAGATTTCTGGAGGGAGTTTTTTTATAGTGTCCATTTTTCTACTGAAGATTACGATACACATTTAGCTAGTTATCCTCAGACATCTTTTTATTGTCTCCTCTTTAATGACAGCAAGTGCAGTTGTGTGTGATGGTGTTAGTGCTGCCTTTGCTCCTGTGAATCCCAAGCCTACAGATGTTATTTGGCTTTCATCCATTTTTTGGTATTCTGTAACTCCTTCAATGCAGGTTCTCAAATGAAAGCTCCTGCTTTGCCCCCTGAGGACCCAAACACAACACTGAAGGTGGAGTTAGTGGAGGTCTGATAAATCCTGTTCTTTGTTCTGTTGGAACTTTTATTGACTTATCATCCTTCCCCTGCCTGACAAACTATGGGGGGTAGAGAGAAATCACTGAAACAGAGGTATGAAAGTGAGGGTTTATAGCACTTTATTCAAACGTGACAAAGTACAGGGATACACCCTATGTTGAAGGTAGTGATTGTACTAAATATATAATAATAAAAAAGAACTGTAAGTGAAATAAAAGGACAGGCTAAATAATTGATCAAGGGGGTAACTTGTTAAACTGCTGCTGTGCTCAGCCTACTTTGCTGCAAACAGCAGCTGCAGCACTGCTTGCTTGTCTCGCTTGAGGTCTTCTGCTCATGCACTTTGTTGTAGGATGTGAACTCCAATAGAATTGTTTTGTTCAATTGACTTTTTTACACTGTTATGTCTTGCTTTGCAAATAAATTAAACAGAAAATAACTGGGATTTTAAGAAGTGCATGTCTCTCTGCAAGCAACTAGAGCAGAAAATCTTTACAGTAATTGACCTGCTGAGACTAATTCAGCTATTCAGTGGCTTTAATGTCTTCTGCCTTAACTTCACCAAAACCTGAGTATTTTAGAAGTAAACTTGCTCTTTTTTTCCAGGCCATAATTTTTGCATAAAAATAGGTAGGCAGGAAGGAGAGAGGCAGGAAAATATACTGTACTTGAGCAGATTTCAGTCTGAGAACTATTTTCAAGCTTGTTTTCTTTACGATGCTTTGGGGCAAATCTATTTTGTGTTTAAGAGCTGCTGCTACATTTCTTTCACCATGACTTCCTTTGTAGGAGTTAAAACCATGCTGGAAGACTTTATCTGGGATGGGATGCTGCTGGTGGCTGCTGTACATGGCTTCTCTACCTGCTCTTATGATTTTTTGCAAACACTGAATAGAACATTTTTTTTTAAGCTGCTTCTTCAGGCCTAAATGCAGTTTTGTTCTTCTCTGTGGCTGATTTTTTGTTCTAAAGAACTTAAAATTGACAGATATTAATTGTCATCTCCACTGATATAGTCGATGGTTAAATTGGAGACGTTGAGTCCACTGGACGTTCATTTCCCAGAGCCCGTGTTTAGGAGGTTTCTACCCCAAAGGCACATGTGAAGCAGAGACTGAGCACAACTGATGAGACCTCTAGTTCTAGTCAGGGGCCTTATTATACTGAGTTTGTGGAGCACTGGACTTCTCTGGTCAGGAAGTCCTGTCCTGTCTATCTCCAACAGTTTCTGCTAGCCAAGCAAAGCCTACCCCTGACAAGAAGTGTGTGGGCTGTTTTTTTTCCTCTCACAGGTGTGTGTCCCTACAGTGCTGGTGCCCCAGGCACCAAAGATGTCCCTGTTGCAGCTGTGGTACTTGCAGGGCTCAGGGTGTGCTGCTCTCCTCAGCTGGCACAGGATATCCAGCCATGGCTCCGTGCCACTTCTGCTCCTGCCCAGCATGACTTTTATGTGGTTTGTATTCCCTCCTGAGCTCCTGCTCCTCTCTCGTCCTGTTAGCAACCATCTCTGACTTTTTTCCCTGGTCTTTGACTCAAAAATCATACTCTCTTAAATCTTATCAGACACGAGAGGCACAGGCTGTGGCTGGAAGTTTGACTCAGACCTTCTCAATGCTGTGCCTGCACCAGTACATCTTTTAGTGCCACCTCAAGACCCACACGTGCAAGGTGCAACTTCTGAAAACTGGTTTGAAAGGCCCTGCAAGTCAGGACAGCTTCTGCTAAAGTTGCAACATATTAGAGAAAAGGTTAGATTACCTCTACTACATGTTTGAATCTCATGTGCTGCATGAAAAGCATATGGGATGTGGCTTTCCCTGTGCTTTTGCAATTGCAAGGCATTGAGAAGAGGAGCTTTTTTACATGTGGGGCTGGAGGACCCTATCCATCTGCACCAATGGGTTTTGTGTGCCCATGGTAGACCTGTGTCCTGGAAGTTGCTCTTCTGATTTTCTATGATAAACCATATATCCAGTGACCAGCTTTGCGTCTGTTGGACCAGCATTAGCCACACCTGGCAATGTTATCAGTTTAATAATATTTAAGGACAATGAATTCCTATAAGGGGCCAGCACACATGTATTGCTCTCCAAGCCTTCTCCCTGAGATGAGCAGAGCAGTTCTCCCCAGATCATGCAGACATGCAGGGGCAGAAGGTCCTCAGTCTGTTGATTCCCATTCCCACCCCCATCCCCATATCAAAGTGTGACAAGTGAGAGATTCAAAAAGTAACAGAAAGAAGGTGAGGCTGATGCAATTCAATTTTGAGACACACAACCCCCCACAACAAACATCACAATCAGCCATTCATTCTGCTGCTCAGAAATAGTTTCTTTAATTTTCCTTTTTAACAGAAAGTTTCACGTCATTTTTTATTGTCTTCCCCAGCTCCATGTGAAATCCACAGACACAGTAATTGCTCCTCCTTTTGTACCGTCAAACAGAAAGTGACATATGATTTTTGTTTGTAATAGGCTACAATGTCTAAAAGAAGAGAGAAAGACCCAATTTTAAAATAGTCTGGCAAGTGAGGAGACAGCCTGCTGTCTGATAGAAGCCAGGTCTTAATTTGTAGTAAAGTGGAAGTCTTTCCTTCTTGAGGACTATGAAATAAATTTTACTGCTCACCACTTTAGATTTTCAGCATTAACTCTGGCTGTGGAAGCTAATCTACTTTCAGTTGTGCCAACCTGACAGTATTGGCATATTGTTACCTAAGATATTTTTTTTGCTATTAAAAGTTCTGTCCTCAATGAATACAACCCTTTCTCAATGAAACCAGTGTCAGTAGTACCCTCGTTCAGACTGCCTGTGCTGTGTGTCACTCTGAAACCAATTATGAACCTGTCATCAGGAGACAGGCTGTGAAACAACAACCATTCGTGTACTGGAACAGCTCTGCACCTCCGTGGTCTTTGTAGAAATGGCTGCTTCAAAAATGCCCACATGTAACCTAAAAGGCCAATTTTGCTTGTTGTTCACTTGAAGTCTTAAGCAGCTGAACACAGAGATAACAGTTTAAATTAAGCTACAATGTGTGATATATAGGAAATAACAGTCCAATGAACAGATTAGTCCAAATTATGTTTTCCACCTTGGTTATGAACATTTGGAGACATGTCTTCCTCTCAATTTGAGCATGAAAAAGGGAAAAATATTACTGAACTTGAAATAACTTTGTATGAATGGCAGATGAGATGCAAGTGAACCATTGCAATAAATAAATATACAATTTGGATTCTATAATTTTCCATTGCATTAATTTGTCTGAATATATTTAGATCAGTAATTTAGCCTGGAAATTAAGGCTGTTCATGATAACTGTTGTATGTTGGTGGAAATATCGTTTGATGTGCTATATTTTAAAACCATGTCATTGACTTTTGAAAACTGCTTCAAAGTTAAATCCACAAAATTACTTTAACAAAATACTGGTTTACCATACTATTAAAACATAAAATAGGAAAAGTTAAAGGTCTTGCATATTTTATTAATAAGATTTAATTTTTCTAAGAGCAATTTAACTGACCTGGAATTACTTGTATGGAAAGAGTCTCTGATATAGTCAGAATACCTTAGCCAAATCTTGCTTTCTCACCATTCTCTCCTTGGTTTTTAATTCTCCATTAATTATTACATGCACTAGCTTAACGTTTTGGCATTTTAATTTTTTAGAGCCTAGCTGAAGCATCCTGTGATTATAGAATAAAAGCAGAGGTCTGAGGAAACTCTGTGGGAGCCCTGAATTAATGTTATTTTCCTAGGAGAACATACTGAAATTATCCTTTGGAGTGTCCATGACCACTTTTGAATGAGAGCATCCTTTGCCTGTGCTCGTGCATCTGGGTGATGCTCATTCTTCCAAGTGGCTGCTCCTTTTGTCATGAGCAGTCCCAAACCTTTCATAAAATCTACACTTCTTGGAGGGGCCAGTTACAGATTTATCCACACCACAGATCTATACTTCTAAGTGAGTTAAGCTTTGCCAATGTCCTGGGTGTCCAGATCAAGCCACGGGAACAAATTATCACTTCCTATCTGGATATCCTGACTCAAGAACTGTTGCTCAGCCTCAGGAGAAGACAGACATGTTTTGCCTGCTCCTAGAGATGAGTAGTAATGGGGAGGTAGCAGAGGGCCAGGTGGCAGGGATGCTTGTACTCGCAGTTCTTGGTGCTGGAAATCAACAGGGTCTGAACATTGCCCATGGTAGCAAAGGAATGATTCTGGCAGGGAGGCTGGGATTGGCTTTAAAGGGAAGAGCAAAAGGGTGAGTATTTAAGTGTAGAAAAAGGAAGAAACTTAGCACAGGTAGTGGGGGAAGAGAGCCAATGATAGGAATAATAAAACACTCAGAATGCAACTTTAATAATGGAATGCTGATTTTAAAGTAACAAGTAACAAGGCTTTGGCATGCTTAAAAATTTAATTTCATTGGGAAAGAAGAGTAGAATGGAAGAAACAGATTTCCATTAAACAGGAAAGAGCTCTCATCCAGTGTTTTCAATTGTTGACTCTGAACGGGTGCTCAGAAGAAAATTAAAACTTGGAAAACTGTGTGACTGATTCCTGAATCCACATCTCCTCTTTCTCATTGAAAATCATGCATGTCAAATCCTTTGGCTGACAAGCAGCACTTGGAGAAGTAACCACTAATTGTGAGTGTCTCCACTCCTGATTGTCTCTTCTATTATTCCTTACACTGTGCATTAAAAGTAAATACATAAATAGGCAGGACTGCTAACTGGCATGTAGATCCACAAGCTGCAATTGCATGACCATTGTGCTGTTTGTAAAGACACTGTAATTGTTACACATTATAATGAGCATCACAGTATTTATGAAGAAGAAAATGCAGAGATCGTTGTAGGCAGTTAACAAGGATTGCACTTTCAAGATATATATTTTTTTTTTAGAGTGAGAGTCATCTGTGTATTTCCTCCCTCTTTTTACACTGAAAAGCACTTAAAATGACTTTAACCTATTTAAAATGTTGTTTGATTGTAAAAATATGTACTTACTTCAGTGCTTAGGAAATCCTTAGAAATCCTTAGGAATGAAATACCATTTATTAACAGATAAAATGGTCAGATTCTGCCCCCTACACTTTAAAGCAGCCACATTGTAAAATTCCTTCCATAAATTGTGTTTTAAAAACATTCAGAGCTCTCTTAAGTCATGATATTCCAGTTGAAAGGTTGTTCCAGAAGTTCTGATTTGTTTAGGTCTTCCTTCTAATTTCTAGGATGTGAGCCATTAATACTCACTGTTTTTTGTGTCAATTTGTTTTGTGACTCAGTAGTTCTTTTCCCTTCCTGTTGTTTATCACTGAGTCACATCCTTCCTAAGCCTCTGGTCTAACTAATGACCAAACCCGTTTTTTTCTAGTATGATACGTTGGGCTCCACTAGTCATCAGAGCCATGTCCTCTGCATCCACCTGGTTTAAAAGCAGTGGTGCTGAGGATCCAGTGCTTACACATTTAAGAGGTTTCCATTTTGGACTTAACCTAGTCTTTTTCTATGAGCTGACTGCCTGTTAGCAGGCAATGCATTTTAAATGTGCCTCTGGAGACTGCCTTCCAGTTTATTTTCTCCTGAATGAATCTGACGCATGAGCTCTATGACCACCCTGTGGTGTGAACCAAGGAGTTGTCAGCAGTGATCCACTTAAAAGCTACCTGGCCCAGACTGAAACGCTGCTGGAGACAATCCTCAGTAACACCACAGCACTGAGGAACTGGGATTCGTGCCTATGTCCTTTTCCAAAACTCTTTCTTTCCATTCCATACACTGAGGGTCATGTGTCATAATTGCTTGTCCTGCTCCACTGCTATCCATTATAATGAGCACTACATTTTAATTTTTTTTATGGAGAAGAAAATGCAGAGATCACTGTAGGTAATGAAGAATATACCACTTCTTTCTACCCCAAATGTCTTGATATTAATTTTTTCTCATAGGAGAAGTAAATTAAAAGATAATCCATTTTTAATAGAAAATAATTTAAAAATGCAACTAGTACAAGAACTGATCATCTATATGTTTCAAATAAATGTGCTTCTGAGTTTTTGTTTTAGCAGTTTCTTTGTATTTTTTGGCTTCTCCAAAATGGCATGATTTTACTAGGATTTAAATGTATTGAAAAGCACATTAACCAAGAGAGGGGGAAAAAAGGTTCTATATATAGTTTTACTGTCCCCTTAGGGAACCATTGCTCGAGCCTCATTAATATGCATTTTAGCACAATCTAATTTACTCATATGGCTGGCCCCAGGTGTTTGGAAAGGCAACCAGAGGAAAATCAGATCATACTAAAATTAGAGACAAGAAATATTGAATGCCTTCCCTTTTAGGTCCTTGAAAAGCACATATTAATTATAACTGGATGAATTTGTGAAAACTAATGCTACAGACAGCTCCAATAGTAATTATTTTTGAAAAATGATCTCTGCTACTAAGTGTGGTCTGATCAAAGTGCACAGAAAATGTTCTGTTAAAGAAAAAGATATATATACTTTCCCCTCAACACATTCAGTATTTAGTGCAGAGCCCCATGACACCTTTCTGACTTATGTTTTTTCACTGCAAAACACAATACAGACTGATTCAATCTTGCTGTTTCTCAAACAGCTTTAAATGGGGCAGAGCATTAGATTTTGATGGATTTGCTCTGTCCTTCTAAGGAGAGTGCATCTCTGCTGGATTAAAAAAGGCCAAGGTCAACAACAATGGGGAGGGAAAGCTGAGAAGGTATGGGGGTAAAAGGGTAAAAAAACTGTCTCCCTACGGTCTGGTTAAGCACCCTGTGCTTTCATGAAGTCAATAGGAGGTTTTGGCAAGCAAGTGCTCACAGCTGGTCTCTGAACTGCTAATGGTATGTAGTGGTGCAATAAAGGGACTTTATATACTAATTTCCCAAGTGTTGTCTTGATTTGCAGCAGGAAGCATAAGCAAAACAATGTCAAACAAATTAGCCCTGAAGGTGCCTTTAGAGCAGCACCGAGTGAGCTGCCCTTGCCCGGGTGCTCTGAACTCTTCAACTGTGGAGGTGCTTGCCTGGGGAAGGGGCTATTTCAGAATAAATCTTCAGGGCTGAAACAGCCCAAATTGCAGTGGTAGCAGGCTATTGAGAGAGAACACTTAGTCATCTCCAGTGAGTTTCTAATCTGAAATATCTGACCTTTCTGTGATCCAAAATAGGGAGAGCCAGCAGAGGGGAGGGTGGCCACATGAGCAGCAGCACAGGGGTCCGTATGACCCGTACTTGGAGAAGCAGTGCTCGCTAACACAGCTGCTCCACCCTGACATTCCTACCTATGAGGCTTTGGAGGAGGTCAGCTCTCTTCTTTGAAGACTATGAAGGAACCAGGAGAGTATCTCCCCACAGGATACTCTGAAGAGTTTTAATCTTCTTGCTAGAAATTTGGTAAGAGACCCTATTATTTCAGCTTGGAACTAAGTTTGCTTATTAGTAAAAAAGTGAAGATATTTCTGTTGCAGACAGAGTGTGATTTCAGGAGAAACCACACTCACATGCAAATCATAGGGTATTTTTCAGATGAGCTGTTTGTTACACCTCAGTGAAGCACTGCAGACAAACATTACTTTGATGTGATAAGCAGGGTGACATTAAAGGTAAATACTAGAGTGGTCTATTAAGATGGAGTTTAAAATGTACTTATGGAAAATAATAGAGTCTCCACATTTAAGAGGAGTCCATCTAAAGAACATTCTCCTAAAGCAAAACATCAAAGAGAGGATAGGAAATACGGTTTAGGCTGCGATTCTGGAAAGAAATCAAAGACACACAAATTTCATTAAATTACCAAGGAGTTTAAGAAGCAGATTAAAAATCTACATTAAAAATATTGCAGTAAACAAAAAGGAAAATAAACTATCAAGTGACTGGAGAAAAATAGAGAAAATAAGAAACAGAAAAAAGTATAATTCAGAAGTATTTTAGGAGAAGAAGTTACCCTGGTAGATGGAAAAAAGCATACATAACAGGACACAGATTTTACTCCTGAGCACAAAAAACAAGTAAACCTGCACACAGATATGATCCTGGAAATTTGACTAAATAATTATAGGACTTTTATTTTAAAAAAAAGAAAAATTAAATTAAAAAAATATGGTTGAAGCCTTCTCCTTTCTGTACTTACTGTTTCTTCTAGATTGAGCCAATGAACAAGTTTACAGGAACGAGAACATTGTCTTTAATGATTTAACTTACCTGTTAGGAAAAGTACATGGTTTTGCAATGTATGTCAATAAATAAGCCTCTGCTGAGTCTCTCAATAACATTGCTATATGAGTAGGAGTGACCACGGATATGAATGAGAAATTTTGCCCTGCTCTGGCACTCCAGAGCCCACCCACAACTGGCCTCATGTGCAGGACCAGCACTGGCTCCTGGAGTTATAAACTCAGCTGCGAAGAGGACCCAGGGAGGGAAATCAGAGTCCTGGTGTCAGGCTGCAGTCTGCCTGGGGACCAGGCTCTCAGCAAAAGGGACTGACCAAAATCAGAGCCTTGACAAGTACCCTTGTACCCACTGCCCTCAAGCCTGTGATGAGACCCTTCCCATCATCCGGCTGCTCTCCCACTGCTGTGGCTTGGCTGCAGCTGGTGGCTGAGGGGGCAGCAAGGAAGGGGAAGGAGAAGGGGTGTGGGGGTGAGGAGAGAGGAGCTTGGGGCTACAAATGATGGCTGGGGCATAATGTGACAAGATTAGTGCTTTAGTTCTAGAGAGAAATAAGCTTTCTTTCAACACATGGGCTTCCAGCACACAGTAAGCGGAATGTCTGCAATGTAACACCATCTCCATTTTGTTTCCTGCTCAGTCCACCCCTTTCTCATTTAAATTACTTTCTTTATATCACAGGTTTGAATGCTTATTTGTCTGTTCTTCGAGTGACTGCTTTGTTTCACTTCAGCTGAAAGCAGAGAGCATTTTGTATGGCACCTGTTCTAGCTAACACTGCTGTAAGGCTCCACAGAGATAGCAAGCAGGAAAACTGGCAGAGAGGGGAGTTGGACTCTTCTTTTTCCTGGCTAGATTGTTCAGTTGGATGCTGTAGGACTTCTTTCATGCCTCTTTGTTCAGCACCATCAGTTAAAATGCTGTGAACGCTGCAAGAAAATACAGGAGCCATGTTAATATCTATTCCACATGACTTTTTGATCAATAAAATCACAGAGGATTAAGGGTATAATCCAGATTATGCTCTATGTATCTTCCTTAAAGTTAGTTATAGGGTGTGGATATTTGTGTTTCTGCACAAAAAATCGGATAAGTACTTTCATTTAAGAGTGTGCCAACAGCTAATGCAGCAGAGGAGTTTTGTACATAAAGCCCTACATAAATCGGACTGTGAATCTGTGTTTACACTATCCCTTAAAGGCTGGTTAAATGTATGTAATCCTGGATCCCTTAGTTTTAGCTAAGGATGCCCCATTAATGTATACTGTCCTTAAAACCAGGTATATTTAAGGTCCTGATACAGACAGTAAACAGGTATGGGTTTTGTTCACTCAGGGCATTGAACTCTGGGAGAATTCAAGAGAGGAGCTGCCTCTGGAACACTCAGAGTAAACACTCAAGAAGAAAAGTTTACATCCATAAGTAAACCATGCAATTGTTATTAGCTTGTTGTGCTTCACTGAAGTTTAAAACTCCCTGCATGTCCCATGCCAATGTCCCTTTAACAGATATTAGTGAGCTTGGCTGTACACTCTGTGTCCAATACAACTTTGCAGAGAGCATCTCTGCCCTTGACTTATTCTGGAGATTCTTACAAAGTCAGTCTGAAAGTCCTTCAGGCACCTAAATTCAAAAAACTACTTCACTTGGGCATGTCCAGAACCTATTTACTGATGAACATCTATTGCAATCTAGACTTTGGATGACTTTCCACTTCAGGAGTTTACCCCTTACATGTGCTCTGAGAATCCTAACACTGGGGAAAATTGCACTAAATGTAACCGTCTGCTAGGTCCAAGCTGGATGAGTTTGCAGTTGCATCCAATCTGTTTCTCAAGACTTCTGTTGATAGAGAATCTACTGTCTCCCCACGTGAGCTATTGTAGTGCATTATTACCTTGCTGCAAGAAAATACGCCTTAATATCTAGCCTAAGTATCCCTTTTTTTTATTAAAGACTATTATTTTTTCACTTATCGTCACAGACATGGATAACAGATCCTCCTTGCCTAGCAGCAGTCAGCCTTTGAGATAACTAGGTTTCTGATCATGACCTCCAACAACAACCCTAACTCTTCCATAACCTTTCTTGTAATTCCGGACTTCAGCCCTTGCATCATTCTTACTGTGTTTTCTCTGTTTGGTTCATGTCATTCCCAGAGTGTGGTACCAATAACTCACCTTTGCACAGAGCAGCACGGTTTAGGGCTTCCTGGTACTGAATGCTTGAGACACAATCCGGAGGCTTTGCACACAATATTGCTGTTTAATTCATTAACTGATGTGGTTGTACTTACACCTGACATTTGGGAGCACCTAGCCAGGAACAGGAAACTCTGATTTCTACCCTTTCCTGAGCTTCTAGGCATTTGGATCCACACTGTCCCTGTATGAGGAAAGTGCTCTGTTTTTTAGCTGGTTAAGTAGCTCTGCCTTCAGCTATAGTTGATCCACTTTGCAGCTGGAAAAAGATTCACTTGGGCAGAGGAAAAAAAAAAAAACAACTTAGGAGAGAGAAATGCAACCAAATGGTTATAGCATCGGAATGGGAATGGCCTCCCATGTTGATGAATTTTCATAGTTGGCAGTCCTCATTCTTTTGTATTATCGTTGTCAGTCTACTCTAAGAAGCTATAATACAAGGCAAACCTAAACAGGGCAAGAAGTGTTGCAAGGGTTTACTGTTCTCTGTCAGACAGGGACAGGACTGGTGTGTTCAGGTTTCATTTGCACCATTTTTCTGATTCCACATGATCAGGGGCAGGCACACCTATCTCATGGAAGCTGCAAGAAGTGTGATTCAGCTAGAAAATAAGATTCAAGCATAAAAAGCCCATGTATAGATACTTACAGGATAAAGACCAGAGCTGTAGTCATAATGAATTCACTAGGATCATGTAACTGGAACTACCTTTCTTCAGAACAACAGCCTTGGTATAAGGAATCACTGAATAAAATTTTCCATTTGAGGCAATGGAAAATTATGTCACATATAATGTGTACATCTATATAGGCAGGGAGGCGTGTGTGTCTGAAAGAGAGACCTGAATTCTAACCTGAATTAAAATGTTAAAAATAGTAGGGTCCTGTTTAGCAGAGGTGATATAAGAGACCTCCTTAGTCTCCCAGTTTCCCAGTAATGCTTGTTATTCTTCAATGGCAGACTGCTCTATTTTGATCACCAGTACCTCACCACTTGTTACAGTGCTTCATATCTTATGCTCCTTTCATTCCTCAGACATGCCACCGTATCCTGCTAGCTTTTGGGCTAATAATGCTGCTTTTGCACATCATCCTTAAGTACTGAGTTAAGATGATTTATTCATGACAAGAGGTGGTATTACATGTTTGATGAGGATATGGAGTGTGACTTACCAACAGAGTGCCCTTGTGAAAACCCGTGTTACTAATTTGTAGAGTAACAAGTAAAACACAGTTTGTTTGAGAGCAGAATAAACAGAAATATTTTTACCTTCATTTGAACCAGTTGAGTTTGGTGATGATTAGTTTTTCTTTAAAATCTGTGGTTTCTCTTGTTTTAGCCACAATGGCATTGTCTGATGGAAGTGAGGTCAGATGTGCTGAAGAAAAGACAAGTCATTAGTGAAAAAATTGCGACACGATGTTTATAAAGGAGTTTTAAACACCATTGAAGTGACTTAATTACGTAACGTAATTTTGGTACCAATAAGTTTTCATAAAGTTGGATGAGTAGACAACAATGGGTTATCTGACATCAAATTCCTACCTCATTTGCCAGGATTTTGTACACACTGTCAGGCTCTGCTGTTACATGTCTAGGCAGCTGGTAGTGAGGGATGGTCTGGCAAGGGCGACAGCAGGGAGGCAGTGCCGTCTCCAGCGGCGGGAAGAAAAAAAACACAGAAGTAAAAGTGACTTAGTAGATGTTCAAGGCCCCTTTATGTAACTGGGTGATGTAAATCGCCTCAAGTAAGAAGAAAATCTATGTTTAATTTTTGCAGCATGCCACTGACTTTGCATGTGAGATTGGGAAAATCACTTGCCTTCTTAAGGCTGCAGCTCCCTAACTTTTGATTTGTGATGCCAATATTTGCCTCAGCAGCCTGGCTTGAGACAAAATCAGGACCATTTCCAAGGTGTTTACATAGTGGTGGGAAAGGGAAGTGTGTAAACCAGAAATAGTATTCATTTTACAAAATATTTCTTTAAATTAACAGTTTTCTGCAGTCTTTTCAGTATTATATCGATTTAGCAGTAGAGTGTTTGGTTTTTTTAATTCAGTTGAACTGGTAGATATGTAATTAAAAGTACAAAAAAGAGATCTTATAACTAGAACAAAAATTTTAACAGTGTTTCCACTGCCAGAATGAGCTGAGAATCCACCAGCATTCCTCTAACCCACGTGTACCATCCAAAAAAACCCAAACCCCAAGAGGTCAGGTGCTATCCCACACTTCGGATGGAGTCATTTACCACCAGAGGGAGTCATGGGAACACAGTACAAGTGGCTGTATTGCCCCAGGAAAGGTCATTACATATTTTAGAGATAAGGTTCAACGATTAAACTTGTCTCTTTGGCCGTAGTTCAACATGTAATGAAAATCCGTTTGGCTTTTGGCTAAACGTGCCTGGCTGAAAAATTTACTTGCTAAAAATTCTACCTTGATGTTTCATACTCAACCTTCATAATTTGTGCAAAGTATATGCTTACTCAATAAAACAAAATTGCTAAGGAAGCCACACAAATTTTACGCTTGAAAATACAACTCTAGGAATAAAATCAAGATGTGCTATAAGTACCATGTACACTTTCACTGAATTAGTATAAAAATCATGGTAATCTGAAATGTTCCTGACAACTGCTTTGCCAGTGATAAAGCAGATTGTATCTGATTGCTGTAATGGTTCTGCATTGCTGACAGCAGAATGAACTAGAGAGCATCATGCAACAAATATTTTGGCTCTGGAGATGAGTCAAGGATGGAAGAAATAAAGCACTGTTGTTACAGAATTATTCTTTTGTCTAGATCCAATGTTTAAAGAGGTATGGGATCTATTCCAGATAATATTCCTGAAGTCCCTTATACTGCCAATATGGTTTAAAAGTGCCTTACAACGAGCAAGAACAGAAGCTGGGTTGATCTGGTGCTTCAGGAAGAAAAAGTCCTTCAGAGAAGTCTGTCCATTTAGTGCCTTCTTTGGTCTTGCTTGCTAAACTTCAATTCCAAGTACTTCTGTTACGTCCTTTAATACAGAAATACATGTAAACTCCTCCCCGAAGTGACAAATCTATTAAACTTTTAGGAACTTATGTATTGCTGATTAAAAACCAGGTTCCCATATCTGGGCGGGGTTAGATGCTGTATGTCAGAAATGTGAAGAAACAGCAGACTGAAAAGAGGCTCAGATAGACGAGAAACAGCAATTTCAAGCCCTGAGGGTGCCCACAGATGCTCCATAATGCTCTGTGGCAGCTAAGGGTGGTTTTAGGTTATTTTGTATATATCAAATAATAAAAATACTATATGTATATATTTGCCCCTGCTTTTCCCTGCCTGCTGCCTGTTTCCCCTTCCTACTAACCCACTCACATTGTAGCACTTACACAATTTTTCTGGGGCTATCTGCCAAACCACAGTTCATTTAAAGGCTAGAGGATGTCACAGAAGATGTGCTGTTGAATCTTTATGTATTTTTCTTTTTCAATGTGGATGAATTCTTTATAAGCTGATGATTTTCCTGCCTTTCAGGAATTGTTTCAGTTTTCATTCTACAGACCAAACATCCTTATGATCTTTGCAATTTCCATCATCCTTTTCCTGCAAACTGACAAGAAATTCGAGGTACAGAACTTGCAAAACCCAAACCAAACTGTGATAATCTTGGTTTCTGTCTTCCCTTTCATACCTAGCAGAAGGAACCTGCTCTGGTAGCAACCTAGTAACTCTTCACTTTAAATTAGGGCACATATAGAATACCACCTGTTCATAGACACAAATGTCACAATTAAGTAAAAAATATAACTTTTTTTTATTTTTACAACGTTCATACTTACAGAAAAAAATAATAAATAATTTAGGAAAAAAAATTAAAAGGAAAATGAAAATGTAATATGTTATCAGATTCAAATAGGTTATTGTTAATATTTGAGGCTACCGATACTATCCTCATTCATTTTACTGCTGAGTGAACATGGAATTTCTTGTAAAGATCCATGGAAGGAATTTCATCACAGTGAATCTATTTTGTTGCTGATCCTATACTAAAACTCAAGCAAACTTTGTAGGTGTTGCTTTTCTTGCACTTTGTACTGCAGAACAGCAGAATCTGCAAAGATTCACTGATCTGGACATATATTCTTCTCCATCCTGCTTTTTGTGCTTCACTCCAGCAAACTGTCGTGGGTTATATCCATACACCACAGCTTCCATGCTTAGTGTTTCTGGGAGCTTGTCTAGGATCTATTAACTGCAGTGTTGTGCCTTCTGGAGCCCTAGAAGGTAGATATATTTGCGGAAGCAAAGAAAATAACTTGACTTCTCTTTAAAATAAGTTAAAATTAGTTTCACACTTTCAACAGTACTTACAGGGCTCCAGAAAGAAATTATTCTGTTTGGAGATGGAGAGGTATAGACACACCATTTTAGATTGTCCACATGGAAAATTGTGGCCTATTTCAATTCACAGGTTCAAAATAGATGTTGAAACTTGTGGCTGGGCAGGTATTTTGGTGATTATTTTACTTTTAAAAGGACTGGAAAAGTTTTTGGTGAAACAACTTCTGTCTATAGTTTTATCAATTTTTAAATGTTAGTAAAACATTTTTCTCCATTTTAAACATGTGAAATTTTTATGTAAGGACATTATAAAGTATTATATTCAAAAACATAATGTTCAAATATATACTCTAGTATTAATGTATGGAGTGAATCAAAATGATAGTTGAACTAAGAATTTCATCTTATAAAGTTTTCTCCACTTGTACTTAATTAAATTTAATCAATTTTAAAAATTTAAGTATTCCAATATTAAAAAATAATAGTACTTCAGCATAAATACAGTTATGATTTTACGTTTTTATCTCTGCTTGGAGTGAAACACTGAGAAATATTACGTTTTCCATGGAAATGAACATTCACCTTTTCTTACAGGTTGTATTTTATTAGTTTGAAAAATGCCACTAAAACCAGCTCAAGCCTGACAATGTTCCATATCATGAACAAGAATTTCATAATTACATGCTTGGTGCCTTTTTAGCTTGAAGATAGTGTATCCGATTCTGCAAAATGCTTGGTTTTGTAAGTAGTTTTTAAAGACATGACTAGGACAAATCTTTTATCTTTAGTAATATTTTAGGGAACGGAAGAATCTCAGCAATTAAAATGTTGCTCCCAAAGCTAGTTATTTCCTGATGACAAATAAGAAATTGAGATTAGGGGTTTTTTTGTGTCTTTCCTTCTAATTTTGCAAGAAGAACTGTTGGAAGATGGGCCATCTTCAGAGCTGATTAAAGAATCCTAAGGTGTCAGGGAATACACAAATCTTTTAAGAAAAGAAGAATATTAAGGAGCCTTCGAGCAGTGCTTAAATATGACATTTTTACAAGGAGCCCTTTTGGAAAAAAATAAACAACAGCTAGTCAGAAGAGACTGAGAAGAGTGCAGCTATTATACTTTCTTATAATCTTTAAAAAGCAATGACTTGTCATTCTTATCCACAGGAAAGTATCCCTCAGTAGAAACTAATCCCAGCAAAATAAATATTGTCTGCTGGGCCTATCTTCTTAATTGTCCTTTTTTATTTTCACTACCATTTATCATTCTTAAGGCCTTGCTTCTAATTTCCTCGAAAAATGAATGAAGATGTTAACAGCTGAGAAAAGATACAGATGCTTAAGGGAAGAGATAGGAACACAGTCATAGAGCCACTCATTATGAGCTCGTGGATACAAATGTCATTCCCACAGGCAGTGAGGACAATACCACTAAGTTGAACATTTTATGCAAGAAAAGTCCTACAGTATTTCCGAAGTATTTATACCCAAAAAGCTACCTGAAAAAGAATCTCCATAAAGTTATTTTTAAGGCATTCATTGTTGGTATTCCCTGTGGGAGTTGGATGCTGTGCAGCTCTGAGAATCCATAGGGGCCACTCCTGACTCTGGCAGGTCTGTTGGGGCATGCAAATATCCATGGAGAGCTTGTGACTTCTCCAGCCCTGCTCTGCTGCATTGAAATTATGCTGTCACCCTTGAGAGAGGCTCATTTGGATCCCCCCTCCTGTGAGAAGGACCTGAGAGAAGGGCAGGCTGGACCTGCACAGGCATACCTGTGTAATCCCCAACCCGGGGAGGGGGGGGAGCAGGACCTGTGCTTGCACCTGTGGGATGATTCCTGTCTCCCACAAGCACCACCCATTGTAACACTTCCCCTAGCACTGTCTGGAGTCACACAAATGTATAACTCAGAGACAGCAGCTGCGTGGGATACCCTGAAAAAGTATGTCCATTTTCATCACTGCTGAAAGGCAGACCAGCTAATTTGGCTTCATTGCGGTTATGTGAAGCCAGGGGTTTTGATTATCATTCAGGGTGCTGTAAGGAGAAATCCCACTGGAATTTACCTGAAAACTAGATAAATGAGAGAAGAATCAAGCTCATTTTATGCAGTTATTTCCTGAATGTAGATAAATGCAGATCACCTCATGCTCCTTATAAATTTCATTATTCAGCTGATGTATAAACTCCCTTGTGGAAAGCAACAGCCTGCTGGAGTGGGTCTAGATAAGGTCTCAGCTGTCCTAGTTTCCTTGCATCTTTTTACTCACAACACTGTTAAAGGACAACGTTTCACAAACCTAAACTTATTCTTTATGGCTTAACAAAGAAAACAGTCCCTGGGTGTATTTGCGTAACTGAAGTGGCAACAACTTCTCTCTGGGCATCTGGGGAGCTTGATGTCAGGGAAATTGCCATCCCTACTCAGAATGCAAACCTTTTCTGATGACATACCACCAGGGCTGCTAATGGCTATGTTTCTTCCCTTTGTTTGCTTGTTTTGTGCCCTCTCTGTTGGGCACTGTTTGAGCAACGAGCTGTGAAACTATATTTGTTCATAACATGCAACTCAAGTGATTTGGCCCCAGCGTAGCAAAAAAACAAGACATTTGCCTTTACCTGTACAAGAAGCTTTGTCCCAAGAGTTACAAAGCTGTATTTGGTTTGCATGGCAAGGTTTTGGTAGTGGGGGGCTATGGGGGCGGCTTATGTGAGAAGCTGCTGGAAGCTTCTAAGAGCTGTCCAACAGAGCCAGTGCCAGCTGGACCCACTGCTGGCCTAGGCTGAGCCCAGCAGTGATGGCTGTAGCACCTCTGGGATAACATAGTTAAGAAGGGAGGGAAAAAAAAATTGCACAAAAGCAATTGCAGATGGAGAGAGGAGTGAGAATATGTGACAGGAACAACTCTGCAAATATCCAGGTCAATGAAGAAGGAGGTTCTCCAGGTGCTTGAGCAGAGTTTCCTCTTCAGCCAGTGATGAAGACCATGGTGAGGCAGGTTGTCCCCCTGCAGCCCATGGAGGTCCACAGTGGAGTAGATATCCCCCTGCAACCCATGAAGGACCCCACACCAAAGCAGGTGGATGCCTGAAGGAGGCTGTAATCCTGTGGGAAGCTCATGCTGGAGAAGGCTTCTGACAGGACCTGTGGCCCTGTGGAAGGAGAAGCCCAGGCTGAAACAGGTTTGCTGGTGAGAATTGTGACCCCGTGGAGGGTGACCTATGTTGGGGGGAAAATTTCAAATATCTGAAATTCCAGTGTGGTCCACAGTATGGATTTGTAAATCTTTATTTTTCCCAAAAAACAAAAATGCAAACAAAAAAAAAGAATAGTCCCTGAATTTTGTGGTGCAGCTCTACGTACAAACAACAAAACCCTTTCCATAGATATTGTCATGTAGCAACAGCTGGAAATCCAGAAACAGCTTGTTGTTCACATTAGGAAAAAAAAAGTATGATAGAACCCCACTAACAGGACCTATGAGTACAACTGATCAATTTTTTTCTTTGAGGTGAGCACACTGTCCTGGTTTGAGCCAGGATGAAGCCAATTTTCCTTTTACTGATTTTTTTTTTTTTTTTTTTCCTTAAGTAAGCTTTCTTTTAACTAGTAGCAAAGTGTTCCAGCTAGGAATAACAAACACTGGAATGTATGCTATTGCTGGGTCTCCAAGGTCACACTTTTACTTTGCCAGCTCAGACAGTACACAAGGCATGACAGTAGAGCCAGTTAACTCTCCAAGAAGCCAATTGAAGGAGGCATTAAATACCAAGATTTGAAATAAAATTTCCTGAAGACTTTGCACAACAAGTCTTCTCTTCTAGTCTTGCTTTCCAATCCAGCAACTTCCAAGGGGCTGGTAGGGGCTTCTCTAAGTTCCCTAGAAAGCTTCCTTCTTTCCACCACCCCAGAGGCTGACATTGTTTCTGTGCCCTGTTCCTTTCAAACATCTCCTGGACTGTGTTGACTCCCTCCTACCTGCCCCATCCTAAAAACACAAAGCTTTCTCCAACTGAGCAACCACAGATACATTTGAGGGAAGTACAGTTTCTTTCCATCTTCCCCTCCATTCTCCTGGTTCCACCTCACAATCTGTGGTACTTTCCCCTCTGACATACAGCCACTGGATATAAAACATACACTGTACTCTACAATTTACTGTAAAAAAAACCCAACACAACACAGGTCAAACATCACAAAGAGCAGAAAACAGGGGAGCCATATGCATAGTTGTGAACAGCCAAGTATCATGCTCCTATGGAGGAAGAGAATATGGAGGCAGTTAAAATTAGCTGGCATTTGAAGGAAAATTTTCTTCTCTTTTCCTCCTGCAGAGCTCCCCACAGACCAGACATGTTCCTCAGTTGGATGCACATAATATTTTAGCCTGAGGGAGACAGAAAAAAAAGGAGAAAGATTATAGAGACACCACATGATGGAATATAAAGGTTAAGACTGAAGTAGCTTTCTCATCCAAATATTAAGTCCTTTTAATTTCCTGAGAAAATTTTGTGGTTTAGCCTAGGTGTGTTTCAGGGCAAGACAAGCAAGTTCCTGTTTGATCTACGATGACAAACACCAAGCTGTGTAAAAGCCTCTTGTGCCCTCTCAGATATCCACCAAAGGCTCTTCCAGGATCACCAAAAGACGTATGGTAGTTGTGGCAATCCGATGCAGATGGCTGACTTCCACTCTTAATGGTCCTGCACCATTTGTGCTTGGAGATTAGATGGGTGTTTGGCATCATGTGCCTCTGCAGACAAACTCTTCCAGGAATGGAGCAACTTGGTTCATGGCAGAACTGTGTCTCGGCGTGAGACACCTACCCTTCATACACATTTTGTGAATGAAGAGAGGCACAGGGCTATATTTGGACTTAGATGTCAAAAACAGGACCTCTGAGTAAAAATTACACAGATGACCCAGTTTTCCTAATCACCAGGAACCTACACCTCTGATTGCCTCTGGTGTATTATCTAGTAAACAATCCATAAGAAAAGCACTTGACCAGAGCCTTAATTAAACCACTTGCATTTAGGTGGCTTTTGGCAGGCATTCAGCTTGATTTTTTTTATTTTTTTTTTCAAAGTTATAAGCTTGCCAAGGTGGCATTTATTTAGGAATGTTTCATCAGCTTTAATACTTTTTAAACTCTCAGAATAATTTCTCCCTCATTTTGCTGGAAGCTGCCTTGGGTAGAGTGAAACAGAGGGTAAGATGTTAGCACAATTAGCTTGAGACCTAGGAGAACCAAGTTCAATTTTCAGTTCCACCATAGTCTTCCCACATGACAGCTCATTGTTTCTGCTTCAGTTAATCATTTTTATTACTTTTGAAACAGAGCTGAATAATTCTCTAGATTTCTTTTCAGACCAGGAGTTATTCAGCTCAGTCTAGGAGTTGCTAAATGAAAGTGCATGGCTGAAAAATATGGAAGGTTAGAATAGGAAAATTTTGTGTCTCTGGGAAAAAGGGATGACACTATTTCCTTACTTAGAGTGGTAAAACATACTGAGGTGTCAGTAGCTTGGCCACTGAGGTACAACAGCTAAACACAGAGTGTTTGGTTAAATATCTGATACGACAACAACAAACCTTTTAACATGGAAATCCTTAGTATTTGCTATGGAAAGGAAAAAGTGTCAAATTTTTCCAGTTTTTGGAAAGTTCAAACAAATACTGAATAATTGCAGAAGTTTGGTCCAAATTTTATTGCAAAAAACCTCCCATTTTTAGTATACTTTTGTGGACTTAACATGACTTTTTCCAACATGAAGAAGTAACTAAGAGAACAGCCACTGATGCTGCCAAAAATTCAAAGAATTTGTGATCTTAGTGAATCAATGACAAATCATCTATTGTCTCAGTGGGGCCAGAATTTCACTCACAATGTTGTAATTCTTCTCTGGTCTCTGAAGTTTCAGTAAGAATGGAAGTGCAGCAGACACAGAAAATGTATTGGAAGGGTTTTCATTTAGTCATATCAGTGACCATAAAAATGGACTTAGAGTCTGCAGTTACAGTTTCTAACATTCCCAGGTTACTAGGTCCTAAGAAGAATTTGACAATCTATTTCACACTTTATTTTCGCTTACGTTAGAGGAGTGATGACAGCACATTTTAAAAAATTATTAAAAGTCATATCTAAAATGTGACTACTCAAAAAAGTAATCAGTAAGAATTTATTTTACTAGGGCCTGAGAAAGAGCTGCAAAACTGAGTTTGTTATGATGCATTTCACAAGAAATAGATTGCTTTGGATTAGAACTGAGAACCGGTGACTGGAGACCCCGTTCTAAGATTGTTCCTGGAAGAATACTGAACATGAAGGTGCTTGTAATTCATCAGTTGGAGAGAATTTTATTCCTTGGTTTTGAGATGAGGAAAAATATTGTGTTTCTTTGGGCGAACCCATAATAGCCATCTTCTTGCCTTGTAAAGGTGCGCAAGTCGGTTGCTTTCCCCTCTCTTCTGCAGTGCAATTGTTCAAACTCTTGCTTGGAGAGCAAAGTGTGCAGCACTGCTTTCTCCATGTCATTGAAAGAGGCCAACTTGGCAGAGCACCTTGCAGAAAGGATTATACATATTCAAGGATCAGCCCCCAGCTTCATAGCTGATGCCAGATATTTTACATGAAGCAATGTTGACATACTTGGAAAAAAGGATTTGTAGAAAGAAATCTATTGGTTCATCTATCTCCTAGTTTAAAAAAAAGGCTGACATTTCATTTGGAAAAATTATGGACCACAAATGAAACTTAAAGTCGACATCTTTGTGCAGTAAGCTAGTTGTTCATGTAATTTTAATGATTTGTTTTGTGAGTTTAATGTCAGTGACAAATATGTAGCTAGTTTTCACTGTTTGCAGTCTGGGAATTAGTTAACTTGTGAATTAATCTGCAGTTTTGACCTGTCCAATTCCACTGTAATGGGGAAACATTATGTAACCATAAATTACAAGAGAAACCAAATTCTGGGACCAGTCTGACTTTTGCATATTTCCATATTTTGAGCATGACTGAAGTTTTCTGTCTTGCATCATCAACAACATAACTCTTCCAGGAACCATCTCAGGAGGGAATTGAGTTAAAGCTCTTCATTAAGACCTCTTGCACCTTATGGAGGATTAAATGAAAACCCGTTCGATCCTTTTTCTGGGCATAGGTTACTTCTGAAAAGACTCTGCACTCCCTATTAATCTGTACAGGTGTCCTGAGCCACCTCTCATAAATTTATTTTTCACTGGGGAATGGAAATGAATGCTTTATTTTTATGTTCCAATATTTCTGGTTGTGTCCTACGAAGTAGTAAAAAATGATCTGTAACACTTAGGAAAAAAAGCCATCCAAACAAAACAAACTATACAACATGACTTGGTTAAACAAATTAGACTCACTAAATCATGGATACTTACTTGAAGCTGGAGAAAATTGTTAGAATAAATTTCATAGGTGTAACTCTGTCTAGAAAGTAGATTAACAGTTACATACAATCACGTAGACAGAAAAAACTGCCTTCTCTGCTGAAC
>NW_009954407.1:167597-209712 GCF_000747805.2 Chaetura pelagica
CTGAACCAAAATAAGAGGGCTATCTTGCTTTTCTCAATATTCTATCAATGTTAACAAATAGCAGTTAAATCATTCCACAGGTAAGACAAGTGTCACACCTAATGGCAAAGTTCTACAGAGTTTAATTTGGAGCATATTTACAATCCTTTTTTGGACCAAGCATATGGAATTTTGAATTATTTATCATAGTCCATTACATTCCTAAAAAGTTTTTAGAATTTCTTCAGTTGGACCATATTATCAATGGTTCTCTTGGTTTCTAATTATACAGTTCTACAGGATGTGATAGCCATTATCAATGAAAAAACCAAAACCAAAACCAAAAAAAGTCTCACTGACACTGAAAATGGGACAGTCTTTTTGAAACAACCTGCTTTCATTACTGTTTTATCCAGAACAGCATCCAGATGTTGTCCTTAGTCATGGCTGACTATCATTTAGAGTGAAATTAAGAAACAAAATATGGTGCAGAGATTCATCTTCTCGTTGGCAAAACAGGGATTTTACTTACAGCTTTCATCACAATATACTTAAAATTGAACTTGAAGTTACCAACTTATCTCCAGGTTTTTGTAGAGTCTCACTGAGCGCAGGTATTATGACCCTACACAGGTATTTCTACAGGAGGTAACAGTACAAAGTATAAGACAAAATAATGCAATAGATATAACTAGCAAAAGTATGTAATTGTCCTTAAACTCTTAAACACCAGTTATACTTAAATTCCTATATATATGTATATATATAAAGGTGCATAATTCCACCTCTTTTTAGGTCAAAACTCATACATGTACTTTAATTACAGCTCGTGTTTGAATCCTGTCACATCCAACAAAATTTATCACACTGGTGCTTTCCTGGGCAGGAGCCTGCAAGTGTGTGAGGGAAGATGAAAGCCAAGCTGCAGGAATGTACTGTTATCAGAATTTAAATTTAGTTTTCATGGCAAAATATTATCAAGCAAATAAAACAAATAGCTGTAATGCCTAGTGCCTACTCTACCTAACCAATATCATGCATTATTTCTCCTTATTCTGCCCAAACACAAATACATTAATATTTTTGGTAGAAGCAGAACTGCATACACACAGAACTTTTAATTTTCAAAATTTTAATGAATCTGAATTAAACTAAAAAGAAATGTGCTCTTTGAAAATATCATGAAACATGGTCTTTACCTTTTTTCACATATTTTATAACTTCATGATTTCACAACTTTCAGAGTTGGGTAAATTGTTTGCATTAGCATCTTGGCAAGGTACTTGTCTATAGAAACTTGATTTACTTTGGAAAAGTAAAAAAAATATAATTGAATTTTCCTGAGATTTTGCAAGCTGTGTTCAACCCAATGATACAAAAGTTTAGGATCTGCATATTTTAGTGAAAATTTTGAAAAATTATGCAGTGAGTGCTAACATATGTTATTGTGTCACTGCACCTGTGATTTCTGGAGATCACTCTAACACCTGATTTTTCCATGATCTCTAAGGTAGTTTGACTTTTCAACCACTCAGACAATTTTGCAGGTCTGAAGTATCACTTAATACAAGTTGAGTTCTTCCCTTTCTCTCAACATTTAAGATAAATTAGTGTTTAAAATCAACACATTTAAAAAATGGTCATTGTCTTTCAACACTGGGCAGATACTAAGAAGGAAGGGAAATGGATGGTGTGCAGTGTGTGGGACTTCCAAGGACATGAGGCCACACTTCTGATTTCATAGGCAAGAGGAAACTTATGGATGGAGGACCTGAAATGCAGAGAGAGGCTCAGGGAACAAACCAGCCTTCACGTGTCCAAGCTGAGCAGACAGAATCTGACAGACTCAGAATTAGCTGCATTTTCTGAATATGTTGACTCATTTTCAAAAGTGTATGTTTTCCTTCTCTATACAGAACATACTGTAAGATGATTCTATTTCTGGGCAAACAGATGCCAGCAACTTAATTTATTCTTCTTAGATTTCACATCTTACACTGTGTTTGTGAAAGTTGTGCCCAGTTCTCCATGCTGTTTTTGCTACTGCTGTAGATGCTCTAAAAATAACATATGGGAGGGTGATATTTTTAGTGATAATTTTAAATTACTTTGTCGCTAGTTGCAATCACATTAATCATGTTGAAAGCTTTTTGGGTGCTCAAATAAATGTATGTAACTCCACAGGACCACTGTTACAATTTATCACCTTCTAACAGAGGCCTCAATTTTAATGAGAGAAATATTGTGTGTGAGACTGAGGTGAATTTTTGGAAAAGTTTAACTTCTCAAGTGAGGATGACAGAATAAAAATAATAATAAACTGAACTAGTCCAGAGAGAGAAAGAAAGTCTGTTGTGGATGAAAGCCCTGTGAGAATTACGGGTCTGGGAGCCTAGGACCATTTGTCTCTATTTCCTGTCTTTTTCTTTACTGGAAACTGGCCATTTGAGGAGGGACCGAGGTTGGAGATATTCTGTGTTCTTGGCAGGGCTCCTACAAACCTGGATAAAGAACAGCTTTTGTCCCCCGGTGGAAACCCTCAGAGAGCAGCTGCACAGCTGCTGCTTGCCGTGGCTGGGAGAATCCACTCCCCACCAAAGAGAGCTGCTCATATGGAGATGCAATTTGCATATAAGCAGTGCTCCCGTGGGTAAATTAGGCTATGGCTAATAAACCTTCCCAAAGGTCTCCCTTGGGTCATTCTCCTACACAGCACAATGTGTATTAATGAAGTCTCTCTATTGAACAAAGGGATCCATCTGAGGCCTGGCTCTTTTCTACCTTGCCATAAGATTCTAATTTAATCAAGGATTCCCAAGTTAACAGCACTTTCTTATTTAAAGAAAATGTGGTCATTTTCTGTCTTGAAAATGTCTCACACTAAATTCCTTTCCCATCAGCTAAGAGATACTTCTTGACAACTTTAAGCCACTGATAATATAATTCCTGACAGCATCAGCATGCTTTAGCCAGGGCATCCTGGAATATTACTACTTCTAGAAACATGAGAGAAAATGGCCATGATTTCTTACAGTACATTGGAGGTCAACAAGCATGTATTTATTTGAAAGACATTTTAGAAGAGTGTAGAAAATGCTGGTTGTGTTTCTTCATCTTTTGTTGTGAGAAAGTGAGCTGTTATTTCTGTCACTTGCTGGAACTGCTATATTAATGATACAGACCTGTGCTTTGTGGCAGAGTCCTGAGCCTCACAAAGATTAGGCTGAACATGTTCACGTCCTTTTCAGAATGTGGGAAATCTGACTGTCTCAAAATTATGATAATGTTTGCATAGAGACAGGTTTTTTTTCTTTGCCAGTATCTTATCACAGAATCATAGAGTGGTTTGGGCTAGAAGGGACCATCTTGTTTCAACTCCTCCGCATGATCAGGGACACCTCCCACTAAACCAGGTTGCTCCAAGCCCCCATCCATCCTGGGCTTGAAAACTTCCAGGGAGGGGGTATCCACAGCCTTCCTGGGCAACCTGATATAGTGTCTCACCACCTTCACACTAAAAAATTTCTTTTTAATGTCAAGCCTAAATCTCCTCTCTTCCAGTTGCAAACCATTACTCCTTGTCCTATCACTACACACTCTGGTAAAATGTCCCAGCCCAGCTTTCCTGTAGGCCTCTTCAGATACTGGAAGGCTGCTATAATGTGTTCCCAGAGCCTTCTCTTCTCCAGGCTGTAAAACCCCAACTCTCTCAGCCTGTCTTCATAGCAGAGGTGCTCCAGTCTTTGGTCATATTCATGGCCCTCCTCTGGACTTGCTCCAACAGCTCCTTGTCCTTCTTAAGCTGGGGCTTCAGAACTGCACACAGTACTCCAGGTGGAGTCCCGCAGGAGTGGAGTTGAGGGGCAGAATCACCTCCCTTGATCTGCTGGCCATGCTTCTTTTGATGCAGCCCAGGACACAGTTGGCTTTCTGGGATGAAAGTGCACATTGCTGGCTCATGCTGAACTTGTCATCAATCCACACCCCTAAGTCCTTTTCTTCAGGGCTGCTCTCAACCTTTGTTGAACTTCAAAAGGTTGGAATGGGCCCACCTCTCAAGCCTGTCAAGTTCCCTCTGGATGGCCACCCTTCCCTCCAGCGTGTCAACCACAACACAGCTCGGTGTCGTCAGCAAGCTTGCTGAGGGTGCTATCAATTCCACTGTCCACGTCACCAACAAATTCCACTGTCAATGTCCTGTAAAATAGGAGCCTTCTAACCAAACCTTTTTTTCTGTTTTACCAAGAATTTTCTTTCACTAACTGGGACATATTTAATTAAGTCCTTTTTCAATAAGCAAAGATATCAATTGAGTAAACATGGCTAATAAAACTGAGTCTGACAACATTCCTATCAAGGAAATAAAACTCTGTGCATCAAAGAAAGTTTAGGCATTTATTAGGAGCTAGGAACCAGCATAGCTCCTTCACAGAAGCTCTATGAATTTGTGAGCTACCAATATAAAACAAATTAAAGTTTTCCTTTCTTTGTATGACAATGCATGATCCTTTGTATAAATGCTGCTTAATCACCAAATTAGTTTATCTGCTGCACTACCTCAGACACCAGAAAAAGCTTTACTTAATTACAGTATTCCTATAAAATATAATATAGGGGATCATCTTCCCCTTTGAATTCCACTGCGTTTTGGTGCAGTGGTATGATTTTTTTTCCATATTATTCATCTTTTCCAGCACACTCCCCCATCTCACTCTGTGTAAAATACCTTTTAAATCAAATCACAGCTCCCAGAAATGTATTGGCAAAGTCTTCTAAAAATATTTCTTCCAGGAGTGAAAATTCTATCTTAACAAAGTTCATCAGCAGATCATCAATTGTAATTCTACAAGTCTAAATAATTAAATGAACTCTCAAAAGAAAATGGTAGCCTATTAATTGTGACAATCTGAAACTTTGATTGTTAAAAGGTACTTCTTATTACCAATTGATCACAGCAAATATTGGAAATTAAACTACTTTACTCATAATCTCTATAACAGTGTTCAAGGGGAAATGGTGACATTAGTGCCCATGATGACATTATAGCACTTTCAGTACTGTACTCCATAAATATGGCCTGCAGGCTATCTGAAATGAAAGACTATAAGTCAGCAGCATGTGAGGTGTTTTAATGTATGTAATACAAGGTGAAGTTTGTCCCAGGTCCTTTCTATCTCTAAAACCCTCAGGACAGGGCTTCAGTCATCCCCTTCTCTCCAAATAGTCACCACGTTTCTGATCCCCCTAATCTTTGCTTATTATTTTGTGAAGGTTAGCCAAGGATGTGGGTTAGAAATATTTTTATAAATGAAAGCTACCTTTCTTTTTTTTTTTTTATTTTTTTTTTTTCAACTCCCCAGAATATGTATTTTTAACAGAACATATAGACATCACTCTTGCATGGTTCCAGCAAATCTAGAATACATTGCTGTGCTTCTGCATTCCAGAGCCTTCAGCTGGAAGTACCTTGAACTTTCAAAAACTGACCCTTTCTCTCACAGTCAATAGTCCAAAACCATGTTAAACTAGTAAATGTAAATATAAATATATATCAGCAATCTTTCCTTTATTATATCTATAAACAGAATAATTCTAATAGATTGAAGAGGCATGATCTTGTTTATTTCTGGGGTTTTTTGTTTGGGGTTTTTTTGTTGTTGATGGTTGGTTGGTTTTTGTGTTGTTTGCTTTTTTTTTTTTTTTTTTTTTTTACTGGAACTGTGTTGTCACTGCCATAGTGGGGTTATTTCTGGTTTGGGCTTAATTATTTCTTGCATTTAGAATGACTTTGAATTAGATTAAGTCTTACTGATCTGCAGTTCTTGGGTTCACCTCTGAATGTTGTCTTAAAAGAGCAGTAGAACACTTGCTCTACTGTAATCCTCCAATAAAGATTTTAGCAATAGATAATATACCTCTGGTTGCATCTCTTCTTCTTAAACATTCACCTTGCTTTCCATCAATAAAATCAGATCTTAAAAATACTTAACGAGAGAGAGAATTACTTTTATCACAGCTTTGGAGCTTGGGAAACAGAAGCATGGGGGGCTGAAGTGACTGTTTTAAAATCAGCCAGGAGGTCAGTGAGAGGGCTGAGAACTCAGGTTTCCATTTCCCAGTGCAGAAGACTATCTCTCTATCTTAACTTCCTTTTGAGCTACATTTCTAATTCCTTCTGGACTGTGTGACTTGTTTACCCCTAATTTATTAATTAATTTCAGTGCTGTTTTGGACACATGACTTTAATACCACCTACTCTATTAGAACAAAGAGGTACTTTTGTATTCTCTCTGATGAACTGAAATATAAAAAAGTATAATGTTTCAGGAACATCTGTAGGCTTTTCAATTGCTTTCTTTTTAACTCTTTGATAATTTAGCTCAGTTTTCCCCAAAGTATGACCTATCAGATGGATCCAGTCTGCCTAACAGGTTTCCTAGCCCACAACCAATTCCAGCAGCCTCTTTCCCCAGCACCCTCAGGCACGAGCAAGGAATGGGATGGTGATTGAATTCATGGTTTTGCCAGCCTGTGAAGTGTTTCCTCTCTCCTTCATTCCCTGTTTCCACAGCCACTTCATCAACACATGACTAGATAGATGTGCTTCTATCACATGGCAAAAAAGATAGCACCTCCCATGATGTGTTTCTGGCCTAAAGAGTGCACTGGCAAATGGGGCTAGATGCTACTTCTGTGCTATGGCATTGGATACGTTTATTTGCTCCTTCCCTGCCTGGAGCCTTGATGTCCTTCTCCCAGGTTACTGGTGCCTGTTGATGTTAGTTGGTATGGTGCCTCCTTTACCTCTTAGATACAGGGCACAGTGCTTACTGCTCCACTGTTGGCAAGGTGCCTCACATGGGAAGTGTTTCATACCGGCTTGGCAAGGTAAATCTGATATGAAAATCTTTGCTTGGCTGATTTAATAGAAAATAAAACCTAAACTTATTAAGTCAGTTCTCTCATTTAGAGTAATACTCTTGTCTGGCTCAGAGCACATGGCTTGTCCTTGAGTTCTTCCAGCAAAGTCCTGCTGCCTGCAAAAGCAATTCCCTACCCGTATCAAGCTTTGATTCTGCTGGCCTTTTCACACAGTACCTCACTTAGGCACACTCCTAAAGTTTAAAACTTGCTTAAGTATTTTCCTCTTGATGTGTTTATTCCAGTCTGACACTTCTTTACTGTTTATTTATTTTCTTTTCTGCAAGTTAGAAAATGACAAAAGAACCTTGCTAAAGGGGCTGAAATTACTGTCATCTTGGACAGAGATGAGACTTCGTACTTTCTCTTATATCTCCAAACTAACTGAAAAGAAAAATGAAAGTAGAAATATTCATTGATGGAAGTAACAGCACATAATGGTGCAGACATGGAATAATGTCAAAGGTCATTTAATGATGAGTTAACACTTCAGAAACTTGAAATCAGTAGGAAACATTGGCAAGCTGCATTAAAGTCTGCTATACTCAAAGGTTATTACCAACTGTGAAAAAATATATATTTCTTTTTATTTTCTGTGCCTAAAACATAATAAAAAATATGCAATACTTCATGAGGAGAGATCCCAAGTCTGAAAAAAGCCTCACTGGAAGTAAGAGATGACAGTGATGATGGAGGTTACATCTATAGGAGGGAGCATTTAGGATGCAATCTTTAAGATGGGACCATCTGTTAAATACACAAAATGTGAGGAAAACAAGAAAACTGATCTTTCTAACAACTGATGTCATTAAAGAAATGCACATCATGGCACGGAAAACTAATTAATCCGTGTCTACAGTCCTCAGATGTTTAATGCAGTTCTATAAATAAATGACTCTTAAGTAAGTTTTTACTTGGCCTTTTGGCTGAGGTCTGTACAAATGCGGACAATGCAGGCTTTACTAGGAGGCTGGACACATGTGTCTGACCTTCCCACTGCTTCTGAGATTGTCTCAGTCTAGCCAGTAAGAAATGCAACACTGCCAGCATCACAGTCACTGTCTAGAATACTTAGTCTTGCAGAAGTCATGACAACTCTGTTCTCTTGGCTATCTCTGACCATAATAGAGTTCTGGTTCACAGAATCACAGAATTACTGAATGGTTGAGGTTGGAAGACACTTCTGGAGAAAATCTTGTCCAAACTCCCTGCTCAAGCAGGACCACATAGAGCAGGTTACACAGGACCATGTCCTGATGGCTTTTGAATATGGAGACTCCACAATCTCCCTGAGCAACCAAGGTGACTCAGTCACCTTGTTCAGCCTGCAGCTCCTGTATTTCAGTTTGTGCTCATTGCCCCCGATTCTGTCACCGGGCACCAATAAACAGAGCCCAGCTCTGTCTCCTTTACATCTTCCCTTCAGATATTTATATACAGTGGCGAGATCCTCTCAAGTCATCTCTTCTCTAGGCTAAACAGTCCCAGATATCTTAGCCTTTCCTCATAGGAGACATGCTGCAGTTCCTAAATCATCCTTGTTGCCCTTCACTGGGCTCTCTCCAGTGTATCCGTGTGTCTCATACTGAGGAGCCCAGAACTGGACACTGTTCTCCAGGGGTGGCCTTACCATTGCTGAGTAAAAGGGAAAGATCACCTCCCTCAACTTGTTGGCAACTCTCCTCCTAATACAGCCAAAGATACTGTTAGCTTTTGCCACGATCGCACACTGCTGCCTTATGGTTAACTTAGTTTCCACCAGAACACCCAGGTGTTACTGTTTGTCAGCTTGTCAGCCCCAGCATACACTGGTGCCTGGGGTTGTTTCTGCCCAGGTGCAGGGCTTTGCATTTCCCCTTGTTGAACTTCAGGGGGTTTCTGTCAGTCCATTTTGCCAGCCTGTTGAGGTCCCTTTGGATATCAACACAACCCTCTGGTGTATCAGTTTCTCCCCCAAGTTTTTTATCATCAACAAACTTGCTGAGGGTATACTCTACACCATAATCCAGATGGTATTGAACAGGATTGTGCATAGTATTAACTCCTGGGTTACACTGTTATCTACTGGCCTCCAACGAGGCTTCATAGCACAAATATCCATTCCCTGGACCTAGCTGGACGGTTTTAAATCTATCTGACTCTTTGCTCATCCAGCCCATCAGATTCTCTGTGAACACACTGTGGGAGACAGCCTTACTGAAGTCCAGGTAGATAATATCAACAGCTGTCCTGTCATCTACCAAGCCAGTTATTTCATAGTAGAAGGATATTATGTTGGTTAAGCAGGACCTCCCCATTGTGAATCCATGTTTGGTTATGCCTATTCACTCTCCCTTTGGTCCTACCACTCTTGCAGTACTTCCTGCACTGTAAAGACAGGGAATTTGAATGATCCCTTTATTCTAAAAATGAATATGGCCAATAGCTCAGGCATTTTTCTAAGAGACATGTTGTAGCCTGAAGAGAAAGAATTAGTAAACAAGTTTGGTAAATACTATTAACATTGCCGGAATTAGACAGATTTGCAGATATCAATAAACACTTAGAAATACATTATTCTTCCATTTGTATATAGAGATACTATAGATTACATTTAATGCAATATGCTCTTTTTACCTATATTTTTTTTGCTAATGTTATGTAACTTGAATTTCAAGGAACCTGGAGAAGTCTGGGAACCTTGAAGGAAGAATGCATAAAAGCCATCTGGAACACCATGTGGAAAAATATGCAGGGCATTTAAAGTGATCTTTCAGCCTTTAATTTAATTGTGTGCATTGGGCATCAGCTGCAACCCCCTGTTTCCAAATAAAACAATGTTCTGTGTAAAATGGTGACTTTTGGACTGATATTTGAAGTACTTGCAGTCTGTACTTTCAGGACTGTGTATTGAGATTATGGGATGCCACCCTTTCTGATTGTTTTAGAACCTAAAATTCTTTTGTAATAGGATCTGCTGTCATTTCCTCCCTGACAAGATCTCAGTATGAATGACTGCATGATATGTAGTGTAACATTAGAATTAACATTTTATTAGTATTGGGTACTGTGAGATATAATGAATGTGTGCAAATTTGTTCAGGTCAGTGTCAGACCACATGCACAGGATACTAGTGATTCTTGCTTCACGTAACTCACCTAGAACTCGGCTGGGTTGACTCTAGGGTTTACAGTTGTTTTGCATAAAATAATGATAACTTGGGGATGGGTACAAAACAAAACAAGCAAAACAAAAAAGAAGATATTGTGTTGTTTATTGGCAACAGTGATAGAGTCTATATGCTTCTTCTTGACAAACAAACCAAGAATCTGTAATATTTTGCTGGAAAAAAAAGTAAACTATATGTAGGCCAAACAGGATTATCCTCTTAATGACAGCAATTTGCATTACTTTTTAATAGGATTTATTCTTAGTGGCTTATAACAGAGAATGAAAGAAACATTCCAGCTCATTCAACAAGATGTTCCCTAAATGAGTTCATAGGGTTACATGTAATACTGCTATTGTATGGGCACTGCTGTGAAACAAGGCTAAATTCAATGGCACAACCAAGAAGAATCATGGATGAATTGTTATAGTCTTTTTAAAAAGAAGTTAACATTTTGTTCATGAAGAGAAACCCTCATATAATTTTGCCTGTGAGAAGGCAAGGAGAAATGTAGGGTGTTGAATGTGTTCTCTTGTGAGAAGCAGAGTGGAACATCCATGGTGGGTACAGAGAGGAACGGTTTTGCCCCCCTGGCAGAGTCAGGCTGCCAGCCTCCTGGTGCTGCTATTTCCTTCTTCACAGAGACAAAACTGGGACTGGGGAACACAAGGAACACACGTTAGGACACAAAAATTTAACTCCAACTGATTTAGTTCATGATAGCCAAGACTTACGCTCTGGATAGCAGATAAGATTGCAATTCTAGAGAGCTTTCTGGGTAAGCAGTCTGGTGGGAACAGTCATGATCAGGAGATGTCACCCGCCCCTGCCTGGCTGCTCAGAAGCTGCTCTGTTAACCTGTACGGTGAAGATGAAGTGGTGATGCAAAAGCCTCCACTATCACTATACAAAGTGCAATATGGAAAATGTGCAACTTAATAGTAACAGTCTTTCAGATGTCATTTCATGCTTGCTATGCATCCACACACAGACTGAAGTCTTCGCATAACTTAGGCCCATGTCTTTAAGTTGTGTCAAAAAGCAGATGCTGCTTATGAGCTTCATGCACTGTGGGTGTGTAGGCTGCATAGTGAAACAGCTAACCAGATAGCCTTAACTACAAAACCTTGCTAAGTTGTGAACTATCATCCCCTTTTACCCTTTTCTTATGTTTTATATGCTTTATGCTGATGCATTTGTAAAGATAAAGGAGATCAAGTCCAGCATTTAACACAGTATCATATGGTGCAATACTAGCTAAAATAAATTAAAATTAAGTGATTGAAGAAACTATACCAGAGATCTGAAGGCATTTTGGTATAAGGTCCTCCAGCTGTCTCTATAATCTGACCACAAAATACTGCAAATATTGAACCATGTTAATTTGAACAGAAATATGATCTACATTACACTTCTCAGCAATTGAATAACTGACAAATATTAATTTTGAATGGGTACATTTATTTGACAGACACCAGCAAGAAATATAAGTCTTTAAGAGGAGCTAACACTATGGCTTAAGTTACTGTGAGAAGTGACTGACTGTTTGACTCTGAATATTCCAGAGGAAGTTGTATTACTGAAGAGATCTTAACAACTGTATCACTGAAGTGTAGCAACGATCAAGAATGATGTTTTCATAGATTATCTCCTGTTGTTTGATAACCAGGCAAAGTGTCAAATGATTTCATGCCTTAATAAGGAGCTACTGAAGTACAGTTCTCTTAAGAAATACTCAGAGATGTTACATAAATACTATTTAGTCCCTGATTCCTGCAGTCAGCTTTATTCACTGTAAAAAATATTTAATGGGTAGTCTTAAGTTACTTTCAAAAAGAGTAAAAGAAAATATTATGGGAGGGCAGGCTACTGACCAGACCTAACCTGTCTGAGGTTTGGGATATGGCCCAGAATGTCATAGACTGTCATGACATCAGCTATTTTGCACAAATAAGCCATTTTTTCAAAGTTGCAGAAAGAAATCTTGTGGACACTTGTTTTTCATATCCAATGATAAAGAAGGATGAAACTTGTAGATTGCAAGTGGAAAAAATAATGCTTGCGTTAGTGAAAATGCCCACTTAGTCAAAATAGAAGCCCTGCTGATAGACAAGACCCTTGAGCACTGTCTTTTAACTGATAGAGAGACAATGGGGCAAAACTATGAATGAGAATAGGAATGTTGTTATAGGAATGTGGATGGATTGCCTCATTGAACTCTGACAAACTAATCACTGCAACTCTGCAAATGAGCTGAAAAACTCCTTTGCATCAGTTCCAGCTAGTGAGCTCAAAAATTGTATTTTCTTTTTTTGCATGTAGTATTTACCCCAATAATAGCTTAAGTGCTTCCCAAAAGAATATGTGTCTGAGTTAAAAACTCTCAGAATGACTGAAGTGCATGTTCTGTACTTGTATTTCACTAAAAAGATATCCCAGCAGATATGTCAGTCAAATTATACCAGTCAAACCAGACTATCAAAGAGGGAGAAATTAATTTCTCAAAAAAACTCTGCTCTTGTACAGTAGATATTACTGTAAAGTAGCCTGAGTGGACTAAAGCCATGAATCACTCATACTTCATGGTGAAGAGCATGAACAGCCTCACAGAATGAGTCAGACTTTTTGAGTTGGCCTGAAAGCTAAAAATATTACCTGTATCTCAGCCTTTGGACAGAGTGCCAAAAGACCTTAGAGTACTGACTTCCAAGGAAAAGGGATTTTCTTTAAAATTATCAACAGAATGTTGTAGACTTTTATGTAGGATAGTCTTGCATATATAAATGAAAAAAAATGTTGCTGCAAGGATTATCAGCTGTTAGTTGGCAGAGGTGGAGGCTCTCTCTCTATGGTAGGGAAGTGTTATAAAGCAGTAAAACCAGCCCCACCACATGGCACAGAGCACAAGCCACCATGTGTGGTACTAATGTTGGTGTTGAACTCTACTTTGGAGATAAGATTGTTTTGAAGTGCTTTTGGGGAATAAATATCTTGTACACTTTCCTAATACACTGAGAACAGCATAGACAATCCTGTAAATTCTACTGGAACAGAAGCTTAACTGGCATGAAGTAAGGACCTGCATCAGAAAATACTATTCCATTTTAGTAGCAAAATCATTTGCTTGGAGTCAGCAGAAACAAAGATAAAAGTTTGAGTTTGCAACAGAATTGTGATAAGACTGAGCTGAGTCATTATCTCTTGAAAATATTAATGTAGAGCTGGAACTTAGTCTTCGGTTCTCTAATTTCTCGTCTCCTTCAAGAACTATTTTAGCTAATGCAGTTCTCCACTGTGTGCTTTAGCTGAAACAGAGATCCCAAGTATAATAAGAAAACTCAGAGAGGTAAGTGACCAGACAAACAACCTGAATGGTGGGGTTTAGAACTGCAACTCCCCTTGCATGCCAGTTGTTCTCACACTGTCTCTCCATTACCACTGCTGCTTATGGACCCACAGTGCAGCACACCTGCGTCGGGAATCCTCTCTAATCACAGGTTTTGCCTTTGTGGACAGGTGAGGAAATAATATTTTGGTTTGACAGGGCTTTTCATCATTGAGCTTCTGCTCCAGGTTGTGTTTGTTACTCCTTGAATTTTTTTCCCCCATTCAAATGCAGGCAGACATTTAAGGCTGCACCAATGACAGAGCCACTGGCAGTAACACAACACACCCTCAGTACAACCTTTGTGGGCTGGATTGTTTTGCACAATGTGGGACAGGGCATTTATGCAGTCTGCCCTTGGCCAGGATGGGGCTGCACCTGCAATACTACATACAGCACTGGAGCCCTCAGCACAGGAAAGAGGGTCTAGAGAAGGGCCACAAAGGCGACCGAAGGCTGAAGCACCTCTGCTACGAAGACAGGCTGAGAGAGTTGGGGCTGTTCAGCCTGGAGAAGAGAAGGTTCAGGAGAGACCTTATAGCAGCCTTCCAGTACCTGAAGGGGCCTACAGGTAAGCTGGGAAAGAGCTTTTCACCAGAGACCATAGTTATAGGACAAGGGGCAATGGTTGTGAAATGAAAGAGGGTAGATTTATATTAGATACTATCTTCACCATGAGGGTAGTAAGGCACTGGAATAGGTTGCCCAGGGAGGTTGTGGAAGCCTCCTACCTGAAGATATTCAGGGCCAGGTTGGATGAGGCCTTTTGCAGCCTGATCTAGTGTGAGGTGTCCCTGCTCATAGCAGTGAGGTTGGAACTTGATGATCTTTAAGGTCCCTTCCAACCTTAAGCATTTTATGATTCTATAAACAGTGTAAATCTCATATTATTAACTGGCAGTATCACTGTCTCACAACACAGAATAGAAGAAGCAACAGGGAAACGTGGAAGCTACTTTAGTTTTAGCTGCAGAAGCAAGTTGGGGCTGGGTATAGAACAAAAAGAATAATCTAAAATAAAGGTATGATAAGGTCTAATGCCATTCAGAGTGACAGTGCCATAAAAAACGTAGTACAGAAGACACCTGTGATGTCTCTTTGTATGAATATTACTAAGGATACTTCTCAAAAGCTTGCCAGTAAACAGATATTCACATTTTCTGGAGTTGTAAGGATGCCGGTAAAAAAGTTACCTGTTTCATCCTACCTGTAGAAATAGTTCATTTTTAATGGTAATATTTTAAATAATGAATCACATTCAGAGCTGGGAATAAGCAAAGGAATTTTTCATTTTGTTATTAATTCTCTTTATTTGCAGAGGAAAAGTAGGAATTCAAATTAAATTAATGTAAAGTGGCTGTCTTTTGAGACAGAAAAGTGTTAACAACACATATGAAATAATTCTCTTATGGCTTAAGAAGACATATTCCATATCAGAATAATACTAATTCTGTATTTCTGCAGCTATCTTACATTTTCCCTGCAGATGTTAGCCTGAGAATAAAATTTGTTTTCCCAGTATTATTTGAAATTAAATATTAAAGAGTTGACTTATTAGGAAATTTAAGGTGTTGTTTCAAACAGTCCTTTGCTTTAAACAAATTTATTGCAGGAATAGCAAAATATGTATTAGTCATCAAAAGCTGTTTATAGATGAGTTTAAAATGCTATCAACTAAATGTTTCTCAACATCTAGACTAAAATCCAGACCAATAGGGCAGAGGGGAATTAGTGGAGGGTGGATTAAATAGCCAGAGCTAACTGAAAATTAGGAAAAGTAGTAATTTGCATTTGGCTATGATATAAATCCAATAGAAAGGTTTATGTTTTCTAACTTGATGTGATCCAAAGCTTACTTCTGATACTGAAGCCAAAATTTTAAAAAATTACTGCTTATGTTAGATACGTATTTTACAGGAGCCAAGTCAGATTCTGAATACATCAGGTTTTTAAACTCGTAAATAATCCTGACTTCATTTGTTACTGTGTGCAGCCTCCTACTGTAAAGGAAACCTGATTTTGTTATTTTGTTGTGTTTTTTTTTAATGGTTGAAATATGAAAGCTATGTCTGGGCTGAGGCTGGATGTCCTCTGTACTGGAACTCAAGGTCCCTCTCCCTCAGTGCTTCACCTTGAGGGATCTGTTAGGCTGCACAGCAGTTTCCTTCTGGCCTCTGCATCCAGATTTCTACCCCTTTGGCACAGATAGCTAGGAGTCCTTTTCTGAGGCTTAACACCCACCAATGTTCTTCTAAAGGTGGAGCAAGTCCCATGGCTTCCTTTTAGAGCAGCCACTGTCATCTGATAAACCAGTCTAACAGTTCCCATGCCTGCTCAGGAAGAAGAAGGCCCAAGTTTCAGGCTCTCTTCAGCTTCTGTGATACTGGTCCCTACATTGATCAAAGGAAAGCTGCAGGGAACTCCTCATTCTTCTTGCTCTTTATTGATTTCACACTCATCCAGGACTGCATGGAAAGCAACACAATCTATCCTGCTTGTCCACCTCTGGAAGCCACTGCCAAGACCAGGAATCAGAATCGGGATTCCTCCCGATGCAGTTTTAACACTTTGTTTAGTGCTGAACTAACCTCTGCTGCCACTCTGCATTAAGATTGACCTACACCTACCTAATGGAGTGGGCTTGAGGAGATGGAAAGATCATATCTGAGTCTTGACTGGGTAAGAGCATGAGATAAACAGTAACTTTCTTATTCTGGACAGCATGGTTGAAGTTTGAATATTACTCATTGGTATGTACAATATTAGCATCACTGGTATTTTTTATCATAATCAGAAACACAAAAGTGTAGGTGTTGGTAATTTGCTGTTGCCTCAGGCATAGCTCTGAGGGCTGCACAATTGAGATGAAGCACTTCAGTTCCACTGAAGTCCTATGTGAGGTGCCCATGTGCTTTTTTGGGGGCCTGCACACTAGCACCCTCCCAAGACATATAGGACACCTGAGCAAGTTTTAAGGGTTTGGGTCCCACAGGAAGTTGAACTGTCCTGGTTTGAGCCAGGATGAAGCCAATTTTTCTTTTTACTGATTTTTTTTTCCTTCAGTAAGCTTTCTTGGAGCTAGCAACAGTGTGTTCTGCTAGGCTGATAAGACAGTGGAATGTTTTTCTAACTACTGAGGCTTCAAGGCTGCACCTGCACTCTGCCGGCTCAGACACTATGGGGAGATCTGTGACCCCCCCCGTAGGAGGCTGAGTTAGACAGACAGCAAAATTGGCCAAAGATATTCCATTCCATATATCTACGTAAGCTCAGAGGAAGGTCAGAGATCACAGAAGACAACTTCCTTCCTTCTTCTTCTTCCCTTCTCTTCCGTCCATGGCCGGCGTCCAGGGAGGACTCTGTTCATCCATCACCGTCGATCCTCAGGCTTGATCTCTCGTGACCCCCATAACTCTCTGCTTTCTCCAGCAGCAGCTCCGGGATTCCTCGGGACTCTTCCCAGTTCAGGGAAGTGCGGTGGGAGTTGCTGGGGTGGGGGGAGGCGAGAGGTTGTTTTTTTTGCCCATTCCTGAATATATTTGTATATAATTGTATATATTTTCTTGTATCATTCATTGGTGTTTTAATTAAAGCTGTGTAGTTTAGTTTTCAATCCAGCCAAGTCTCTCTCTTTTTCTCTCTCTCCTTCCCTACCTGGGTTGGGGGGAGGGGGGATCGAGAGCATTGTTGTCGGACCTGAGTCAAACTGTGACATTGAACCCAGCTCTACATCCTAGGCTAACACTCCTCAAAATGCACATCCCTCTCCTTTAATTTTATCTTCAGTGGTTGTTTGTTAAAATGCCAGGATTCCCAGATTTGGGCTGTTGCCTTTTGTACTGAGCAAAAAGCTACATTACCTGTACAGTACTACTGTAAATTTATAGCTTGCAGAGCTTGTTGAAATTCTTTGGGATAAAAGGTCCTCTGTAAATGCAGGTATTTTATTTAGTACAGAGGTAAAATATATTGAAGTACTAAGTAAATATCTGTAGGGTGCTAAGCAAAGGTTAACTATCACTGCCAGTCAAACTAGGACAGTGACAAATGGCCTGAAAGATATACTCTAAGGGCACTAGCAGATGTTTAAAGCAGGATGAAGCACTGAAAACAGACACTGAACCTTTCTGTTTTATAGGGATATTCTTAGGTGGGAGTGAAGCCACCAAGAGGGTGATAGTTCCTCCCTCAGAATACTTGTGGCAAAACAGCATCAAACGTTAACATAATAGTTCGTACTAATGGTGTAGAAAGAGGAGCTGGAGGCCTATATGCAAAAGAGACATCATTAAAGATTTATGGAATTATGGAAGTGTTTGTCAGCAGAGGTAAAGCTGAGAACTGAGAGAGTTTTGCAGACTGTAAATTATAAATTGTCCTTTGTGGTTCTGCCATCTAATGTCCCTGTTCAAAAATGTATTATGTGTTGGCTGTAAGTGAATTAGATAAGGATACAGCATCTAGTATTGTGACGAGGTTTTTTTTGTTAGGGCCAAACCTCTCTCATCAACTAAAGGCTTTGCCAGAATTGCTATTACATTTAATGAACCAGAAAATAATATAAGGCCAGATTAATATTCTTTCAAAGACTTCTATTATAGGCCAGAGCTAGGGGAAAGAACACTGCATTAATGACATGAGGCAGGAGGTCAATTACTCTGCAAAATCATTTCACCAGGTAATATTTAGTGCTCCAAAATTCTTCTGGCTTGCACTGATTGGAAGGCAGCCTGCATGTGAAATTCCCCAGAAAATGCAAGTTTTTTTGCAGTGGCTTACTGCATTGCAAATGTTATCTTTTGCATTTTTGCCATTTCCAAGGTAACAAAGGGTGATGGCTTTGCCCTTTTAGTTGCAATAATGTGTTGTCCAAACCTCAACAATGCCCTCCCTAGGGACTAAGTTATTTTAATGGAGAAATTTAATTAAGATTTTCTCCCATCCTCATTTTTGCAAGCTGGTGCAGTCCTAGACATAGTGCTGAAATATTATGGAAAAATACAGTATCTCCTGGAATGGTGGCTTGACTAGGCATGTGAAATATTAAATATTTTAGGACATTTTTTAAAATGAGATTAGAAAAGAATTCTGCTGATACAAATGATTAAAGTAGGGTATGATAAAAATACTGTTCAGAAAAGCACCAAGACTCTAAGATTATTATCTAACCTGACCTTCTCTGTTTCTTTTGTTCACCTGGCATTGCATAGCAGTGATAGCAATGAGGGGCTGAGTCATGGGATCCTTTGTTTAATTTAGACTGTCCTTACAAGCTTTGCTACTGCAGATCCACTCACTCCTAGAGGGCCCCCGCATTAAGATGCTATATTCCTAACCTCCCTGTAAACACACCAACCCACCAAGGGATTTTGGTAGACTTACTGCTTCATCCACCCTTCTGCTGACCTATACCAGGCTGATCTTTCAGCTAAATAGATTCTTTCTTTCCCTGGATGGATTTAAGGAACAGCCTCAAATAAAACAGTTCCTCTAGCCTTTCAGCCTTAAAAGTCTTTTCACAAATTTATTTTAAGTGCTGCTGTGGGCTTCTCTAAGTCTTGATCAATTTCTCACCACTTATTCAGCCAGGAATTGGTCACAGTATTCTCGTGGCAGTCACATCCATACCAAATGTGCAAGTGAGGCAGTCTCTTTATGCCTCTTTCACAAGGCTTTTTTTAAATACTGAAGGATTTAATTTGGCCCCTTCAGCCACACTTGTGCACTGGGAACTGATGTCTGGCTGATTACCAGGACAGTAAATCACCATTGGAGTGATTGCTCATTAGTACAGAGCTTCTGATCTTTAAGTATGAGCCAATAAACTGAACAAAAATGTGTATTGTTTACTTGTGCCTGTTCAAAAAACACAATCTAAATTATATCAGTGACCTGTCAGACTCATTGTTTACTGCTCCTTCAATCCCTGTAAACTTTCTCCATCATGATTTGTTTTGCTGTTTTGTTTTTTTTTTTCCTTCCAGGTCACTGATAATAAAATTAAACCATCTGAGGCCAAAAACAAATCCTTGAAGGCTGCAGTAAATTTTTTTCTATTTGATGAGGATTTAGAGTCTACAGTTTCACGCTGTCAGTTACTTAGATTTCAATAGCTTTAATCAGCTATTTTTGTGCCCTGTTTCTTAAGCAGAAAGTTGTACAAGTCTAGGACAAATGAGGTACCAAAATGTAAGTATGTTACACCACTGTTACTTTTAAGAATTACATTTTGTAATTTAGTCATAAGCATTGAAGAATAGGTAAATTAAAACTTCTTTTCATTGAGTCCCTTAGTACAAGAAGGACATTGAGGTGCTGGAGTGTGTCCAAAGGAGGTCTACAAAGCTGGTGAAGACTCTAGAGAACAAGCCTTAGGAAGAGCATCTGAGGGAAATGAGGTTGTTTACTCTGGAGAAAAGGAGGGGAGACCTTATCACTCCTTACAACTACCTGAAAGGAGGTTGTAGTGAGGTGGGGGTTGGTCTCTTCTCCAAAGTTACAAGCAGTAGAACAAAAGGAAATGGTCTCAAGTTATGCCAGGGGAAGTTTCTATTGGATATCAGGAAAAATCTCTTCATTGAAAGGGTTGTCAGGCATTGGAACAGGCTGCCCAGGGAAGCAGTGGAGATATCCCTGGAGATATTTAAAGGACTTGTAGATGTGGTGCTTAGGGACACTCAGGGTTTAGTGGTGGAGTTGGTAGTGTCCTAGGTTCGTGGTTAGACTCTTAAGGGTCTTTTCCAACCAAAATGATTCTATGATTGTATGATTTATTAATCCTATCATGAATCCCATCACTGGGACTAGTTATTGTCTAGGTTTTTCTAGTTCTTCCTCTATCTATCTATCTATCTATCTATCTATCTATCTATCTATCTATCTATCTATCTATCTATCTATCCTGACATACATACAAGGGTAATAATTTTGTAACTTGAGTAAACCCTTAGAAGTTGGCATAAGTTCTTTTTGTAGACAGTGGCCCAAGATTATCAGCAATTATTTTGGAGTGTATCAAGTAGACTGTCACCTAGGGCAAACACCTCTTAGCAAAGAACTATAATCACTATGCTATAATGCCAAATTCCTCCGTGCCTTCTTTCTTTCAGTTTCATCAGTCTCACAGCGCTGTTTAAAAAATGACTCCACTTAAACAGATTAACCATAGTCTCATCTTGAGGCATGGGATAATGGAATTGAAGGGTTGAAGTTGCTCAAACTGAGCAAGTATTGAGTTATCAGCTTTCTAATAATTCCCCAGAGCACTGTTTTAAAAGAATCACCCTTCCTCAGGAGAGGATTTTGTGCTCTGAATCTTGAAAGTACAGGAGAGCCTCCCAGGACAGGAGGTCAGAAGAGTGTTTCTGTAAGTGTTGTCAACAGTGAGCTCTTACTTGCTTTGCTCTGTTTGTAGGCTTTCTTTGATGGCCACTGAATAGGAACTTTTTTCCCATTAATTTGATATATCCCTTAAGGACATGTTGCCACTCTTCTGAATTAACAAAGATGAAACACTTACCTTATCTTTAGGTATTTCAATGCCTAAACTATGGTCATCTTGATAGTAATTTTGCTTCTCTACTTAATATTATTGAAGTAAAAGATAAAGAGTAACTCACTTTTCTGGCAGTGTGCCTAGATGATAGTCCATTCTCAGCTGTATGTTGATTTCACAAATATCAGAGACCCTATGAAGTCTTGCTCTTAACCTATATTGGCTAATTTTTTTTTATTATTATTTTTTTTCTAAATAATGCCATCTTATTACTAAAGAAAGTTGGTAATTGTTCTAAATTGAGTTATTATTACACTTTTATCTCATGTGTCACTCATGTGTTGCATGCCCATAATTCCTAGAAAAGTGAAAGTTGAATTTAATAATGATACTTAAAATTGCACTTAATTTTGGTATGTTGGGGATCCTAAGATTAAATTTAGAGGACCAATTCAATTATATATACTGTAGACCTTGCTGAAGATGCCAGCTCCTTGAGAACATAGTTATTAATCACTATGAGCCACATCATGTCCTCTGCATTAGCTGAATACACACAGAGCTGGACTTGAACTGATATCCTTGAGGACAAGACTTCTGCACCTTTAATGATTACACGATGATAACAATGGTATCAGTGAGAAAGCTTGACTTAGGACAAATTTGACTATTCAAACACAGAAAGGAACACTTTAAAGATATTTTTTTTATCTGAAGGTACTTACACTAGAAAAAAATCCTAGAGACCTCAAGAAAAAAAGCTGGCATCCATAAAAAGGTGTCTGGATGATAGAGATAATTGTACAAACAATGGGAAGAAACAAAGTAAATCCTGCAGTGATTTCAGAACACTGTTTTCTGCTTCAGCAATCTTATCTGGAAGGACAGTTGGAAAGAAGTTGTTTAAACTTTTTTTGGTGTATCTGTACACTGAATATAAAATGCTGTGAATAGTGAGCATGAAGGGTGAAGAGCTCTTCACCTTGGAAAGAACAACTTCCATCTAGAGTTTTAAGATTAATTATTAATGAAAAAGTGGAATAAGTAAACTTTTGAATGCCATATAGGAAATGTGGATTTTCTAATAAAACATTGAAGCAAAACCAAACACCTCTGATCTATTTCTATTTTAGGACAGGAATGGTGGGACCAATCTGCTTTGTAAATTATCTTCCAAAAGCAGCCATAATCCATGGTCCTAAATTCAAATCCTATTTCCTATCTAACTAGGACATGTTCCACAAACTTTGTATTCCAACTTAAGTCCAACTTGTATTCTGTGAAAAGGAAAAGGTATTTGAATTCTAGTTCTTGTGTCATAAATTTTGCAAAATATTGTTAAAGGAAATTCAGTTTGTTAAGGAAAAAGTAGCTTTTGCGTGTCTTTTTGATACATGCATAGGCAGATCAGCCAAGATGACCTATGCTATCCCTTAGGATCTGAAGTGAAATTAAAACATGTTATTAAACTTGTTCATCTGCACTAAGGATTAAACCTTCTAATTATTATTAGCTCCATTATATACTGCAATGTTGGTATCAGTATTTCATAACTAGGCTCATAGGGTAAAAGATAAAACCATTTTTCTTCACTACTTGCATAGCAGTCAACTGCCTAAGACACTTGCATTAATTTAAATCTTGTAGTATCAAGCTAGTTTTTATTTCCTGAGCAATGGAGAGAGGACCATGGAATTTCAGTGTTATTATTTACTGTGAATATTCTTTCCCATATATGTATCAGTCTTGCATACATTTATGTACATAATTAATTGTTTGCAGCTAAACAATTCTTTCTCTCACTGAGGCTAAGACTAATGCTCTTACTTGGCATTTTTAAATTTCTAGTATTCTAAATTCATTTTATGAAATCTCTTCAGAATTTCCCATTATTTATAGAAGCTTACTTTGCTACATGCTTATTATTAGCCGGATAGGAAAAAAAAACACGTTATGCAACTTTTCCTCCATTCTTCATGATTCATTTGGCTTCATTCAGTTCCCCCCAAAACCGTGGGGAAGCACTCACTGGCATAAATAGCTACTAGAACAAGCCCTGAGTGAATCATTCAGGAGTTCCGTTTCTGTGATCAGACATTCCCCCTCCGGGGGACTATTGCTTCCCTTTTCTTGCAATTTCTGTTTGTTGCAATCCATTCCCCTTAGTCTACTGGTATTCAGATAACCTTTCTTTCAACTTCAGTAACACACGTCATTTATTCCCAAGTCATTATTTCAGTTCTTTTCAAACATTGGCAGCTACTGTCCTGATAATATTGCACTATGAATCCCTCTTAGGAGGAAGAGCTCCAGGCACCGGTACAGGCTTGGGGGCTGACTGGCTTGGAAGCTGCTTTGCAGAAGGGCCCTTGGGATCCTGGTGGACTCCAATTGAACATGGGCCAGCTATAAGCCCCTGTGGCAAAGAAAGCCAACAGCATCCAGGGCTGCCCTAAGAAAATCATTGCCAGCATGTTGAGGGAATTGATCTTTTCCTTCTGCTCAGCACTAGTGAGATACATCTGGAGTGCTGGATCCAGCACTGGACTCCCCAGTATAAAAGAGATATGAGCATACCAGAGAGAGCCCAACAAAGAGCCACAAATAAAAGTAAGGGCTTGGAGCACCTGGTACATGGGGAGAGGCTGAGAGGACAGTAGCTGCTTAGCTGGGACTGCTTAAGGAGGCATCTTATGAGTGTAAGTACATGCCTGATTGGGGGAGTAAAGAAGGTGGAGTCAGATTCTTCTCAATGACCGGAGAAATACCACTTAAAAGTAAGAAAATGCCTTTTTTTTTTTTTTTTTTTTGTGAGTGATCAGACACTGGAACAGGTTGTATACTCTCCATCTTTGGAATGGATTGAGAGTTCACACTCAAAACCTGACTTCATGTGTCCCTGAACTACCTCCTCTATCTGACCCTCCTTTGAGCAGCATGGACTAGATGATCTCCAGAGGTCCCTTCTAACTCCAGCTTTTCCATCATTCACTTTAACACAAAAACACTGGGTGGAGAAGGCATTGGAATGGGGTTCTTACATCCTTGAATCTAATTCTATGCGTAGGTATTACTGAGAATAATATCTGCTACCAGAAATACTAGCAATTATGAGTTGTTATGGGTTATAGGTTGTATTTACAAGATTAGGCCCTTCATAAATTCAAGAAATTAACTTCTCACAAGCCCAGGCTTTCATTTAAGGATTGTGGGTTCTTTAACAAAGCTTGGTACAGGACTACATTCTATATACACTTCACTGGCTAGACAGGTTTGATGGAAGGAGAAAATAAATAATTTAAGTTCCTTTAAAAATACGCATAAGTACATCACAAAGAATATAAAAACTTCAGGAGAAAGGTGATATTATTATTTAATGCCTTGTTGATGAGGTTTATTTTGGTAAGCTCTTGACAGCACAAGGTAACATATCATCTGTGTGTTGACACAAACACTATCAAAATGTGAAAGGATGCATAGCAGAAAAAGATCTGCATCTAAAATAGATTTCTGAGAGCAGATTATTTTTTTCCTTACCAATTGTTTGCTGATTTGTCTTTGTTAGAATGCTGCCAACACCTTTAAGCAAAATTAAAAAGCATTTTTGTTATTGTATGTAATTCTTTCCAGGTCTGTTTAAAATTCTCCATTTCTTTCTGCTTTCTATTCAATGCTGAAAAATATTAGTTGGTATTTGTGATGGGGATGAATGTCTTTATATTTGCATTGCTTTTGCAGTATAGCTGCATTCATTACTCACTGCACTGTGTGCGCTGTGCTATTCATTTTTACATTGGAGACCTAGGCCTTTTTCTATTTTTCTCCTTTATTTTCTTTGTTTGGTTTGCCATGAGAGTGATTCAGAAAGCTCCAGAGGGCAGTGTTGGGCTGAAAGCTTCGTTTCTCTGGGCTCTGCCTGGATACTTCTTGAGCACCAGAAGGCTGAATGTTATTTACACACAAGTAGACTTGCTTAAATGACTGAAGTCTTAATTCCGCAATGGCCTTGGATACACACACAAGGGCCCTTGCAACAAACAAATTAACTGCTTGTGCACATAATATGATCTTCAAAGTTTTAAAATGCTGAGTTAGATTAAATATATTTTTTTAAAAATCTCAGTAATCTTAAATAATGTTGTGCCAAATTGACCAAGCAGGCTCAATGGATTGGAATATAATTTCCCTGCTTGTGTCACAAGGGAGGAAAGGAGGAGAACAATCATCCCCAGGAGGAAACAAGGCAATGGTGTTTCCCTCCTCCCCAAGGAGTTCTGCAAAGGAGCAGCAGTTTTCAGTTCCAATTAAGGCCTCTCAGAAGCACACTGAGGGAGTCTTCAGGGGCAGCATCAAATCACACCCCTCCTTCAAGTATGGCCTCCCATACCTTCCTTCTGTCTTCTCCTGCCCTCAGCGGGTGTGCACCAGAATTGCTAGCTGGCCTGGAAAGAACAGCACCATCAGGTCCAATTGCCACTGACCCCCATATTGAGAACTTTCTGGCATTTATCTCCATGTTTACATTATGTATAACGTTTTCACACTTACTTCTAAACTAAAGAAACCTTTGCTGTGTCTAAACTGACCTCTCAATGCACAGAATGGCTACTAATGAATGGTTACATTTCAGCAGCCTTTCAAACCACCATGCTCTCCCACCCAGACTCACGTGCCTACCTGCCCATCCATTTCTTCTGCTTCTTGCCCCAAGACCCCTATGTCTTTTGTACTCTGCCCACATCAGCTCTGTTTCCTGAGCATCCACACTGCTCCCTGGTACCATCTCCTGTCGCTGTAATTTTTGCCATCTGTATGTCCGCTTTCACATTGAAATCCAATGTCCTTCTCCTTCCTCCCTCTGTAGTTCCTTCCCTTGTCCACCCTGCAGTGCCCACGGTTAACTCTTTCCTTGGTCCTCAGACAACTCTTGCTGCTCACTATGCTGCTTGGGTTAGAGGAATGAGCAATAACAACAAAGGTTTGAGTATCCTGATTAGTCAACTAGTTGGCCAAGGACATGCCCATGCCAGCACAGATCCTGAGAAGAGAAGCACTTGCTCATGTCTTCAGACTGTAGAAATCACCTTGTGAGCTGTGTGTGGCTTACAGCCACAGCTTGAACTGCTTGGATGCAAGCCTGCACTCAAGAGGAGGCTTTCAAGAGCCTTTTTTAGAACATGCCCTTCAAACAGTAGTAACAGAACAGGCATAAGCATAGCATGGCTTGAACCCACCAGAAGTATCCCAGAACACCAGGCTGTTTGGATTTCTTTGCTAGATGAAAGTACTATGGAGTGGTCATTGTGAGCTGAAGCAAGGACCTACGATGGACAGATCAAGGGTCATGGGGCATTTTGCATTTTAGGTTGCTCTTAAGCCTCCATACTACTGATCAATATAGACTGAAGACTAGATGCTGCAAATGTTTATAGATTTAAGCAGTCCAACCAGGGACATTCTTCACATGAGTGCTAGAAGAAGTCTCTGCCCTGTGAATAACTAAATTCCATGTGGATTGTGAGGATCCACTAGAATGCAGACCTTCCAGAAGACCAGAGTGGTGGTATAGGTGTCCTATGGGTATCCCCAGGAGTCTCTTTGGCAGGAATAGCTATTGACAGGCTGTTCAGAAATGTCCACAAGGGAAGCAGGTTTTCAATATGCTCATGAGACTCTGAGAAACACATATATATACATATATATATGTATATACACACACACACACATATATACAATTTCTCTAAACCGCCCATACATCAGAGGGAGGCTTTGCTATTAGCTATCTTGATAAACCTATCCCTAGATTTGTGACTCAAAGACACAGCAGACACAGGGCTGTGCTCCATGCTGAGAAAAGGGAGTGGAAAAGAAAATATTGTCATCTGCTTGTGTAGAAGTTTAAATTAATGTACTAGCTCTCCTGCACAGTGAAAGAAGAATGAGTCTTCCCTTTTCGCTACATTCAGTCTTGAGAGGGAGACAGTGTTCTCACAGAGAGACCTGAGGAAAGACTGAAAGGATGTTCACCATCAAGTGTCAGGCTCTGATTTAGAGCCTCCATGGAATTAGAGGCTTATTTAGAGGCTCCATGGAGCCTCCTTTCTACATGGAAAGCCTCCAGAATTCAGAGAACCTCTTTCCAAACCTATAAATGAGGCCATCAATCTGTTGAAGCTCCACTGACAGTCAAGGGAACCTCAGTTGCTCACACAGACCTTCCAAATGACACACATGGTGCTGCTATTCCCATAGGGTCATTATGTATCACCTGGGTTTGCAGGTTTGAGTTCTAATATTGTATTGGTATTATTTGGTTTCAAATATTAAGGTGTTAAAATAACATTGCTAAAATCCACCTAACTGACAACTGCATTGCTGTCTGACATAAGTAATTTAAAGAAAAAAACCCACACATATCAATACTTGTTTTTATTGATAATATTTTGTGGTAACCCAGATATGGAATTGCCCAGACAACTGTGACTTAATAATGTGTAACTCCCAGCTTGCATTTTTGCAGGCACATCTACCCTGACAAAGGCTTTTAATATTTAAAATCATGCAGATTATCTACTCAGCCCTCAGAAAACTCATTATGATGAATTCAGTATCTTAGTTTTAGGAACTTCAACTGCTGACACTTTTCTTGGGCCACACAGAGAGTTTATTAATTGTACTAAAAATCCTCTGCAAACTCCTAAAAATATTATTTAGTACACATTAAAATATGTTGTTTAAGTATGTGATCATTTATCGATGTTGTCACAAGTCTCTAGATTTCAAAAGTGTTCCCTTTACTCTCCTTTAAAATGCATTTTTATTCTAAGAGCCTCTGTTTATGCAAATTTATCAGACGTCTACTCAGAAATGCTTATATCATATCTGAGGCCAGGAATTCAGCTGTATTTAAATTATATGCCAGATAGATGGGCAATGCGTACATTTCAGTTTCTTGACAACTTAATGAACATATCTCTTGGCAAGATGGGGTTATCTGAACATCCCAAATAATCTGTCACAGTTGTCTCCAAACTTCTGGGCTGCAGTCTACTGTTAGCAATGAAAGCTGTCCACCACACTGGCTCATCAACCTTTAACTGGAAAAACCCTTAACAATTATTTGCTTGCATAGGGCGGCTGTGGGCACCTTGCCATGGCCTTGTCAATTACAGGGGGGAAACCCTGATTTATAATGAGTTTCAGAAATCTAGAAACATTACACAATTAAGCCTCTCATCCTTCAAGTAAGTTAAATTATTAGCTACTTTATTCAACTGGCAAACTATGCAGGAAAAAGAGTTTTCAACCTACATTTCCAAGCTGACCACTAATCTGGTTACCTTAGTTTTGGAACACTACCTGAAAATACTGTTGGTCCTAATCTTCAAAAGAGGTCAGGAAATAGAACTTTTCTTCACAGAATATTTTCAGTTTCTCGGGGAGGAAAAGTCTGAAAAGTGGCAGCTGAAATTCCTTGCAGGAGGCCAAGACTTGGCAAAACAAGTTAAATAGAGTATTTTTTAATTATTGGCTTTACCACCTATACCCCTAACCCATTAGCATAACCTATACATACGGGTGCTGCATTCATTTGGAAATTGATCCACTATTGTCTTAAACTAGGAACTCAAAATGTCCTTGAATTATTTAAAATTAGCGGATAGCTTAAAAGTACACGAATCACCCAAGGTCACCCATGCAATGATGTTAATGGGAAAGCTGCAAAGAGAACCTGGAAGTTACTAGCTTTCATCCTAATAGTCACTTCACCAAACCACGATACCACCATCATGGGAGTTAATGATTATAAAACACTGCAGTGCTCTCAAATTGCACAGAAACTGCACTTTCATTGTTCTGAAAATCTATAATTCAGTCTGAAATTAATCAAAGTTGCTGGATCAACATGCTTTAAATACATAGTGTCATGAAGAACTTGCAGCTTTTCTCAGTAGAGTAACATTGCAAAAAGAGAAAATAAATAAAAAATGGAACTAGAACAGAAAGTCCTGTTAAAATGTTAAAAGTAAAGAATGGTAAATAATGGGATACTATTCAGTCTTTCTTCAAGCTCCTATTCAACTCAGATGTAATACTGGCTCCAAGACACTGACAGGACTGAGACTGATATCACAGTTGCTCAGACCTGACAAATGTAGGAATCCCTTGCCATTACTTCTCTTTCCCATGGGTTAGCACAAAGTCATTGATAAGCAGAAACTCTAATAGACAACAGCAACTTGTTCCTGTCTGGATGACTCTCCCTGTTGGCTCTTGTCATCCTCCTGCAACACCGCTGGTCCTTCTCTTTCCCTGACTGATGTCATTCCCCTTTCTTGTTCCACTCATCCTTCCCACCTTTCCATCTCCTGAAATATCAAATCCACATCTCCCCATTTTATTCCTAGGATGTTCATCCAAATTTGGTCTTTCTGCCAGCCTTCCCTTGTGCTATCCTCACCTCCCAACATGCTTTCCAATATCCAGTCCCATCCCTCAACCACCCCTTTGCTAATTTAATTATCTTCTTCTGTCCTGTGTCTCCTCCTGTAACAACTCAGGCATTATGCAGTCTCTTCCTTACTTTGAAAAAAAAAAAAAAAAAAAAAAAAGGATGTGTCTGTATCCTACTTACTTTGGCAACTATTCTAGCATCTTATTCTACCTCTCCTTTTTAAGCTCTCTGACAGCAGTCACTACCTGGAGTTAATCTCCTTGGCTTTCAGCAAATGTTTTCATTGAATCCGACTTTCAACATGACCTCCAATGACCTCTTTCTACCTAATGCTGTGAATCAGTAGTTGTTTCATGTTCCTCCTTCAGCTTTGATGCTACTTCATTCTGCTCTTCTTGGCCTGTCATCTTTCCTTCTTTATCAAGAGGTTCCAATCTGCTCATGTTGACAGGCTATCACTAACAATTATCACTGACAATTAGATTTCAAGGAAGTAGCCTTTGTACTTTCTCCCAAGCTGCTCTTCTCTTGTGAGAATCCATCCCCTTGTTATTTTTCAGTTCTTTTAAAACTTGCCTTTCAGTCATCTCTCACCCCTAAGGAAAAAAAAAAGCAAAAAAAAAAAGCAGCCTGAAAATGCTGGGATCTCCTTGCTCATAACACTTACCAACACTGTCTCTTCATTTCCTTGGAAACCCACCTGTTGGTATCTATCTTGTGTTACAGTTTGTTTGCTTTTAGACAGAGGCTGCTTTTTCACAGAAGCTAATACAAAGAGGTACTTGTCTATAAAGAGGCTATTAAGCAACATGGTTATGTAAGTACAAATTACAATACGAGTTCAGATTTCATCGCTGTAAACATAATATGAAGACCTTGACATAAAGAAAACAGAACTAAAAAGCTTAAGAATGTGAACTGGGCCTTAAAAATTCATTTCTCAGATGTGCTAGGCATACATGAGTGTAATGTGTACATCCATTGTATGGCATACAGTCATTGCCTTTAGCAACTAAGGTTGATACATAGAATCTTGCCTTCACTAAACACAACAGGCATTCTATTACTAAACTCAGTACGGTCAGAGCATTTCCATCTTTACCATATGCACCTTTCCAATATTTGCAAAGAAGCAGTCAAGTAGAATCTTTATAACAATAACATTTCATAGTTATATTCAGTGACTAGAAATTATCTTGACAGTTTGATTTCTAATTCTATATTAGGTTTGAATGCTAAGTCTGACAATACCCAGGTACCAAAGACAATGTTTAATGGATCACATACATGACTTAAGAAAACATTGCTTGTTTTTTTTTTTTTTTGGTGTGTGTCAGCTAGTTTTACACAGTCTCTTCTGAACTTTAAATGAATAAATTATTTATCAGCCAGCACTTGCCCTTAGATGGCATAACTTAGATGTCAATATCACCCAAAGCATCCACATTTGCCAAACCTATCTTGCATGAAATGGAATGAAGTTATTTGCATAAGGAAAATGTCAAAGCAGGAAATTAACCCCTTTAGACGTTTCACATATTAAAATATTGCAATAGTTGTTACTGTATCAGCATTTACTTAACAGATGCCAAAGGATCATAACATTCTCACTGATATTGTGTTTACCAGTTAGACTTGTGGTCTTCCTGGTAGCCATGGGGCAGTGGGCTTTTCGGTAATACTGCCTTTACATTAGTATGCTAAGAAGCAAATTTAGTAAGAGATTTCAATGCAAAAGACACAAAGTTGTTTTCTCCAATACAAAAGGATACAACAAATCTCAGCTTTTTTTGACAATGTGTCTCTCAGAGGAAGGTCATCTATGCTGATGAGTCTCCACAAACAATGGTCTGTCCTTCTGGAGATGTATGTTGGAAAGAGAGACTGAATGCGGACTGGGGCAGACACTTCTGTGCATATATGCTAACTACGCTGAAATCCGAGGCTGTCTGATAGGTATGGTAAAACTGTGAGGAGCCTCCATACCTATCTCTGCCCTTACGATATTCCTCACACCAGGACTGGGCTGAAAAGGATTTGCTCAACCCATTCATTCCTTTTTACATGCACTTCTTTCCACCTATTAAGAATAGCAACTATTCACAGAAAACACTGAAAGAAAAACAAGTTTCAAAAATTTAACCGTGATCAAATAATCCATCTGGAGTCAATGCTCAGTCTGCTGAGTTCAGTGAATCTTACTACCATGCAAGGTGCTTGGGGCAGGAACCAGCCCATAATGTGCATTGCTTCCAGTCTGCCCCTACGTAAACAAGTGGAGAGAGGGACTCAGCTGCAGCACTATGCCCTCCCCTTACTGCAGATGCCCTTACCACCACCTAGGAACTAACAAGAGAGTTTACAAATGAGCCTAAAGGTGTTATTTACTATTAGCATAGGAAGGTATTACTAAACATCTCTCACATTCCCTGCATCTGATTTTGTACTCGTTTATCATACTGTAGTGTGATAATCCATGCACTCCACCAGGGCTTCAGCTGTCCTCACTTGGTCCACTTCTGAAAAAAAGTGTGTGTGTGTGTGTGTGTGTGTGTATATATATTTATGTATATATGCACATATATATACACACACACACATATATATGTGTGCATATACAGTCTCTATTGAAAACAATCCTAAAATTGCTTTTGCACATAGACTATGACAGAGATGATGTTTAAAATCCAGCTCTGTCAAGCTCTCACTGAGAATTAGTCAAGTAAAAAGCATGAACACTTACATACATTTTCATGATATTACAGTCTTTATTGAGACAAGTTTCCACAAAAGAGGGGAAATTTTCCTTGCATAGGAACTTCAAGAATGGAGCCAAAGTTACAAGAATTAAATAGCAAATGGTATGCTACCTTCTCTTTTTCTTTCTTGCTTTATGCTCAGCTTGCTATAGCTATGACTGAATATGTTAATCAAAATCCTATAGAACTGTACTCATTTTTGTGTGTGTTTACTTTCCATTTACATAATCATCTTATAAAAGGAGCATTTCTCCTTTGTGCTAGATGTTTTATGATGTAATTTAAAGTTGCAGCTACTGAAATATCCTATTTGAGCAGTCCCACCAGTATTGATTTGATTGCCCAGTCATTACCATAAATTATTCTACAGAAGCTAAATATATATTTCCAGTCTTCATGATGTCCAAACAGTCCTGCAGTCAGAGAAATCAAATGTTCCCTGTGGTGTGCCCTAATAATCTGCATGTAGTGTTTTGGATCAAATAGAAAAAATTTCCAAAGCTTAAGGGTCTTCACAGAGAATTCAGGAAACACAGAACTGTAAAGTGCCGTAATTTCAAAACCAGCATTTGTGTGTCTGTAACACAGGAAATGCTTATGGACATAAGCAAGCATGTATGCTGATACATATCTCTATAATCAGTGCAAAGCTACAGATATGGTTTACAATTAAATATGTATTTTAAGGAATATACAAACTTGATAAACCATAAAATCTAATTCCTAACTGGTAATAGGTGGGATGGAATGGAGCAGTTGAGATGGCATGCATTTAAAAAAAAATTAAAATAAATCAAGAATAAAACAGATCTTCTTGAGCACTTCTGAGGGGCCAAGAGGGCATGAAATACCAAACAGCTCACAAAAAAAAAATAATTATCTCTGGGCCCCTGCTTCTTCTGCTACATCTTGTATTTTGAGAAGACAAGCATGTATCAGCTGTGTTTAGCCTACAGATGTTGTCTAGGCTCTGCTTCTAATCTCTGCTCACTGCTGAACTTCAACCATTAGTACTCAGAGTGTGCAGAACAAAAGTACTACTTAAACTGAACATGAAGTGGGTCAGAGGCCTCTGGTGGGTCAGTTCCATGGGAGTGGTGTCATTATGGGGCAGCAGTAGGATTTTAACTAGCTGATAAACAGGTGTGAAAACTTTGTTGTATCCTCCAACCTGCTGCCTAGAGTAGTCATTGAATATCTGTGCCACCCTCTTAAACTATCTCAAGGACGTGATTTGCCGAGGGTGTTAGAGAGCAAATTTTTTTATTTTTAGCAGTTTCTTAAATTTGCATAAGGATGTTAGCATGCCTGAGATTGATGGCTACCGAATGAAAACAGGACTCAGGAAATGCTGTAGTTAATGGTGGCATGAGAATTTTATCTTTATCACATACACACACTGGCAAAAAGTAAGCGTGCTGATAGATTATAATTCTGCAGAAAATGCAATGCATATATGATAACCTTCATTGCAAAGATAACATTATCAGATGTATTTCTGTCTATTCTTTCTCTCCTCTCCAACATACTTGTTTTTCAGCAGTTGCCTTTGCACTCCGAAATTGAAACTTTAACATTTCATGGAAATAAGAGAAGGAATGAACTAGAAGTGTGTGATTGTTTTCTGTTTTTTTTGCATCATAAGTGACTGTTTAGAATCTTAAACCATAAACTTTGTGGGTTTATTTTAAAAATTACTACAACAATGTCACATATTCAAAACCCACCTGGACGCGTTCCTATGTGATGTACTCTAGGTGACCCTGCTCTGGCAGGGGGGGTTGGACTAGATGATCTTTCGAGGTCCCTTCCAACCCCTAGGATTCTATGATTCTATGATTCTATATGTGTAGTATAATAATTGAAATTCAAATGACTCATTTCATACTTGGAATTTTTAACTCCACTTGTCTTAGACAACCAATGAAAGGATGGAAAAAATATGTATCTTTAACTGGATGGCTCTTTAACAAAGATGAAGTCAACTTTCCATGAATTAGCACATGGATAATTTTAAATAATCTCTAGGCACAGTAATTTGCCTAATATTTGGAGAAGTTTTGTTGTACCTAATGCAGAGGGTTTTTTTTAAAATCATATCAGATTAATTCTAGTTTTATAACTCTTGTGCTTATTAGATACAAAGCATAGTACTAAAATGGTGATGAGAAAAATAAACCATGACTGGGCTGCATCAGCCAACTCACTGTCTAAAGACATTGTTCTTTAAATGCACCAAGTACATAAAGTCACTAAGTACTGAAAATGCCAATAACCGTTTTGTTATCTACATTTTCCGAAAACATATGAACTGTAATTACTTTTTTTCAAATGGCAGAAGATTGTTGTTACTTATTTCCTTTTTAGACTATTAAAAAATCTAACTTATTTACTGTGGCACTCCTTTGATCATCATATACTTATGTAATTACACAGTTCAGCCAAACAAAACCACCACAAAACCCTTCACTATTTATAACAAGCAATCTTTAAAATACACCCTTCATTTTCCATGCTGGCTAGTTAAAACCTTTATCCATTTAAATGGACAGCTTAATCATATTTTTTGCTAAATATAAAGCATGAGCTATTTTCAGGCCACTCAAGGAAAGTCATGGTATAAATTAGCAAACTCTTTGATTTGTTGTTGCCATATGCATTGCAAAATGTCATCTTGTCCTGTTGTTAATGGTCATGGCCAGAGAATGCTTATAATCATTACTAATTTAGATCACTGATTTCTTCACACTCAAAAGCACTGCAGCAAACAAAAGCAAAGAACATACATTTAATTTTTTGTTTTGAAGAACAGTGTCTCAGACTGAGCCTTCTCTTTTCTCTGAAAAGTCAATCAGATTAGTAGTGTGCACTTATAAAGCTCTCAATGAATATAAACTAGAAGGAAGCTCTATGTGGCATGTAGAACTACACAGTCAACTCTTGGCTGTCTGTGGGTGTGTAACCCAGGTTGCAGATTAGCAGTGCTATGCTAAAACAAGGCAGAGAAAAAGGGAAAACACCCACCATTTTTCTTTGAATTTCTGATTTCACTATTTACTTCACCTTAACTTCATTCCTCGATATATGTAATAAACACAAGAACTTCTTATCTAATGTATTACCTATGTCTTAGCTTTATGCGGGTTAGTCTACCCCATTTCTGTTTTCAATAATTGAGAGTTGATTATGTGACTATAAAACAGCCCAGCAACCTACAATATTATTTGTCATTTGCTGAAAAAACAATTGTTTGTAAAAATGCCTCTCTAATTCACCTCAAAAAACATCAGAGTTCCTTTTCTATTATTTTTGAACCCATGAGTAATTGCAGTTTGCTGCAATACGGGACCCCTCTTGCTATAAGCAAAGTGTTCACATGCTTGAAAGGCAAAGCAAAGAGAGTAAACAAAAAGACAGTACAAGTGAACAAATTCAATGTGCTTAAAAGGAGATAGATATGGTGCACTCCTCTGCCCCCAAGGCCTAGAGACTGACAGAAAGCCATTTTATAATAATATTTTGTAGCTGTACCAAAAACCTTGCATTAATCGTCTAACTGTACATTTTGTTCATTTAGAGGGTCATTAGCACCAAATATGCTTTTAAAAAGTCATACGCTCTCAGGCAATGCAACAATAACTGGTTTCTTTATGAAGGAGCTGCAAGAAGGGAAACTGTTTTCTGCTGTCCCTTCCCATCTTGTTTCTAGATAACCTGAATAGCATCTACTTCATCACCAAAGCCAAAAACCAGAAGTACCCAGTGCGCAAACCATTCCCTCACAGAATGACAACTCCATGACCTACAAAGGCAACTGGAATGCATTGGCAGTCTGTCTTCAGGAAGGGAACCCAGACACTGACAAACCTTGGAAAGCTGCTGCAGGAGCTTATCTGCTGGGGAGGAGGGATGACTGAAACACTTCTCAAGGAGCAGGAGAAATAAAAACCTCAGTATACGAAACATTCAATCTTGAAGGATTGATGAAAGACTATCAAAGGGCCTGCGGGGCAACAAAGGGCAGGAAGGCAACAGAGGGCAGGAAGGCAACAGGAGCAGACAACCTTTTCTCCAGGGAATCGGTTCTTTCTCTTTTTTCTGCCACCAGAAAAATTAAAACCATTAACTTCTCATTACCCTTCAGCATTAAAGATCAATGCAGATATAAAGTAGTGTGATACTCTGCTGTTTTGAAAAGAGTAACCTACCAGCTCTGCATTCTAGCTTTAGCAACAGCCTAACTTCTGTACTAAAATGAAAGCAAAAGGCTTTTCGTACTATGACATAACAGCGTACTGCATTGGAATAAATCTTCTTGCTCCTTTGAATTTATACCCTAATACATTAGGGTTGATATGCTGACTAGGATCAAAATGACATCGATGACAAAAACTGCAAGCACTGCTTTAATTCATGTATACATATAATTCTTGTGGGAATCTCTCTAAACTGCTTGACATCCTACGCCAGTGAGTTCCACTGAGTGAGAAAAACTTACTTCATATGTTGTCTTTTAATTTCACTGAACATCCCCTTGTTTTTTTAACACTGGAAAACATAAAAGGAAATACTTTGGTCACATGACTTCTTATTGGAACAAGTATAAAAATTCACTTAAATAGAAGTACCTCTCCCCTGTCAGGGAGTAATACAGTTGCGTATTTTTCAGTTAGCCAAAGGAATTATATTCATATCAAAAGAAAAACATTTAGCAAAATATTTGCTTTCAGACTTGTTTACTGTTTATTATTTTAATTTACATCAGTTACTGCTTGCAAAACTTCCAGGGAAATAATTCTAATTTTTTTTTTCTTTTCCCACTGCATAGTAAATACAGCTTTCTTAGTATTTCAGAAGCATAGTACTATAGAAATGTTAGGGCCTGCTTCTGCTCCAAATGAAGTTAATGGGAAAACAACAACAGACTTTATTAGGAGTTAGATCAGGCCCCATATTTGCAGCTTTTTAAATTTCATAGTTGAAAATTTTCTGGCTAATTTTCAGAACCGACTACTTCTACAGCTATAACACTATTTACAACTTTATTTATATGTACGACTTTATTACAATATGTAATATTAATGTTCCTTGTAAAGGTTACTATTTTATAGAAATTAGACTGAAGTTATTGCCAATCAATCTTTTAATAAATGTAAGTGGGATAACTCTCAGAATTTTTCTCAACACATGGTTCAGGTTTTATGCACTCTTGCTATCTTTGACAATCGCTTAACTACCTTAATTTCAATGCCTTTTTCAGTGTAATAAAAAAGTCCTTTTGGTAGAAGTTCATTGGTCCCATTTCAAACTGCGTTCTGAAACATTCCTGTACTGATGAGGACTCATTTTACCATTTTTTTTCTGTTTCAACACAGTATATAAAGCCATGCCTCTCAATCAATCAACCTCAGTGTAAAAGAGTAAGTGAGGTCAAACAGATTGCTCATGAAATCTTTGATCAAGTTCTCTGATCACACATAGACACAACTCTATGAATTGTTGCATATGTTGCAGAATGTTATAAAATTTAAGCATTTTCATTATTGACTGCTGCTTGTGTATGTATATAGTAACTTGCTGGTCATAAAACTACAACAAAGGACAAGATATACCAATACTGAATTAAGATCTCTAGTCTTGTCTCCAAAAATTAAGAAAAATCCGTGTTCTTTATGATTGACCAACTCATGATGTTGTGCTTCAAACGTACACATTTTCTAAAATTAAACTGTGAAGTTAATGTCAAATACTGTGTTGTAACTTTAAATATAACTGACATATTAGAACAGATAGATGGGTAATTATGATAAACTACACAATACTGCTACGTAGATAATATAATTTATCAATCCTGTGGTCCCCATCATTCATGCATTTACAGTTTGGGAATACAGTGACTGCAAAGGATAATAATTCATAATGGCTACATTCTCAGTACTTCATGCTAGCTCACTAGACAAAATAAAAAAGGTTAATTGTATAACTGGAAAAATGTAAAATTTTATTCCAAGAAAATTAACAAGCTACACAGGTAAATTTTGGCAAATGCAACTTTATATTGAAATCCACACATCTGTATCTTAAAGAAGGAAAGACTCACAGACTGTAATGTATTTCTAAAATACTAAGAAATCATATTATATGCTTTCACAAGTTAAAACTTAAATAATTTAAAACAACCAATACACCAAAATGTGCAGAAAATATAAACAAGACTGTGCCTTCAGTAGAATAAATGCTTCACAAATTGTGCAAGATATCATACTAAGGCTGCGGTCTCCCCATGACAGCTGTCTTAAAATATAAACATACATCAACTGCCTGTGATTCTCAGAACAAACTAGAAAGGGCGGCACACCTAGAAAAAAACCATATCATCCCAGTGATGTGCATACTGATCTTGGGAACCATTGGAGTAAAAAAGGAAAAAAAGAGACTAAGTGATCTTTCATGCACTCTCAACTGACTGACCAGAGTTATTGATTCAATTTTCCTTGCTTATTTGCTTCAATGCTAAACAAAATGGAAGATACTAGATAACCCTTTAAGGCAACATGTGTTTATTCTGTATAATTATAACTGTTCAATTATGACTGGGTATTATCATTAACGTTGCCTAACAGACTGATATCTAGCTTTTTAAAAAATATAAATAAGAGTCTATTAAACTTTATACCAAATCAGCAAAAAACACAGAATACAGTTAAATGTTAGTAATTTCACTGTTAAGGAAAATGGTATTTAGAAAGAGCAATATGTTTGGAAAAGAAAAAAAGTAAAGTCTGAATCTGAACAAAAATACTGCTTTGGAATGCTCCCCAAAACTTACTCACAAGGCAAACAGATTTGTAAGTGTGATAATCCAATAATGCATGGCACATCTTTAATCAGTTACAGTACTTGAGTCCCCAGTTTTCAGTCTTTGCAAAACAATAATTGTATGAAATGTTTTAAAGGTCTTCAGATGTCTAAAATTAGTTTTATCAACACATTAACCTCATATCAACTTAATTTATTAAGATGTCCAATGCTAATCTTTTGATGGTCTTATTTTATGTAGTGATATACACAGCATTTAGCACTGATACTTAGCACCTGCTACTTTCATAATCTAGATTTCAACCACATAAAGGAATTCAGGGCAGTAGTTCAGTCCTTTGTTCTTAATTACAAACCTTCAGCAGTGGTCAGCAGGAACATGTTTAGGTTTAAAACAGGATTAGAGGTGAGCTATTGCAAAGACTGCAGAATGCTGCCCAAATCCTTACAACTGCTGACATCCCATTCTTGATTTTCTTCTCAAGACATGGCTACAGGCCACAATTGCTTAGCAGAGAATGGTAGTGTTTCACAAGGCTAAAGATTTACAGATGCTCCCTCATATAACACAGTAAGGTTCCCTTGGTAACCTGGATTTTCTGCAGTAAAGAAGGGTTGTGCTGAAACAGCGCCTCAGCTCCCTGTTGGAGAAAATGCAGACAAAAGGATTGATTCCAGCTTGGGCAAAACTCATCCAGACAGCGGCCGTTAGAAATCCCCCCGGTACTACAGGCCCTCTTGCAAAAACTCTCCAGTAACAGGCTACCAAATAGGGACCCCACAAGGTCAGAAAGAGGAATGTCATGATGTAGAACATTCTGCTGATTCTCTTCTCCATTTTGAACTCGTCTAAAACCAGTAGCCTTCTCCTGCCTGTGGTGTTCGCGTTTTGCCTGATCCCCAACAAGGTTGGAGGTGTGGGACCCCTTCCAAATCCAGCCAGCCAATTAGCAGCTGCTTGACCACTTGCTCCAGGACCATGAAAAGTCCAGTTCTGGCTCACTGCTGCAACAAACTGGACTGGCTTCATTTTCCTGCGATCGTGAACAAAAAATATCAGCTTGAGGTAGACAAGCTGTGTGGCTAGGAGGATGAGGGCAAGAAGAAGCATAAATCCCAAGGAATCATTAGCCCTGAAGGAACGATGCTGGAAAGTGCACTGGTCTTCCTCCCTAATGAATGAGTATGTGCCCACATCTAAAACTGGGGGGAAAGCCATGGCTACAGAGAGGGTCCACACCATACAGATAACAGCCAAACAAGTCCAGAAGGTCAGTCTTTTCGTATAAAAACGGTGGTGGGCAATAGCTAAGTATCTGGTGACACTTATGCAGAATAACATGAAAGCAGTGTGAAAGCAGGACAAAACCCCCAAAAAGGCAATCACTTTGCAAGTAAGAGTCCCATACGTCCAAGTAGAGCCGTTTTTTACAGAGGTGAAAACAAATGGAAAACAAATTGCAGATCTGAGGATATCAGAGCAGCAAAGATCCAACAGGAAGTAGTAAGGAGCTCTATGCAAGGTCTTATCTTTCACTAGCAAAATGGAGATCAGAAGGTTACCCACCACACTGACTCCTATTATGAAACCCAGTGAAGTCAGTTTCAGAAAAGCTGTTAAAGGAGAGAGATTTTGTAAAATGTTGTCAGCTGCATGGCTGTAGTTCGCCATAGATGGATGGATGATATGTATATTGCCTCAGTCAAGTCTCATGATCTATATATAAGAACAAGGAAAAAATAGATCCATACATCTTACTGAAAATGTAATCCACAAACAGAACTGATCTTGTGTCTAGTCATACAGTACATCCTCTTCTTTCTGATTTGTCATGCCATCAAAATATCTGAAAAAAAATCGAGTTATCAGTTCTTAAGTTAACAAGAAATGATGTCAGAAAGTGCTAACAAAGATGTTAATTTATGGAGAACCAAATGAAGTTGTAAATTTGAGTACTATTGTTTGTTTTTGAAAATCATGAGGCTTTTTCCAAAAATATATTTACTGTTTAGCATGATTGATTATTGGCATTTCACAGATTTGGCTTGTTACAGTTTCAGAACTGCCCGGTGCCCCTTATATTTGGTAGCATATATAATTTTATACTTAAAGCCTCAGAGATTTTATGAATCAAACGATTCCCCGTTTGCAAGCCCAAGAGTTAATCATTGACATATTTTTTTAAAAAAAATCCCCAAAGACTGCTGATATTCTGACATTACCTATATTTGTTTTATGGCTACAGTTTTAGAGGTAGCTGCTGTGTTGATACGGATCACACCCAAAGAAACCCTGCAGAATTTATGTTTTTTAACCCAAGTCACCAAAGCACATTAATCACACTGTGTTAGTCCATGCACATTGCAAGAGAAACAGTATTCATTATCTCCCTCCCTTCTTCCTATAAACCATAATTTTATCATTCAGAATTTCAAATAAACAGGTATGTCAAACAGTCGATAGCACTACATAATTCATAATAAGCAAGTCAGTGTAAATATTGAGCAAAAATAGGCAACACACCCAAGATATAATGCCCATCCTTTCAAGAGGGCTGGTTTTGGTTATGCCTAAATAAACATATAATAAATTGAATAATTTTTTTTTAGCTAATTAGAGCTTCGCGATTCCCACTAATCCTCCCGGTGAATCGCACCAGAACACACCGCATGGAATAAAAGAAAAATAAATTAAAGAACTGTTTGTTGCTGCCGGGTTTTGTTTGCTTTTTTTTGTTGCTGTTGTTTTTCTTTTTTTTTTTCCCCCCCTCTTTTTTTTTTCCTCCCTCCGGAGCCAGGGACAGCAGCCACAGCAACATCAGCCTCCTTCGTTATTCACACCAAGTGCTTCCTATGCCACCTCGGGTGTACAAAGGATATTCCCACTGAATCCCAGCAAAATCCTTCCATTCTTACCGTCCACAAAAGAGCCTGATTGCTGCTGTGTAAACAGAGGCTGATCAGATCATGGCATCGTTTTAAAACCATGAAATCAGGCTCCCCCTCCCCCTCCCGCTCAGCCCCGCCGCTTCCCCTCCTCTGTGGAGCTGCCCCCGCGGCGCGGCCGGCCCTGCCTCCGCACACACACGGGCACACGCACACACACGGCCGCACACTCACACGGCCGCACACTCACCCGGCCGCACACTCACA
>NW_009954407.1:211228-229611 GCF_000747805.2 Chaetura pelagica
GGACACCCCGTCCCGCCGCCCTCCAGCCCCTGCGGGCCTTATGGGGGTTAGAAGCGGGAAAATAAAGACAGGCTGGCCCCAAAAGTCCCGCGTTTTGGCTGCACGGCAGCTGAGGAGCGGCTGGTTTCGGGTGCGGAGATTGGGATTTTGAGGAACTTGTCTGGAAGGTTCCGCTCGAGTCGGAATAAATCCTTCTGCGGGACAGATTTATGGGGTTGATTCATACCGCGTGTCACATCTTTGGGACTGTTAGTAGACTGTGGGCATTTTTTAAGGCTGTTGTCAAAGTTCGGGTTCTTTTTTTGGCACTTTCTAAAAGCCGCTGGAATTTGTGGCCAAACCAAGTTGGTGGTCAAAATGTAGCCTCAGTTACAGCCTGATCAAGCCCAGAAGTCCACAGCCACCAGAAAATACAGTTGCGTAAAATAAAATTACACTGTTTCAAGTATGTTGCTTTCTTCAGGAAAACATACCATCCTTGAGTAGAAAACTCAGGCAGAGCTCAGCTACCACAGATTTATTTATTTACTCTGATGACTTTGTGTTAGTTCTTACCTTTGGAGTTAGTTTTGCTTTTAAAAATTGGCATTTTGGGTGGTTATTAAAGCTACCGCCTCAGGCTGCGCTTCTCACGTAACAGTTTCCAATGAGCTAAGCAGACCTCTCCGGCTGTCCCTTTTCTGGTCTTAAATACATATACCAAAAGTTACACAAACGAGGGCTTTTAAAGTAATTCTTAATGTCAAAATGGAAAGACAAGGAATTGGCTGCTAAGTCAGCAAGAGCAGGCACTTTAGCGGTCTGTTTGTTGTAGCAAAGAATTATCAAAATGCCATGAAAATTAAAATACCGGATTAGGAAGCAGATCTACAATTTGTGTTACAGGATGGCTATAGTATATTCATGGTCAGTGCCTATTCCCAGACTCTGATTTATCATTTGTGTTTAAGAGTAAAACATATGACATCATCATCTACATTTTAAAAAATAACTTGTGAATTAGTTTTTAACCTTTGGTGCCTGTGCTTTCTCTTAGACATGTTGCAGAAGTACATCGCTATATAACATTAAAGAACTTGCTTTTCTTTAATACTTGTCACAGACTGTTTAGAAGTAATCCATGGGATTCTGAATTAAGTCAGTGTTCAACCACTGGTTCAGCATAAATCCATTTGTCACCAAGTGTAATCTGAGAACCATTGCTCTAGTTTGGTCAATGAAAGGTAGACATCCACACTGAAATGAATGTAACTAAGCTAGTTTCCCATCATAGTCAATAGTGAGAAAAAAATGCTTGAGGGAGCAGGTAATCTCATTCTGAATCATGAATCTAAAATATGTCAAATGTATTGCAGTCTATTCTCTTTATTATCAGAGTTAGGGAAGGGAAATCCTTGTCACAGAGGGAGAGACTTGTGATGGAGTGTGAGATAATGCTGTGTTAAGTTGTTTTGCTGGGAGCAGGTTCCATCCCCTGTGGAAGGAAAGTAAATCCAGGAGTCATGGGATTGGGAATCTGGGAAATGAAGATATATGTTAGCTAAAGATGGCTCCAGGAAGCATAAACTAGGAAATTAATGTGTAATTAGAAGGGGAGGAAAACAGTTACAGAAGGACAAGGGGAGAGAACTTTACTCACTACTACTTCAGAACAGCTGGGCTAGAAATATGAAAGGTTCAGAAAAATATTGTTAGGCAGCCTTTCTTGCAGGGTGAGTAGAGCAGGGGTAGCCAAGCAGAATATCTTGGGGCTTTGCCATGAGAGATCCTTAACATCTAACAAATTGCCCACTCCACAATATAAGGGGGGCAACACTAAAGGCAACAAGAATGAAGTTCAAAAAATCCAGAGGGCCTGTGTGCTATTGAAGCATCTCAGAGGAGGGAAGTTACTGGTTTCTGGAAGGTAAATATCTTTCTCTGCCTTTTGTTTAAGTGTTTAAACCTGCTTTTCCCCAAGAAGAAGGGGTAAAGGGACAGGGTGTGAGGGAAGCATAAGCACAATAGCATTCATGTACCACATTAGAACTAGTACCAGACTGACAAGAGCTTTCCCTAGAAAACAAGAGAACCAAGACTATTTTCCTGATTTTCTGATTTAGATCAAAGACGGGAACCATCTCCATGTTTGGGTTACTCCACTGCAAGGTTATTGACAGTTATGATAAAGAGCTCTCTCTTCTGTTGGAGTTATTTAGTAATCATGGCCTGGAAAGTAATTGGTGAAGTAGTCAGCTTTGTTGTTAGTGACTTAGGATTCTGTATTCTAATTATTTTGTTGTTGCTGCTGTTTTGTACTGTTTGTTTGTTGTTTTTTTGTTTGTTTTTATTTTGTTTGTTTGTTGTTTGTTTTTGTTTGGTTTGTTTTTTTGTTTTAATTTTTTTTGTTTTCAATTTAAGTACCATTTAAGATTGATCAAGGGACTGGGTCCAGTGAATTGGACACACTAGGACCATTCCAAGATCAGGAACACTTAATTGGAGACTCCTACTTTAATAATCTTGGTCTTTGGCATCATCTGCAGGCCTGAGCAGCTCATTCCTGGGAGGTGGTGGCGATGCTTGAGTGCACATGGCCAAGTTTCTGGGAACCTGGGCATTTTGTTGGTGTGCAGGTAGCATTTTGGGTACTTGGCACCTAATTTCTTTTGAGGATATTGCCAATTGTGAGCCAGGTGAGGATGCTGGGTAGGTGTTTCTCTGTTTTTTGTGCTTTTTCCTCATAATGGGAGAGTTTTTTGAGAAAAGTCTGACACTCAGAGATCTCACTAATAGAGCCTGAGGTAGAGATTGAGCTAGAAGACACGGTAGTGATGACAAGTAACTATCATTTGAAAGGACTGGGTGAGATATTTGCCTCACCAAGGTCAGTAACAACTCTCAACAGTTACAGCAGAATGGGGATTTCAGGGTAGGGCCAGAAATTGTAAATAGCTAAAATGTAAAATATTCATATCCCTATTCTCATCATCGTTTCAGTAATTAAGGTGTGTACCGGCTGTCTTGAAATGTATTTATATGCAATGCCTACCCAGTCATACAAGCTCTGAAGCACTGTAGGATTTTGTGACACTTCTGCAAAACAGGAGAGATACTCTGCAGGGTGTACCCACCTCTGTGCAGAGGCCAGCACAAGATTTATGTATTGCTTAAGGGACTGTGATAGATGCTATCAAAGTACATCCTTTTCAAAGGGCTCAAGGAATTCTTCCAAGGGAAATTTCTTGCCTGTGCAGTAGATTTGTGAAACTTTAAAACAGTGTTTAAGTAGGACTTATGTAATACAGAGACCTGTGTAAGACCCCTGCACAATGGAGTGTTTCACCTGCAATATATTTGGTTTCTGTGCTTCGTAAAGTATTTGCAGAACAAAGGCATTTGTTGGTATTATCTGGCTCCTGGGTTGGCTCTCAGCACAAACATAAATTTCACTCCACACTGAAAAGCTCTCTAGTAGTCTTCTGCCTGCATGTTCTCACCTATAACAAAATTGCATTAATGTAACTAACAATTCCTATGGATAATAATTGCAATTTTAAAAAATAATCTTTAGCCAGATCCTCAGATGTTTTATAAATATTTCTCAGAAACATTTAGTTAGGTATTTGAAACAGAATTTTCATAAGCACCTTTTGAAACTTAACTTTTGTTCTTAAAAGCTGATCTGTGTTGCACGTTTAAAGAGGGATAAATGAAGGTTTAAAGGCAAATGCACCTAAGCTTATCTGCTGAGAATATGAAAAAGGCTTAGCCCCGCAGAGGAAAATCTCTACTTCTTGTGACTGAGGGCAGTAAGGCACCAACGTGCTTCTGACAATCCCATTAGATACTTAGATCAAAAGAATGTGGACCAAGCTTACCAAAGTTCCTGCTATATCCAGTCTCTCCACTTCCTTCCTATGTCAGAAAATCTCTTGGTGTTTTGGTAACTGAATGTGGAACAGGAGGAAAAATATTTTCTTCTTTCTCCGTTACAAAAAATAAAATAACATTCCTTACAAATCTCATAGATAGGATTTGTTAAAGCGTGTGCACAGGCACTAGGAATAGTCTTACTGAAGTAGTGATTAATTTATTTCATGTATTTTCACCTGCAGTTTAATTAATCCAATTAATTGCACATAGTATAAGGTACATTACAATATGTCTTTCACCTACTGTAAATACATTCCATTCACTGATGTTTTTCTGTGCACAATGTACAGTAATGTGAGTAAATCATAGTTGTACAACTCAGGAAGCAAAATAGTTGAAAGAAGCGATGCTAAGCACAGTTAGGAATTCATAACTAAATCACATCAGGTGAAAGGCATGATTTTAGCATGTGGCATGTATAAGCATTAATATTAAGACAATCTGGGGAGAAACAGGTTGAGAGTCTTTTAGAATTTAAGAGCTGAACTGGGAGTAGTGACCCTGGAACACGTTAATTACTTTTCTGATGCATGGCTAAGTAATCTTGGCCTCTTCACTGTCGTTCATGTACCTTGCCTTCTAACGCTTTACCAACCACTTTCAGGTAAAAGTGGAGCATCCCCACAAGAAAAGATTTCCTGCCAATGCAAGTTAGCACCTCACAATCACTAACATAGAAAGCTGTCTTAATTCACTCTGGTGGGAGAAGCCGTCTCTGTGATTTTAGAAGTGTCACTTATTAGCTTTAAAAACTGGTGATGGGCAAAGCCTTGTAATTTTTAATTATTTTTTTTTTTTTAGCAAAGGAATTGTTTGGTTTATGATGTGTGTGCACCTCACCCCTTCTCAGATACTGTGTTTGATTTAGTCCTTAGTCTATGCTATTTAGTCCTTTAGTCTATGCTATTTTAACACTTGAGTTTTCAATAAAATGCTTTCTTAGAGGCTATGTAATGCTCCTGGTCTATCTTACTAAATGGAAATTCAGGACTTGAAATCAGCCAACCACTGCTGAAGCACACAGCAGCTCTGCAGCGTCATGGTCATTAACAGTGCCAATCACAGCACTCAAGAAAGCTTTTTTCCTAACACCATTACAGACGCCAGTGGAGCTCTGTGGAGCACAATGAATGGGGTTAGTGACATTGCAGAACAGAATGCTTGCCTTGAGAGGGGAACGTGAAAGTGCCTGGAAACAGAGGAAGGATGACTTCTTCCAGCTGAGCCACATCCAACATTTTTATGCACCCAGTATTAAATGCAGACAGCCTCATGTCTGAGACGCACGTAACTATACTGGTTATGTAAACCTAGTCTGTCCTTCAGGTTTCTAGCAGGAAGGGAGATGTGTGGAATACTTTGGCAGGCTGGGAGGCTGGCAGGTCTTGCTCTGAACTCTTTTTGTGCTGTTGGTTCACTGGAGATTATTAGGATGTGGTCATGGTCTAATGAAAGGACTAAGGTTCATTATTTTTCATATATTTTCTGTCATGAAGCTATACAATGACTAAGTGAATTTATGCCTGTTTCCTCCCCTTCACTGTCTTTTAAACCTGGAGGCTGATTTTAATGACATCAGATACATGAGCAGAGAGGTCTCAAAGGCAGGTGAGGTTCCTATACATTTTGTGAATGTAGGTGTTGGCTGCTTGTCCTAGAGTTTACCTTTTTCCCTTGCTGTTCTTTCAGGCTGGTTACCGGTGCCTAGGGACCCTGGTCCATACCTGAGGCTTCAGCATACAGGGATTCATCTACTGGTTAACATTGGTCAAGGCCTGGAGTCTTAATCCCTTCCCAGCTCAAATTTTTTTGTGTCCTGGCTTGGCTGTGCTCAGCTGTGCAGCTGAACAGGACACTGGATATGTCCCAGTGGTTTCTGCAGCCAGGGGCAGAATGGCACATAGCAAGCATAGCACTGTGTTAGACTCAAAGACCACAGTGGTTCTGTGACAGACCTCACACATCCTACTCATCAGTTCGGTATCAAATGATTCAACAGCCACACAGCTGAGCTCCTGCTTGATTCTCTTGCAGTTACTGCTCTGTTTCTTCCAGTGCTCACAGAACTATTTGCACAACTACTGTTTGTGTATAGGGATATATGTAAAATCAATCCCCTTCGTAGAGATGAGATATATATAAATACTTCATTTTTTTGCCATCTTTAAGGTTAGGTTAGAGGTGAACCATGAATGGCCAGTATGTTGTAGGATTAGAGAGACTATTTGGCAATAGCATTTTCTATTTCTAGCAATACTGAGAGGGGGATTTAAAAATAATAGGATAAAATAGGATAACTGTCACTGCTAGCTTTCAGAGAACTTTTAGGCTGTGCTCAGGGACAAAAAAATAACAGTGTCAATGTTATTAATTTCTGCTGATATGACTAGTTCACATCTAGACATTAGGCTTTCTACTAATGTATTGTTCAGATTTTAATTTAAGAGAATACAGGTATGTACAGACTCTGCAGTAAAAATCAATTAAATAAAGTATATTCCTGGATTGCTTTGAATACATAATGTTGAGACAATGGAGAATCAAGTCTGTAATGTCTAATATGGAGAGTGAACACAGGCTGTGCAAGCAGCTAGCATGAATGTATGTTCTACTAGTGAGCTTCAAGTTTTGTGATCTAGAAAGTGGAAAAACTCTTGCATGTTCCCACATCAACTCAGCTGTTACCTGCTCACTGTAACTCATTTGATATCTAGAACCTAATGCCATGGTCCCATTTTGTCAGCTTGTTTGATATTAAGTATGAAGTGTTCCTATTTATATGCAGAACAAGGAGTAGCAATTTTAAGTTATATGCTTGCTCGTATGCAGGGAATAGTCTATCTGTGGATAAAGGTAGGTCATCTGTTAAGGAACATGGTCTTTTTAATTCTGCAGATACTATCAGAACAGCACTGTTATGGCACAGCAGGAGGAACTGCATGAATGCAGCTCTACGGTGCAACTGTAAATATAAATTTATTACTGCATTGTCTATTTCATGGAGGTAAGAAAAGTTTGTTTTATTTAAATGTCACTTACAAAACTAGTCAAGCCTAATGTTAGCAAATAGCAGTATCTTTTTGCTTAATTGGATGAGTATAGTTAGGCAATATTTGAACATGGTATTGAAAGAAAAGGGTAAAAAATTGAGCAGGGACACAATGTTGCACTGTACTAGATAAGACAATGAGTTGTCAGGAGAAACACATGGGATCTGGTCCCTGTTAACTCGATTGCTTACTGCTGGTTTTGCTTTGCTTTCTGATTGACTACATAATGTCAGGCCATCATGGAGCTGGGACCTGGACATAAATCTTGACAAAACAGGCAGGTAACCTAAATAGCAGACATGGCAGTTGGTCTTTATTATCCACATCCTTGCCTTCCTCCCCTTGCTTCCCCCTCCCTCAGCTGTTGCTCTCAGACTTTTACACCTTAAGGGTCCAGGATAAATAAGCGAGCATTGCTTTCCAGGACTGTACCTCTTCATACTCCAGAATACTTTTTTTTGGAGTTGGGAGAATGGGCTTGAATTCCAAATTTTGTGTAATATAACTACTGGGTGGTGATAGAACAGGTGGGCTTCCTGCAGCATTTCTGTGTCCACTGGGCTCAGCACTGCTAGTTGAACACACCAGTCAGATCAGACTCTTCTAGGGACACTGCTGGGAGTGAAACATTTAGGTTATGTTCTGTCTCACATCTGGATCACTGAGATTCTACACTGCACACTCGTGCATTTCTGCACATGAATGGAAAGTTGCAATCTCAGGTCCCAAGTGTAAATGCCACCTGAAAAGTAAGCACTGATTAGTCTTGTTCTTGCTGCAGTGAGGATTTTTGTGTCCCTATTTGGAAAATTTATGTCTTAAATAATGTTCAAGTCATGTTTTAGATATTTTAATTACCTCTAAAGCTCTTGCAGTTCCTCACTACATAATTTTATTAAACCTTACTAAATTTATTTGCTCTCCATTATGAAAACAAAATGTGGAAATAGGAGATCTAAATACTAGTAATCTTTTTTGCCTTATCTGTGATGTGTATCTGGACATAAAAGTGCTATTTTGATGAGTGAACACACCACTTCCTCACAGTACAGGACCAGCAGTAGTCAAATAAAATGTACCTGTTGTGTAATTCTGTCCCACATTGTAGATTTGGTATTAATGTAATGCTTCAAAAGCTAACAGAACATTTAGTTGATATACTGTATCTCTCTATTATGTATAATATCTCCTCATAAATATGCATGTATTAAAAACTGTGGCAATTTGAGGAATTTATCTAAAACTTATGAATTCTCTTTGATATTGTGGGTCCTCAAGATACATCTGTTTCAACCTGCATGCTCTATATTGACAAGAAAGCACTTTCTTCTTTCTTTTTTTGTAACCTTTTTACTATATTGAATTTTCAAAGGACCTTGCCACAAGGCCAACCATGAAACAACTGAAATGCGGACAATCTGAAATCAAATGGAAGACCTTCAGACAAAAAGAGGTGGCAGTTGCTCAGGATGATTTATTTGCTCAAGTGGGTTAGTTACCAACACACAGATCACATCTTCGGAAAACTCTGTGAAGCTTAGAGAGAAGTAAAAGTTTATAAAGGGAAAGTAACTTAATGGCCATTTTGGAGTGAGACACAATTCAGAAAATTGTTCCAGGAACATAAGAACTATTTTCTGCTGTCACAGTCAGCCAGAGGCAACTGAGAACAGAATTAGTGGAATTGCAAGGCTAAATGTAAATGCACTTTTGACCAATTTAAGCAAACCTAGTTAGATAATGGAGCTGAGGTAGCCTGCAATAGATACAGTGAGAAGTTGGAGAGAGCTTAAGTTGTATGCTTAATTACAAAACTCTCAGACTTCTGCCTCACGTGGCAGTCTTGTAATACAATTCTGAACTTACTTAAAGCAAAATTATCTTAAGGTAAGGTAGGTTTTCAACCCCTAAACCCTTTAATCTTTACTTTAAAATCTGCTAAATTTGGGATAGTGATAATTAATATGGCTTCTAACAAAAAAAAATATAGTAAGATGCCTTTCAAAACAGAAAACTATGCTAAATTTTTTAATGTAAAAAACCTATGCAATATTTATTTCTGAAATTTAAAAATATAAGGAAGAGTAAAAGGGTTAATAATTACTAGTAATAAGAATATATTGGTAATTTACCATTGAGCTTTGAAGTGCTAAAATGAATAAAAAGTCATAAGTCTAGTAGACTTTGTCTCAGTATTATGGTTTAAGGCTGTAATGTGAATAAAACTGCATTATGTAGCAGTTTTAAGAAAGAATTACTTAAGTGTCTCTACCAGGGGATGGTGAAAGATTTTTTTTTGGTGTGTTCAGTGAGAGCATGTTAGTAGGAATTTTTTTGAACCAATGTAGTTTATTGGCTTTTATTATTTCTGTGGCAACAGAAACATATGCTTTTCTTTACAATATAAAACTCTTTACAAATGCCCCAGTTCCATATAAGCTGCATATTTCTCAGTCTTTGTAATAACACCAGAAATAGTTACTGTAAGTAGGTGGCAGGGATCAACTGGTTCAAAAATGAAAAAACTCAATCTTTCACTCATGAAGTTTGCTTCCTTAGCATTTATTCCTTGAAAAAAACCCCCAAAGCACAGCTTTTGCAAACACAGGGCAAAAGGGAAGTGAGTTTTCAACACCAGATAATGAAAAACCAAAAGCCCAGTCCTGTAAGAGGACACAGAATTCCTACTGAGTAAATTTATTTTTTTTTAAGTATGTCTGTGTGTGCCTCTTCACCCTGTTTCTGACATTTGCTTCCCAAGGCCTGTATTTTGCACTAAATCAGGCAATTTTAATTGCTCTAAGACAGCTGGCATTATGATATATTAAGGCAGCAGTCTGACAACTATTGTGTACAATGAATTTCAACTTATTTTGGTGGAGTGCATGAAGTGATCACATGCTCTACCTTCACTGTTGGAAGGTCAGTATTCCTTTGGAAGTAGAATGGATTTTAATTCTTAATTCCTGTTAAGTCTGTTGGGATTTAAGCAGAAAAACCTCTGGCAAAAACTCATGAAAGTTCAGATATTGAGTGTTTTACATTGCTATCTACAGCTATAATAATTTCCTTCCTGGCCCTTCTGAAATTGAGAGCATGTAATCCTTTTTACTGGGATTTCATTGTTACTTCTGGATAGGAAAATACAATTTATGAAGTTCTTCTCATTTAATGCAGATAACCTCATGTAGAACAGGTTCCTGAGCAATAGTTGGACATAGGCACAAACCACAATTCTTACTGATGTAAGAACGACAAGGTAGAAAAGTTGATGGACATCAGATGTGTATAGTGCACTACACTAGAAGTGTGTGAATAGGCACTTTATTTTAGTAAGGTGTCCTTGAGAGTGAGCTGTCGTATGGATTTCCCTTTGCCTTGCTTGATAAATCTCAGGGCGGGACACACACACAAAAGAGTCTAAGTTGAATATACAAGTTCAGAAGTGTATTTGTGGAATAAGAGTGGGGAGAATATTTTTGCCTAATATTTATTAAGATGTAGGTCAAATACTGGTACCAGGCTGAGAAAAAAAAAAAAAAAAAAGACAGCATCTATTTTAAGAACCAATTTAGATTTTCACATAAATGGAAATCAAGAACAATTCTACTACATTATACAGAAATGTAAGGGCTGGTGCAAGGTCAGAATCAATCCTCTTGTGATTTCTGTTTAAAATTAATTTAAATCAGGATGACTGCACTGATTTCAGGAACCTCAGGCTGTTTTTTAACCAGATTAAAAATTGGCATTCAGTTACCACAGTAAATAATTCAGCTAATATTTTCCTAAGGAAAGAGTTAGGGATGGAGCTTTATGTGGCTGCAGTTTCCCCCTGAGCACCATCTGGTGCAAGGTGCACTACTGGTCAGATGACAGGGACCCCTCCATCCTATCGATGTAGCTACTGCATCCAAACCTGTATTTTGTCTTTGACTTTGTCCTAAACTCCCATTGATGCCAATGGGAACTCCATGTGCAACACAGTCTTTTATTCAAGCTGTCAAATCTTAATATATTTTAAATGTTGACTTGGGCAGGAGTTGAGATAATTCGCATTCGGGGCTTTGCGCTGAAGCACTTGAATTCCATTTGGACTGTAGTACTGGCCCCATAAACTGATCTTCAGAAATCCCACTCTGAAAAGAGGATTACCCTACATATGCTGTATTTGCTCCCTTTTTTCCATAACCATTTAATGCCGCAGGGATTGAGTTTCACTAGACGCAGTGGGAGAAACCTGGTACATCTGGTTTCCCTGTGGTCTTACATGATGACTGAACATCCTCACAGCTTTTGCAATCAGGTTCCCAATAGGCTCACACTGTGATTAGATTTGTTCACCACTAATATATCCTTGTTTGCCATAAAGACAGAAGTCAATGGAGCTGATGTTTATGCATCCTATTTACAGCTAGGATTTCATAGAATCATACAGTAAATTAGGTTGGAAAGGACCTCTGGAGGTCACCTCATGCATTTCCTAGCTCAGTCCCTTCCCAAAGATTATTTCTTTTTTCCCCTTTTGTGGATGGACAATTTAGAAATATCCTTTCAGCTGACAGTCACCTCTGTTTTCCTACTTGACTCAAATGGAAACATTCCCCCCAGCCCATGCACACTCTATATTTTAAAATATTATATATATTTTTAAATAAGGTCCAACATACAATACTAATTTTGAAATGTGAAATCTGGCATAGAAGAAGGTTTAAGATGTATGTCTAAACAAACCTGAATGTCTAAACAAACACCTTATCTCTTAACTGGTTTTTGCCACAGCAGGAGATGGCTCTGTGGGTCTAGAGGGTGGCTGTGGCCCAGGCATGCATTTTGCACCTAGGGAGATCCAGCTGGCTTTTACTTCCCAGGCAGGATTTGAAGTTATCCAGCATCAGGACAGCCTGCTGCCATAAACCTGGCATGGAACATAGTCATGGTGAAGTTGCACGGTGTTCAAAAAGCACAATTTGACCATCCCTTTAGGAGAGTTTGATTTAGTTTTAGGACAATAACATAGTTTGAGCTGATTTCACTGAGATTTTCACCAGGGCCATAATTATTACTGGGTAATGATGACTTGTTCTTTGAAAAGCACTTTTTTCTTATTTTTAATGTCTAATAGTTTCTGTGATTTATGTCTTTGCAAATACAACAGAATGGAAAACATGACTGTATGACATTTATTGCTGAGTATTTGTTTCTTATTGGCAACTGCTCCAAATATATGATCAATATCTTTAATTTTTATGAAGAGTTGAATAGTGACTTAGGTAAGGCTTATTGTGATATTACTTCTTATGAAAAAGGACGTATTTTTTTAGTAGTTATATATAGACTATAGTCTCTAGACTTTACAGATGATACCTCAGATAGACTTTAAGAAGTTGACCAAAAATAGCCTTTCTGAAAATATCAGACTTTAAAAAGGAGTAATTGTTCTTTGCTATTCATGCAGATACTGAAATAAATACTTGCTTTCAAGGAAAAATGAGTCAACGTGGCTTCTGCTAATAATCCAGATAATTTTAATAGATTCAAATAAAAAAGTGCTACCATGTGCTTATGACAATCATATTAGGTTAAACACTGAGAAATAAGTGCAGGTATTGACCATGTAATTTCCAGTCAACTGAGTTCAGAAAAAGGTTGGCAGAAAATGTCCTTGAACATTTCTAGAATTAAAGACATTGTGGTTCCACTAGTAATTTGTTAAAAGGTAAGTGAACGTATTTTGATAAAAGTGACAATTTTCTTCACTTTAGTTGTGCCAGGATTAAAACTGGTTATGTTTCAGGACTGCTTCTTTTCTGCAAGAGGATAGGGAAGGAACATGCTGCTGTATTATTTATTATTTGTATCATTGCAATGTTCAAATTGCTGTAGAAAACAGAAGATAAGCCCTTCTCTAGTAAGTCTTATGGAACTACGTTGCTCTGCAGCATTTTTACTCCATTCAGGAAGAGAAGGTAATTTTCAGTATGTAGATGTGTGCAAGCATTTTACTATCTTGAATGCAGGGTAGCTGGGAAAACTGCTCATGATGCTGGTTCCAGTCCCAATTTCCAAGACAAAAACAAGTTAGGAGGAATATAGTCAGTGCCGTAAAGCTCAAGCAGAACACATACTTCAACCCAATCCAGCAGTAAGCTCTTGTTTTCTACAATACTGTGTCGGGGGTCACAATTCCTTCTTTGCTGCCTAATGGTTGTAACTCTGGTTTGCTGGAGGCCACTGTGGATTCAGGCCTTCACTTAACACCGAGAGCTTTTATGGGTCTCTCTGCTTGTCACTCTAAAAGTCTGTTTTATTTATCTCATTAAAATCTCTGTTCTGATCAGATAAATGATCCAGAAACAAAAGGCTTTGCTGACTGCCTAGTGTGCCTGCACATCAGTGTGACTGAGCATCCCACATGTTTTCAAATTTAATTATGGACAAACTGGGCTGAGGAGAGGAGTAAAACATCTGGAATTTTTTTTACAATCTATATAATTTTATTGTTCTTTTATTTTTAGTTCAACGTAGTTGGGCTATTATGGTACTCAGCATACCAGAACTTGGTATGAAAATTCCAACTTGCTTGCTGGAAAGCTTCCTTTCTGAATATTGGAAATGTAGTATCTAGGTGCTACTGCATGTTCACGTGAACATAAAATCTTTGTAATTTCAAAACTGGGTATATTCTTTAACAATTTAACTCTTAGCAACGTGGTCAGAATCTAATGTATTAAAATCTTGTCCTTTAGAAGTTTTGAAGATTGATTTTGGAAGGAATTAAGCTTTGGGTCCTTTGCATCAAATCTCACCTATTATGTTTTGCTGCATTTGGTTCTGCTGATTTCAGATTATTTCCTAAAAAACTGTTCCAAGTGTAAATTGGAAGGACAACCAGATCCAAGCTGTCCTTTCCATGACTCCTAGCAATCTCTTGTCATTACATCAGTTTATATCTGCCAGACCTTTCATCGGATATAAAATTGAATCAAAAGGTTACTTTTGTAGTATAATAATGACAGCATTTACCATGGTAACAGACCTATTACAGTTCATCCATTTAGTCATGCTTTATCTTATTATAAATGGTGAACTCAACTCCCTACTCCCTTCTCTCAAAGCTCATGTGAACAGCTTTGTGCAAAGAGGAACCAGGCCTGCAGATCATGACTAGTCAGTATGTGGAGTCTCTGGGATAATCCAAGGACAGCTTCCATGGCAGGGAAATGGTGGCTGAGAACCACAAGCACAGCATGCTCCAGAAATCTCAGTGAGCATCCTGTGACCATAAATTACTGCTGTTCTTCCACTTCTCCCACTCATTAAGGATACAACAGGATGCAAACAATAATACATGTAAGCATATAAGGGTTCTCAGATGAAGATGCCACAGAAATGCCCAGCCTCCAGATAGTATTAAAGCAGCTTCACCACCAGCGCCAAGATTTATCTGAGGGGGAGAAAGGGTTCATGACAGTAGTTTAAAGTTTTAAAGCATCCAGAGCAGTAGTAAATAGGTGAAGTATTTGTATTCTGGTCCCAGGCACTGCTGTACCCAGCAGAACGGTAACACCAACCTGGTGTGTAGCACTGAGGAGCTGTGCAGCACTGAGTTGCAGCATGAGAAGCAAAGGACTTCAGTCCATTCACAAAGGGACTATACACTGACTCTTAAGTATTCATAGGATGGCTGGGCTTGAGCTAGACTACTGTTAAAGCAGATGGAAATCACAGCACTCAAAAGCTACTAATTCCTGACTTGCAGCTTTCTGGCACTAATTACAGTAGGTTGTGTTTGTTAAGGGGTGGGCACTGTCAGGCTGGTTTTGCTCTCTGTGCTCAAGACAGCAGCTAATAGTATTAGTTTAGCGCACAAAATGCTTTGTCCACGAAGCAGTTCACTTTGTGCACTACCTAAAGTCTCAAAAGAGCTAGAACCCTGTTTTCATAAAATGCTTGGATAAAACAAGCTCTTTTGAAGTCTAAAAAAATGTGTATCATTCTAATAACTATAAACCATCAGAACATGATTCTTCTTCAGAAAAAAAAAAAGGTCCTTTAAATCTTTAGGTTTCCAGCTAGAAAACTGCCATAAATGGCTTTTCTGGTATAAAGGCAACTACATAATAGTAATGTTGAAAATTCAGTCAAAAGGAAATGGAAATGCTTCAAGTTTCCCTTGTAGTAGAGAAATGGGCTGCTTCACAACTGCAAGCTACCAGTTTCAAAAAGGACCAGCCCTCTTGAAGTGCTCTAAAGTAACTGATACTAAAATGAGATAATATTTACATATGTAAGTAATAGGACCAAGAGTATACACATACCTTATGCCACATTAGTTTGTGAAGTTATCTAACATAAGCAAAAGTATTTAAGAAAATAATATCTAATATAAAGTATTTCAGCAGTTTCAGTCATTTCGTGTTTTCGTAAAAACCACTTCATTAAACTGATGGCAAATCATACATTAAAGTTTATTAGGACAGAAGAAAAGCAGAGGTATCTGATTTTACACTCAAATCATCAACAAATGCAAGTCTTTAACAATAAAGCTGTCAGAACCAGGAAACAAAGCCATTACTCTGCACAAACATCTTTGGAGCTTCAGGCCAAGAACAGAGCTCCACATACCCCCATCACCCTGGTGCTAATTCCACTGTAAAGTTGGGTTCTCCTGCAGTGAAACTGTTGCACAATTCTGTGAAATTATTGCCATGAATCTTTTCCAAAGTGAAGATAAAAGAGCCTCTGAAAAGCTGCTTGTATTGAAAGAGCAGTATTTAATACTCTACTGAGAAACTGACAAACTACTTGAATTTTAATATAGGAAATAGGAAAGTTAATAGAGGTTTTATTTGTTTTAAAAGAGTAATGGTTTACCTAAACTGGAGCACAGAAGTTAACACTTGATGTGTGCATCCATCCACCCAGTTGAATAATCACATACAGGATCACCTACTGCTGCTGGGCAGCCTTCAGAGGCAACACTACCGTCTGAAGCTCCTCCTAGGGCTGTAAATTTCATTTGTACATGGTAATTGTGTACCACATCCCTTTCTGACTTTCGGAAGCCACAGAAAAGGTTCAAGAAAAGCTACCTGGCAAGTCTTAAATCTCATCAGAATAACTTTGTGACCATTATTATTCTGTAACTTGAGAAAAGAAACCTACATTCTTGCAGCTTGCTGGGTTAAGTCCTACAATTTCAACCCTATGCAATTTTTGGAAGCTTTTGTTTTACCTTCCTCCCTCTATCAACCATAAGAGAGGTACATGACTTACAAGATTGAAATAACCAGGGCTTCTGTCTCCTCAGTGGCTGGAGAAATAAATCAAACCAGCCACAAATGACATGCAGAATACAGAAATCTTAGAATTTGGCAATCATGATCTGCCTGCCCAATTACTTATGTAAGACCTGCCTGACTACCCATTGCTTTGTGCTCTACTGAACAGAGACACTCACTGAGGGAGGGGTGGCACAGTATCAAAATACATAGCTCTGCATCACATTTAACCTTTTTTCCCAGCTCTGAAATATAAATGCCAAGAGTTCTAGCAAGAGTGGTACAAAATCAGGAGATTCTGTGAACAGCTCACCTTCCTATGCTGATTACTCTGCTGCTTGTGCTCCTTGTCTCAAGCAGACAGCTAGAACACCCAAATAAGCCAGAGGAACTTGTGGTAGACATTCTTGCTGTGCCATTTCACCTTTCTTACAGAAAGAAACAGGTCCTGAATATGCTACTGAATAGTCTTTCAACCACATACCATAGAGTAAGATTATTTATGTATCCCATTTTGCATCTGGATTTTTTACTTTGGTTTCAGTTCTAATCTGTGGAACTCATGCATCAGTTTGGTAAGAAGCCTAAATATCTGGCTAGCAACATAAGTTTGTCATGAGAAGACACTCAAGAACAATGCACCTGCTGACTAAATTCAGGATTTTAACAAACATGTTCTTTCCTTACTGCACAAGAAACATGTGCACAACTATCTTGTTAAAATTCTAATAACCTTATAACACAGAAAGATTATATATGATTCCACATGAAAGCATAACATTTTGGAGAAAAAAATAGAAATGCTAAACAAAATAATCCTCAAGCCTGGGATGTGTAAAGAAAGCTGAGTACAAAAAATAAACAACAGACAAAAAAATATATCCTTAATCTGACTGACATAGCCTTACATGTGAAATACATGTTAAAGAAAAATAGTGGCCCCATTCTTAAGTGTGTCTTCTTGGTTACAGGAACACAGGCTATAGGAGTGGCATGTTCTAAAATCAAAATACCTAAGAAAAAAAAAGCTTTCCATGTTTTTTAGTTATCTGAAGTCTCATCCCTGTGACAGCAGAAGGGAGCCGTTAGGAGTTAACTGTCATTTCAAAGAACATAAGCACATGCACACAAGTCAAAGCAGTCTGCTCACTAGCTGTCTGGTTAGGAGCGCTTTGAAAGCTCTGTAATCCTGACTGGAAGATTAATAGCTGCTTTCTCCTGATTAACCCTTGAAACCAAAACTGTGGAACTTGTTGATGGTCTCCCTCACATGTTCCATTTAGAAACATTTACTGTGAACCACTCTATGGTTTTCTTTCCCCATTAAAAAGGTCTTACCCTTACTCTAAGGCAATATTTAAGCACAAGCAATACAAAATCACGTTACTGCCATGGAGACAGATCCTACAAACTCCTTTTTCTGGTTAGTCTTGGTTCTGTTGTATTGCACAGTAAGAGGGGTTTGCAGAAGTACCTACTACATGGTTTTTGAAAGTTATCCAGGACCAAAGCTCAGTTTTACACCCCAGAGCTCAACTCTAAGGTTTGTTTGGTAACTAACTCCATCTGAGCATCTTCTTAAATCATTGCTGTCCATTCCTTTTCCTTGCATACAAGCCAAGGCAGGCACAGAACCCGACGACACTGACAGCGAGGCCCAGCAGGAAGGCGATGGTGTCTCCTGCGTCCATGGCTTCAACCACTGGCAGCACCAGCAGCAATGACATCAGGACCAGGAAAAGTTTTGAGGTGTTCTCGATGGAAGGCATGCTGCCCGCCAGCTGAGGGTGAGTGAGGGAGGTGGCAGAACGCAGGGACTTCAGTGGTATCTACAAGAAAAACAAAAGGAACATGATAGGATTTCCCTTCCTTGGCTCCTGGAATTGCCTAGCCAAAAGCCAACTGGTATGACTGATGTATTACAAGTATCTGTGTGGGACTTGGAAAATTTAGGTTTTGTCTTCAGAATTACAAAAGTAGATGACTTACTGTCACAAGACAGGGATAACCACGGGGGTTTGCTATTTTCTTATGCAACTTCGTGGAAACTAATGCTTATGAGTCTTACTATGAAGTGAAGTCATATTGGGCCTTCCTGCCTGCAGCCACCAGTGCCTGGTTACTTCACGGGCCT
>NW_009954407.1:230615-240572 GCF_000747805.2 Chaetura pelagica
CGGCGTGGGCTGGTTGCTCTTCTGTCTAAACATAAACAGCACAGGTTACCTTTCTTTTGATTACAGGCAGTACTTACAGCCTGCTTAATTTCAGACATGTGCTCTCCAGCACCAGTGATGACGAGCAGTCACCAGTGCGATTGGAAACAGCTCCTACTCCGAGCGTTAAGGCAGTGTCGTAGGGTGGACTGAAACACGGTGCCAAAAAACGTGAGATCACCCTCAAAGCTTAAGTCAGACTTGTCTTGATTTTTATCTTATTTCTGCTACACAGAACAGAGTTAAAATTACTTTCTTGTAAATGCTGCGGAGGAATGGTAGCTAAGTTCCTAGTCCAAACTCATTATTTTTCAGTGGAAAATGTGTGTGCTTAAGTTTGGATAAAAGACCTGTAAGCAATTACTATAGATTCAGAATACTTGTTTCTTTAGAATGCTTGCAGAAATAACCAGAAAACTATGTGCTAATCTAACAGCAAAATTAACCTAGAATTTGTAATATGTGATTTCAGGCATTAATTCAAGATAACCCATGTTTTCACAAGGTTTCCCTAGACTTGTGCAAGAAAACAGCTTTTGCAAACATTTCTCTTTAGAGAAACAATTCCCAATGGGCTGCATAAAGAGAAATATAAATCCAGATGGATTGTTCAACGTACATAGGTCTTTGTCTCTGCCTTTTATAGTGTCCTTGTATGCTTATAGGAACTTTGTAAGTCTGAAGTGGGATGTTACTATTATGTTGATCATAATTCTTTTTCCTGTCCGAATGCGGCAGTTGTCGGTCATCTTAGACTATAAACTTCCAGGGATAAAACCAGTCTTTTTGTTCTCCCTTTAAGCCAAGTGGAATGAAAGCTGTTTCTTTCTAAGCAGCAGTGCCTAGACTCTCTAATACAAATAATAATAAATATCAGTATAAGTTAAAGGGAAACCTATATCAGTTTTCCTAATCTGAAATACTGATTGTTTCATGTTCAGTTCTGAAGGCATTTTCTGAAGAAGCTGATGCCAGATAAAATCACTGGAGAAAAATCGTGAAACTTCTAAGAAAGGTGTCATGGCATGGAACAGAGTCAAGCTACAATGCCTGACCCATTCTTTAATGAATCACAGATACATTTTAGCTCCTGCAGCACCCGAAGAGGGGCATTTTGAAGTGCGGGAGGCAGATGTCATCTTAATCACTGGCATCATGTCACAGAGTGAGCCTTAGATTCCTGGCCCTCTCAGTTCCTTGCTTGGCGTATTTACTGCATGCTGCACTCTTGACAGGTAAATGTCACAGTGTTCTGCAACGTCAAAAGTGTTTAAATCATCCCTGTAAATTTCAATGCTGTATTTGCTCTTGGCAGCACTTACCAACTAAAATTTTTAATAGTTGTCATTTAGTCCCACAAAACAGACGTGAGGGCGCTGAACAATGACTTTCAAGTCTGTCTGTTAGAACTAGAAATGTCAACCAGAGAGCTCTGTTATTTTTGAATTTGTGTATTTTGAAGGTGAGGAATGTAAAATCCAAGGGGAAGACTGGGCTTAACATCTTACTGTCTCTCTTCAGGAGCTGAACAAATTTACAAGCAGTTGAAATGACACAGAGAAGTACAGCAGGGATGTGGAAAATATTGATTGTAGGATACATGATTTATTAGTAATATCATGGAAGTGCCATTGAGAGCTAGAAAGCAGTACCATTTGGGGATATTTCTTTGGCTTATTAGCTCTTTCAGTGCCATTGCATTTCTTAGCTTTGGCTTCAGAAACAGTGCTGCTTTGAAAAAAAGCCAACAAAATCTAAACAGCAAAGGAGGCTCTAGTGGCTTTTGTGCTGTCTGAATAGCAGAGAAATGTGTATTCAGCTTCAAGCTCTGCCGTCAACTTCCTCTGTCACCTCAGGCAAATCTTCCTTTGACCTATCCCTGCTTTGATTGCTTAGCTCAAGCTATTATGTAACTAATATTCAGAGGAAAGATGGAGAATTCCCAGAGCTGACAAGCTAAAGCTTTGTAAGTTTTGAACACAAGGCTAAGGTGGTATATGTGAGACTGGAAATTGAAAATAAGTGCATTTTCTGGAGAGGAAAAAGTTACGAGATAATCAGAGGAAGGTTACACCCTGAAGAGGGTATTCGTTGTTTGTTTTTTTTTCCCCCTCCTACTTGGTTCATCTTCTTATGAGAGCTATTTGTTTGTTGCATGACCACACTGATCTGAGAAGCTTTCTGATCAGTTTATGTACTTCAGTGGTACTGCTGCAATGAGAAATGCTGACTGATCGCTGATATGAAATTGACTATGGGGCAATGATTATCACTTCTAACAATATGTTCACCCTTGAGCTACTTTTCCTTGGTGATAATTAACCTGAGGTTTTAGCTGTCTATCATGTTCACCCTTGAGCTAGTGATAATTAACCTGAGGTTTTAGCTGTCTATTGCTATGTCCTCATCTCTTCACTCATAGATCTACATCCAGTTTTTCTCCTACAAAAAACATGACTCGCTTTATTTGAACTTCACTGGGTACTTCCCTTTCTTTGAGAAAATAGACTCTACCACAACCATCTCATTTGCTTCTGCAGAAAAAGAACAAAGTTAAAATACAGCATGAATTGCTTCTGTCATTAACCTTTTCTGCATTTGCTTCTCAGCGTGCTGTCTCACAAATGTTGCCTTCAACCTTTCTCTTCCTTCCCTCTCATTATCCCCTCCCTTCCTGTTATGTGTGTCTACTTCATCCTACCTTCTTTTTTCCCGTCTATTTCTTAAAGTCCTTAAATTTCCTCTCAAATAAATATAGGTAGTCACAGACCTTCCCTGTCATGAAAACACCAGTTTGATTCCTTCCCTCTAACTATCAATTGTGCTTTATTCCTGTAATTTCTAACCTGTCCAAACATACTGGCCAAAACTGCTTTTATTACATCCTGCATCGTTCCTTCCTCCATCAGCTGGAGCTGCTGATACCGGTATCTCTAGTTATCATCTCAGACACAAAGGCCTGTGCTTTTTCATTATCTCTGGGTTATGGACTGCTTTTGAAACTCTTAATTCCTCTTCCCAATTCCAGTAAACACTTTAAAACATCTTCCTTTAAGAAAAAAACTCCTTTCTCAATTTTTCACTTCAGCTTCTTGAATCTTTAGTGTTGAGTCCTTTTCTGTTGCTGAGTGTGTGATAGGCTTCCATGTTTTTTCCTCTTGACTCTGTAGGCATTGTCCCTTGATGCCCTGATCAGTAAATATGGCTTTGAATACCATCCTTAACCCATGTTTTTCTTTGTCTTCCTTCTCTTTTTATTCATATTTGATGGTGTTGAGGTCTTAACTGCATGTAGCACAGCAGCTCCTAGGCCTAACACTTCTGGTCTGACTGCATGACCTAAAGTCATGTCCTGACAATTATTCTTGTCACTTGCTGTGACCCCTGCTGATTTGTTTATTCAAAGTGCTGCTGTGAAGGGGCCTCTCTCTGGTTTGCCATTTTTACTGTGTTCCCTCAGTTCTCAATCCTCCGATGCTAAATTTCCTCTTTTGCTGGACCAAAGACAATTTTCTTCTCAGTCCTAGAAGGCCTTTGCAGTATAATCTTCCTTCATACTGGCTTATCCTATTGCCATGTCAGGAGGTTAACTTCTACCTTTCTTTTGTCACCCCTGGCAGACTCCTTTTGATCCCTTTGAGAAGCAAAAATTACTTCTTTCTGAGAGTACAGAAAGGCTTAGAGAAAGAATTGAGCCACTTTTTGATAGAAAATTCTTTCCTTTGGTACCACATGCTTCCTACTGGCCTTTATACAGACACGAAAACAAAGGATTAAATCGCCCAGTGATTCCTTTTCCCTCACTCCTTTGCTCCTTTAGCCTGGCAGGGGATCTCTTCTGCCTGCTGAAATCTCTTTGAGTTCCCTTGCCAGCACTTCAGAGCTTTTTTTGTGCTGCACTGGCTGGAGCAGGGATTCATGGAGGCAGCTGCCAGCCCTGCAGAAAAAAGCTCTGGAGCTGGTGCTGGAAGGAGGTGGGAGCAGCGAAACGGCAAGAGTGAATTTAGAGGATGCCAGCCAGAATGAAACACCCATTGAACAGCCTGGACTCTGCAGGGGACTGCAAGAGTTGTCCATCAATAATGGCTAATCTAGGGATTCCCTGTGATTGTTGTGAGTGCTGTCGTGCTTGTTCTGGATTATGAGGAGCAGGCTAGGGTATTTGTAGAAGCATAATAAAGTAGAGTTAGATTTCAACTGGAATGATGTGTCCAAGCTCCCTCCCATTTTGAGGAAGTCAGAGTCTGAATCCAGTCATCTTAATTTCAGTCTTTATGCTAATGTAAGCTATTGAGATGTCCTCAAATTGTTTGTTAGTGTTTGCACAGGTGGGTTGGATATTGTGTGTTGTTTGTCTGGTTCTTTTCGAGAAAAATAAATTACTGTACAATATTAGCAAGGAAGATACACACAGCACCAGAAAGTTCAGCTTCAGAGGGCCTAGGGATGCCATGTTCATCAGTATCGAATTGTAAGCAAAAGAAGATAGTATTCAACACAGGAATGATTGAATGAGATTTAAAGGGGGAGTAGCAGCTGTCACTCACATTTTGTTTTGTATAGTACATCTTTATTTTCCAAGCTACACTGTCACACGTTTTCATGACTTCTGTGCATATGCTTGTAATCAGTAGGAGAATTTTAATGAAAATAAAAATTGACTTAAACATAATGAACTTGTATAATCATATGTTTCAAATCTAGACCTAATCTATATTTGGATACCTGTTTATCTATGGGAACATGTCAATAGCCTTTTAAAATTTTTTTTCCAGTTTTAGGAATTACTGGAAATAAAACTTGCCTACTTATGGAGTTCTATCTATGTAAATCAGAATGTTAGTCATAAATGAGAAAATGGGTATTATAAAAATTCTCTCTTACATTTGCATGCCTAAAATACACTTTTTGCAAGATTTGAGCCCAAATAGGACTGTTGCTGAAATTAGTAGATCATTTGGGAAAATTAGAGATTAGTGTCAGGCTCAAGGGGGTGTGTTTTGGGCAGAAGAGGCAGCAGAGTTCAGAAGGAGGAGCTGTGCTATGTGCCAAAACGCAGTGCTTAGATGAGAAGAATCACAGAATTGCTGAAGCTGCAAGGCACCTCTGAAGATCATCTAGTCCAACCATCTGCTCAAAGCAGGGTCAGCTACGGCAGGTTGCTCTGGGCTGTGTCCAGCCAGTTTTGAATAGCTCCAAGGATGGAGACTCCACATCCTCTCTTGGCAACCTGTGTCAGTGTTTGATCACCCTTAAAGAAAAAGTGTTTTGATATGTTTAAATTGAGTTTTCTCTATTTCAGTTTGAGCTCGTTGCCTGTTGTCCTGTCACTGGATATCACTGAAAAGAGCCTGTCTCTACCTATTTCAGCTCCTCATTAGATATGTACATTTTGCTGACAACTTGCCTGAGCTTTCTCTTCTCCAGATTTATCCATTTCTCTCAATCTCTATCCTAAATTGGAGCACAGGAAGTTCAAGGTGAATATCCGGAAAAAATTTTTTACTGTGAGAGTGACAGAGCACTGGAACAGACTGCCCAGGGAGGTTGTGGAGTCTCCCTCACTGGAGACATTCAAAACCCACCTGGATGAGTTCCTGTGTGATGTGCTCTAGGTGACCCTGCTCTGGCAGGGGGGTTGGACTAGATGATCTCTCGAGGTCCCTTCCAGCCCCTAAGATTCTATGATTCTGGATGCTCCAGATGGTTAATTACCTTCATGGCCCTTTGCTGGATTCATTCCTGTATATCCATGTCACTTTTATACCAGGGAACAAGGGGCTGCCCTGAGCACTCCAGATGTGTCTCACCAGTGCTGCATAGAGGGTGAGGATCACCTCCCTCAACCTGCTGACAGTGCTTTTCCTAATGCAGCCCAGGATGCTATTGGCAAATGGTATGGCCCTGCAGCGCTGCTATGCTCTCCAAATTTTACACTGATCTGAGGAGCAGAGGGGTTTTGGAGTATTTCATATACCCCTTGACAGCTATTCTTATTATCACACTCATTAAATGCTCTCTGGTTCTGGCACGCTACTTAGAACATGCTTTTGTATAGTCCTTATAATGAGGCCTTAAAAAGCCAGGACAGGATTTCTGTTCCTTAGCTCAGCAAATGCTCTAGAGGAAATTTTTGGATTTACTCAGATCTTTTAGAACCTCTTTGTCAGGGTCCAGTGTCAATCTCCTGGGCTGAACAGTCCTGCCACAAGATGAGAAAGCAGTTGAGATGGCTATACATTTTTATGGAAGTATATCCAAGACAAGGAGCAATTACATTTATACAAAGAATTAAAAATACACAAAGCTTAGAGAAGGAAAACAGCAAAATATAAAAGAGCTGAGCCACACAGACTGAAACTCAGAGTGAGAGTAACTGAAGACAAAGAAGAAGCTAAAACTAAACTCTTTAAAGGAAAAGGAAGTGTCATCGTTGAAGCTGACTCTATTGAGCACTAATTAAAGTGTTTCAGTTAATTTTGGACATCTTTATTTAGTGTTTCTGAGCTTGAATTCCCTATATACACTAATGTCTCCTAGACATGTATTGGAATTTTCCTACTGTTTTCAGTGACACCATGGTTCCACCTGTATCTGAAAAGTAGGGGCAATCATTCTTCCCAATATTGCCAAAATTTCATAGATTTTCTAGTGAATGTACAGCAGTTCCATGGTAGTGGTAAGACCACAGGAAATCCTATAACAATTACAATGAAAGTCACTTATCCTAAAAGCTACATGCATTTATTTGGTAAATGCTGAATTTTTACTGTCGCAACCTAGGAATTATATTTGTGGAATGTATTTCTTGTATCTGATCTTATCTTGATCACAGAAGGCCCTAAAAATACTTTGTAGAATACAAGGTAAATCTAGATTATTTTAGTGCCAGTCTAAAGGGAAGGGACATCATTCATGAGGGGCCCATTTAATGAGCCAACTGTCCATTTCCAATAGCCTGCAGTTCATTCCAGCACTTAGTTATTTGGTTTCCTTTTCATTAGCCAAAAAATTGAGTTGAACTAAATACACAGCTGTCGTTACAAAAGACACCGGGATGCAGAAAAATGGAACTGCTTAATGCTTTTGTGTTTCACAGATTACACAAACTTTTAAAGGAAAATGCATTTAGTTTCTGTTACCAGTCTGAAAATTCATTCAGTGAGAAATATCACTCACCATGTGTAAACTGAGAAATATAGCTGTAAATACATTTAATTAAAACTGACATCTCGCCTTAGTGGCTTCAGTGACCATAGTGATAAAAATCTAAGACACATGAAATGTGGACACTATATTTTATGTGTATCTTTAGTAATCATATACATATTAAAATAAAATAATACTAGTATTAGCTGGATTAGGGCACTCAAATCCAAATTCATCCACCAAAGTTTTGGGAAAAATTTTCATAGACTTACTGGGTTTTGAGTGATACTTAAATGGTAGTTTTCTTGCATAGATTTCATGGAATGTTATGAAGGACAGCAGAGATGGTCACCCCAATTTTGCAGCTGGAATAATCCAAGAGCTGGAAAGATTTTAAAAATTCCCAAAATTCTTGCCAAAGATCAACACCACATTGGGGCCTACAGGAAAGCTGCAAGGGGACTTTTACAAGGGCTTGTAGTGAGAGGACAAGGGATAATGGATTAAAACTGGAAAATGGGACATTTAGATCAGACATTAGGAGGAAATGCTTCACTGTCAGGGTGGTGAGACACTGGAACAGGTTGCTGAGGACAGTTGTGGAAGACCGTGGGAAACAGTTCTTTTTCTTCCCCACATAAGTCTAAACAAAATGCCTTTTAAGTCAGCGAAGGCCTTTTGTCGATTATACCCAGCTAATGGACCAAAACCAAGGCTTCCGCTCAAGGACAAATGAAAGCAAAACAGATGTGATACAAGGCTGGAAGGATGGGCAACAAGTTATGCATTGCCCTGCTAGTTACCGCCCTAACTTGGGATTCATGGATGCCGATTGGCTCTGGGCAGTGACAGTGGCTGGACAGGTGAGACACGGGGGTATAAAAAGGTGGCGAATTCAGCAGGTGGGACTGAGGCCTACTCGGATGCTTCCTGCATGGGACAACCCCTGCTGCAGAGCCTGGCACTGGGACTGCCTGCCCTGCCCTGCCCTGCCCTGCCCTGTTTGCCCTACCCTGCCTGCCCTGCCTGCCTCAGAAAGAGCGCCTTAAAAGCACAGTACTTTTTGCATTACCTCCCTAAAGGACACATCTTTGTGTGTGTGTGTGTGTGTGTGTGTGTGTATATATATACATATATATGTCCCTGGTAGCCATTTACATTTATATTTTCCCTAAACATCATCCTTCAGTTTGTGTTAACCCTTAATAAACTGATTAAGTGGAGAAGTAAACATTGGTTCTAGCAGCAATTTGTGAGCATGGTGGGGGTGTATCTGACTACCACACTAAAACACGACCCCACAGCAGCTGTTCCTCTGTGAGAGGCAGCACCACGTGTGAATTCAAAACCCCCTCCACACCAAGGAGGGGAAGCCACAAAAGCACCCGACAGCTGGTAGAATGTGTAAACTGAGAAATATAGCTGTAAATACATTTAATTAAAACTGACATCTCGCCTTAGTGGCTTCAGTGACCATAGTGATAAAAATCTAAGACACATGAAATGTGGACACTATATTTTATGTGTATCTTTAGTAATCATATACATATTAAAATAAAATAATACTAGTATTAGCTGGATTAGGGCACTCAAATCCAAATTCATCCACCAAAGTTTTGGGAAAAATTTTCATAGACTTACTGGGTTTTGAGTGATACTTAAATGGTAGTTTTCTTGCATAGATTTCATGGAATGTTATGAAGGACAGCAGAGATGGTCACCCCAATTTTGCAGCTGGAATAATCCAAGAGCTGGAAAGATTTTAAAAATTCCCAAAATTCTTGCCAAAGATCAACACCACATTGGGGCCTACAGGAAAGCTGCAAGGGGACTTTTACAAGGGCTTGTAGTGAGAGGACAAGGGATAATGGATTAAAACTGGAAAATGGGACATTTAGATCAGACATTAGGAGGAAATGCTTCACTGTCAGGGTGGTGAGACACTGGAACAGGTTGCTGAGGACAGTTGTGGAAGACCGTGGGAAACAGTTCTTTTTCTTCCCCACATAAGTCTAAACAAAATGCCTTTTAAGTCAGCGAAGGCCTTTTGTCGATTATACCCAGCTAATGGACCAAAACCAAGGCTTCCGCTCAAGGACAAATGAAAGCAAAACAGATGTGATACAAGGCTGGAAGGATGGGCAACAAGTTATGCATTGCCCTGCTAGTTACCGCCCTAACTTGGGATTCATGGATGCCGATTGGCTCTGGGCAGTGACAGTGGCTGGACAGGTGAGACACGGGGGTATAAAAAGGTGGCGAATTCAGCAGGTGGGACTGAGGCCTACTCGGATGCTTCCTGCATGGGACAACCCCTGCTGCAGAGCCTGGCACTGGGACTGCCTGCCCTGCCCTGCCCTGCCCTGCCCTGTTTGCCCTACCCTGCCTGCCCTGCCTGCCTCAGAAAGAGCGCCTTAAAAGCACAGTACTTTTTGCATTACCTCCCTAAAGGACACATCTTTGTGTGTGTGTGTGTGTGTGTGTGTGTGTATATATATACATATATATGTCCCTGGTAGCCATTTACATTTATATTTTCCCTAAACATCATCCTTCAGTTTGTGTTAACCCTTAATAAACTGATTAAGTGGAGAAGTAAACATTGGTTCTAGCAGCAATTTGTGAGCATGGTGGGGGTGTATCTGACTACCACACTAAAACACGACCCCACAGCAGCTGTTCCTCTGTGAGAGGCAGCACCACGTGTGAATTCAAAACCCCCTCCACACCAAGGAGGGGAAGCCACAAAAGCACCCGACAGCTGGTAGA
>NW_009954407.1:240590-301256 GCF_000747805.2 Chaetura pelagica
GCCTGCCTGGGGATCCAGCCTGAGCCATAGTGGTGAGCTTGCTGGGGTTCTGTCCCCTGAGGCAGGTTGCCATTTGCCATTTTAACATTTTCTCTAAACCTCATCCCACAGCTTGTGTTAACCCTTAATAAACCAGTTAATTTGTAAACTAAATATTGGTCTCAGTAGCAATTTGTGAGCATGGTGGGGGTGCATTCTAAGTACGACTCTAAAATACAGCCCCGCAGCAGCCGCTCCTCTGTGAGAGGCAGCGCCACGTGTGACCCTTGGTCTTTTTCAACAACCCCTCCAAATCGTGTGTGTGTGTGGAAGTCACGAAAGAGTCCTGACAGCCAGTAGCCCCCCTGGCATCAGCTTGTGACAAAGACCCATGCTTGAAGTATTCAAGGGCAGGTTAGATGGGGCTCTGAGCAACCTGATCTAGTTGAAGGTGTCCCTGCCTGTACAGGGGCATTGGATCTAGATGATCTTTAAGGTTCCTTCCAACACAAACCATTCTATGATTCAGGAAAGGATCCCATGCCTTCTTATTCTTGCCACCTCTGTTCCCATTGTAGCTGGTGGTAACTTCCACAGATTTCTTTGGAAATAAAAAAGAAAATAATTTTTTGAAAATGCACTGTTTCTGTCAAGAAGTGTGGAATTTCCTGCCAAAACTGCAAAGCCCATGAATTTCTTCGGAGATGTCTTTTATAATAATGAATTTCATCCTATTGCATGCTGACTGGCCTTATTTTCCGGCTGAGGTACAAAGATTACTGTGATGGAAGTTTTGAAGATATATGCAACATAGATAGATACTTATGTCACTATTTTCAAAATTTATTGGTAGCATCTTAAATAACAAAACATTTTATTTTACCAGTGCTCAGATTCAAATGGAATAGAAGCTGTTTAACTTGGAAGGCTATTTGCTGTTTTTGTAATCACAGTCCTTTCTCCAGAGCTGGAGTAGGGAAAATTACACATAGTATGCATTAGGAAAGTGTTACTTCTCTTTAAAGGTGATATGGTCTGCAATTGTTTCATCTGTGCCTGTGAGCTCAGCATCACAACAGACCAAGGCTCAAACTTTGTAACTTCTTTGATAAAATACCCAATACCCAATACATGATAACATAAATCTATAAAACATACACACATGCAGATTCAAACACAGGTATCTAAACCAATATATGTATGTGTATATATATGCATAAGCACATACCCTCTGGAAGTATTTAGGATGATTCACTTACCCCTTTGTGATTGCACATTGTGGCTGACATCCCATGCAGTACTTAGTTGTGTGCCACCCCCTATGTATATATATGGCCCTGGACAGTCCACGAGATGAGTCAGATGTTTAAATTTACACACATGCTTGATCACTTCATGATGTCAAGATCAGCACATTCAGGGCCCTGCCGTGTAAAACCCTCAGTGTGTAGGCCAGCAAATGTTGAAGGCAAAAAGTTCCTGCAACTGGCTTCTCCCTTTTTAATAAAATATTTCTGAGTGTTAAGATTGGATTTTCAGTCTGTAGGAGTCAGGTTTTATGCCTCAGTGTTGCTTGCTGTTTGCACACTTCTGAGCAAAAAACAGCAATAACCATTCAGACAAACTTTGTAATTACATTCAAAATTGTTGAAAAGGAAGCTATGTTAAAGACCATTTCAAAATGGATTCTAATCTGTAATGCTTCCAAGGATGTGGAGAATAAACTTGTCCTGGTTTGAGCCAGGATGAGCCAATTTGCCTTTTACTGTTTTTATTTTTCCTTCAGTAAGCTTTCTTTTAACTAGTAGCAGAGTGTTCTAGCTAAGGCTGATAATGGTGGAATGTTTTTCTAACTGCTGGGTCTCAAAGGTCACATCTTTACTCTGCTGGCTCAGACACTACAGGGAGATCTATGACCCCCCCATAGGAGGCTGAATTAGACAGACAGCAAAATTGGCCAGAGATATTCCATTCCATATATCCACGTAAGCTCAGAGGAAGATCAGAGATCACAGAAGACAATTTCCTTCCTGCTTCTTCTTCCCTTCTCTTCTGTCCATGGCCAGTGTTCAGGGAGGACTCGGTCCATCCATCACTGTCAATCCCTGGGCTCAAGCTCTCCTGACCATCATCACTCTGTGCTTTCTCCAGCAGCAGTCCAGGATTTTTCAGGACTATTCATAGCTCAGGAGATGCTGAGGGAGTTGCTGGGGGTGGGGGAAGGCAGGAGGCTTTTGCACATACCTGAACATATTTGTATATAATTGTATATATTTTCTTTTATCATTAGTGTTTAATTAAAGCTGTGTAGTTTAGTTTGCAATCCAGTAAAGTCTCTCCCTTTTTCTCTCTCTCCTTCCCTACCTGGATGGGAGGGGGAGGGGATCAAGAACATTGTTGTCGGACCTGAGTCAAATGGTGAGACTCCTAAAAAAGGGGTGACAGGAAATTACCAAGTTTGAAACCAATTTTGTCTAAGCATCTGTGTTCTAATGCTTTCGGCTAAATTATGAACACATTGTCTATCTGTTTCCATTGCAGAATATCTTGAAAATATTTAATAGGTGGTACAAATTGCTCATAGTCATGGTCTCTGGAGACTTCTTTTGCCAGTATCTGTCATCTTCTGGAAGTGTCAAGCACTGAGGGATTCAAAATTTATTCTGACTCTTTTATGACTTGCAGTCCAAATAGAGATAATAAGTCACACTTTCTCTTCACCAGCCTCTAGTAATATAGCCTCTTACTTATCCATCATTGCAGGCAATTAGCATATATCCATTAGGCTCTGTATTTTGGAACACAATGGCTATATGCAGATTGGTTTAAACATTACTTTCCTTACTAACATGGTCCGTCTGTTTCATACCTTTTTATTATTTTTGATGCACCAGAAAAGATTTATGCAGGTCGTGGGGAAGCCATAAAGGAGAAGGTTATATGGATCAAAGAGGGAGATGACAGGAGCATGGTCTGGTATTTTAACAGTTGGTAGAGAGTAAAAAGGTTGGATTTTGATTTAAAGAGAAAGCTATGTCAAGGTCTATTGATAATGACTGGTGGAAAGTATGGGTAGATTACACTGCAAGCTGCAGATTGCTGTATTCTTTGTACTATGGGAAATAAAAGAGAAGATTCATTTTAAAATACAAAGCCAGATGGAGGTTCTCTAAATTTCTTGTTGTAAAGCATTAATTTCTGTTCAGTTCTGTAACTCACTGGTATCGGACCAGGTGACTTGTGATACGATGCTGAGACTATCTTATAAAGTCCCACAGAACTGGGATTGTGTTAGATAATTCAAAAGAAGTCTATTAGCTAACATTTCTTCCCAAACTCAAGATGATGGCAGTAATTTAACTTAAGCAGGGTAATTGTTAGCTGAGCATGCCTGAATTTTGGTCCAGGCAGGGTTTCAATGAATACACAGATGAAAGGCTGCATGACCCCTTAGCAGCCACTGATAAATCCTCATTTCTAGTTTCACCACTCTCAGTTTTCTATAGTGAAAGGTCAGCAATTACTACTGAAAGTTCTTCATGCTGTACTGCTTAGTTTTTCACAGGATCACTTTTTTCTTTGTTCTTGGACTAAAAATCTCAACAGCAAGTCATTGCAAAGTCATTGGGACTATAATGTATTTATAGAAAATTACAGTGTGCAAAAACTCCTCTTAGGAGGATGAGGAAAGTTACCTGGACTATTTAATAATCCTGTGGTGTTTGTCTTTATTCACATCTCCATGGTGTGTCAGTTGTCCTGCTGTCTATATCGATGAATGATAAGCTTTTGATGTGACTTTGAAGTGGGAAAATGGTTACTACCTCTTACCATTACTAACTATAATGAATGACTAATACAGAGACCAGTGTTTTGGGCTGTATCTGAAGTTCCTGTGTTGAAGAAGTTCAATACTGAATCTTTTACCCAGTTTAACTGATACTAGAACCATAATTTATTCATGGAAGTGGAACATATTTATTATTATTATTTTTTTCTAGCAGTTTTCTAAGTATCCATTCTAAGTTTACAATTCTGTAAGTAGAATAAACGTTATTGACTTGTTTGGTTCACTTCCTCCAATTGACATTTCCAAGCTGATAAGATGCGGCAGTCACACTTCCCTGAAGACCTAAGCATTACAGAAAAGCATATTACTTAGTCTTTAGATGCAGTTGACCTTATGATGAGATGAGCAATGAGAGAATTAATGTTCTTTAATCCTCCCTGTTACAGTCTAAGGAAATTAGCACAGCACTTTTTTTTTTTTTTTTTCCTGTTTATACTTACTCTTCCTGTGAATTACTGAACTGAGCTCTGAGTGTTGTTTTCAGTGTTTCAGTTGTGACGTCTGATAATGAGTAAGTGAATCTGACATAAAGTATTGATGGTTTTGTCAATAATGATAACAATTTCTTGGGGGAAAAGCACTAGACAGTTCACAATATCAAACCAAAAGCACTGCAACCATAACCTTGGCAAATATAGGTCAAGTACATCAACCAGACTAAGATCCTGTATGTGTCTCCATGTAATACCACTGTCATTGGCACTATCTGTCTGTCTTTTAACCCATCAGTGTCTGCAATCTTGCTACTGGGCATCTGCAGAACCATTGGTAAGTTGACATGGTTTTTGAATTGCCTATTAGTTGCTCAAGACAGATGTTAACTGACAGCTCCAGAGAGGGAATCCTCAATGCAGCTGGAGGGGTCTCCATCATGTCAGCATAGTCCAAGATTTTGGCTGTGGTTGAGGTGTGCTTCAGCCAGATATAACTTATGCCTCAGTAAATGCCAGTGTGTACAGAATGGGTAATGCCAGTGTGGGTACAGAATGGTGCACTGCATGGAGCTGATGCCCAAAAAATCCAACTTCAGATCTTTACTTGAGCCTGATTTAAAGCAGGGACTTGAGCTTGCATTTTCCACTTAAGACAGGAGTGTCGTGACTGCCAAGCTGCTCTTTCTCTTAGGAATGTGAAGTGTCCTTAGAGAAAGACATACAGTTAGGCATTCCAGGCAAAAATGAGTGGGTGTCCCCAGAGAGGTCAGCTGCTTAGCTTGAGCCCAAATGCTTTTCCTGTGCATTCAAGCCTTACATGGCTTCTGAGGATCTTGTAGTGTGTTTCTGCCCTCCCCTCAGCCTTTGCAGTGTGCGGGCAGGGAGAGGCTGGGGATTGTGCTGTGTCAGGGTGGAATTACACTTTAACATGACCTGGGACTAGTGGCAGAGGGCTCAGATGTCAGGTAATCAGCTTCCAGGCATGGCTAAGAACCTCTCAGAGCTGGGCACTGTCTAAGAAGCATACAGTATCCTCTTCCTGTGCTGTGCAGTGCTGGGGATATGCCAGGGGTCAGGCTTGGTCTGTGTTTGACTGCAGTGGGCAATATGGGACTGCATGGGCTCTGCTGCTCTGAACTCAGGCTTTCTGCCTGGGAAGCTCATTCTTTAAAAGCACTGGCTGCTTCTGTAATGTTTTCCCACTAACTATTATTCCTATTCCTCCATTTCCTAAACACCTTTGTCTCATATTTGTCTGCTGAGAAGGACTCTACATAAGCCACAGGCCAACTTCCTGAGAAACAATCGTTGGTGACTGTAGTTTCTCATTTCAGAGATGACCAGTATAATTTTTGGGAAGTGGTGGCAGCTCCTACAGTACTGATAGGCCTTTTTTTTTTTTTTTTTTTTTTTAAATTAAAATCCAGATGTATCTCTTTCTTATCCCACAGTTCTGACATTGTTTTCTAATGGTGCAGGTGTTTTGTTTTTGTTCAGCGAAGTGTCAAGAGCTGTCAGCATATGATTCATTGATATAATTTTGTGATTATATTATCTGTGCAAGGAATTATAACAAATCATGAAGACTGGTATGAGTGGAAAGTGAATGAAAATGCAGAAGCACTAGAAGGAACGACAGATAAATGGCATATATTGATGATACCTTTGTTAGCAGGTCTTCAGGATCTCACTGCATCCATATACAGATTCTCAGGATACCCAGATTAGAAGTCAACAGATGCCGAGTAAGCCTTAATAATTAAAGGAGAAGGAACAGGAAGTACTCTTTCTTCATAAAGAATACAGAAAACACATCCAAGAGCAGCATGTCATCACCAATCTAAGAAGAGCCCAAGAGTCATGAGGAGGACTAAGTAGCTGGCATCCCTCACCTTCTGTGTCACCCAGCACAGACAGACTGGCCACCTGGTACTAGTTTGTTGTTTTTACATTTTTCATTCTGGATTGAAAGTTAATACGATGTATCTCTTTCTTATCCCACAGTTCTGACATTGTTTTCTAATGGTGCAGGTGTTTTGTTTTTGTTCAGCGAAGTGTCAAGAGCTGTCAGCATATGATTCATTGATATAATTTTGTGATTATATTATCTGTGCAAGGAATTATAACAAATCATGAAGACTGGTATGAGTGGAAAGTGAATGAAAATGCAGAAGCACTAGAAGGAACGACAGATAAATGGCATATATTGATGATACCTTTGTTAGCAGGTCTTCAGGATCTCACTGCATCCATATACAGATTCTCAGGATACCCAGATTAGAAGTCAACAGATGCCGAGTAAGCCTTAATAATTAAAGGAGAAGGAACAGGAAGTACTCTTTCTTCATAAAGAATACAGAAAACACATCCAAGAGCAGCATGTCATCACCAATCTAAGAAGAGCCCAAGAGTCATGAGGAGGACTAAGTAGCTGGCATCCCTCACCTTCTGTGTCACCCAGCACAGACAGACTGGCCACCTGGTACTAGTTTGTTGTTTTTACATTTTTCATTCTGGATTGAAAGTTAATACAGATTAACTATCATGTATATACACACATATATAGTTTTAAATTGCTTAAGTTAATGTCCTCCAAGCTAAAAGCCCATTGTCAGACACTGCTCTGAGATATAGCATGTCTGGCAAAGGCAGATTTTACAGGAAAAATTTCTTGCTTACCTGTAGCTGTTGATATCTTGGGGAAATATAGTAGGAAAACCTCATTTTTGCCAATCAATTATTGCAAAAATTCTAAAAATCAGAACTAGTTAGATATCATGGCATTAACACTGACCTTTCATTTTGATAATTTTGTGGTAACAGGTCTTCAGTACTCCCTCTGGATATATTAATGGAGTATTTAATTGTATATTTATTGTCACTGTAATTCAGGACTGATGACTTTTACATATCTTCTTGTGTAACTTTTAATCAATACCACTATGTAGTATCCATTGTGTACCTTCCTGTTGTTATGATTTCAGCTTACCAGTACAGTTAGTCTTCCCAAGAAATCTTTGTGATTCTACTTGTCTGTTGAAGCAGGCCCAATGGTAAAGCCTTAGATCTCTCTGAATTCTGTATTATTAACCAATTTTAATTCCAAAACACATAATTAAAATTATACATTGTTTTCGTTTAATGGTTTACATTGTTTTTGCATTTTCCTTCACATGAAAATGTCCTTTATGCAGCCCTTATCATAAAACAGACATTACATTTTCTGGTGAAAAGCCTTGGGTGCCAAACTGTAACCCAACATCTTCCCAAAACATTTAACACTTGTGTAGCAGGATTCAGTATTTCTCAAGGCATTTGCCAGATTCTTGCAGATGTGAATGCCTTAGAGAAAATATTTTACAAATATATTTTATAAACTTTATTAAGTAGTAGCCCTATTCCCTGATATAAACTGCAGGTAGTGGTGGTGCCAAAACCTGTGGCCTAATTTTATCACAGCTGGTAGTCAAAAGGCCTAGGCTGGCTATGAGCTTCTTGAGGAAAAAGTAACCAGATGAGCTGGTGATTGCTTTCTCACTGCCTCACAAGTTATAATAGGAGTGAAATACTTAGGTGCTTCCTTTGTTTCAAAGCCCTTATTCAACACAGGACCCAAATGCAAATACAGCTTTACTACAAACATCTCTCCATCATGTGTACCTGAAATAATGCTTGTCAGTGATTAATGTGTAGCATCCTCTCTCCTGGACAGGCATGGAAAAATGAATTTCCCATGACCACTGAAGATAGTGCATAACCAGTCACACATGCCAAGACCCCTGAACTGTATAAATCTCTGGTAGGACAGGATAAAACTGATGACTCAGGACCCAACTGTCCTGCAGAGGGAGGCAGTTCCTGGCTGGTGTTGTATTCTGCCACAGCTGATGGAGCAAGTGGCTGTATTAAAGAACAGCTTTGAAGTATCATACTGCTAAAACCCTGCCATGTTTCCTATATCATGTTAGTTCTATAGCTGCACTTTCATCCCTTAGTACAAAGGACTGTGTGAAAAAAACAAGCAAACAAACAAAAAAAGCAAAACAAAACTGTTGAATATCACATCAAAGCTCCCTCACTAAAAATCCAGGCCTTAAAAAACAGAATCCCAGCCTCAGAACTAGCAGTAGATCTCATTTTATTCTTGGAAAGAAACAACTTTTCCTTTTCTAAAAATTCTTGGTCTGTTAGGACTTTGACATCTCAGATGATTGACCCTGAGCTGGACTTGGTAATGGACAGGGAGTTGCACTTTAAGTCAGTCTGTCTGAGGTTATTTTGTTGGCTCTGGGAGAGATGGACGGAGTGTTTTCCCCGGAATGGGTATTTAGCAAATGGAGATACAGAAGCTGGCAAAGAATTACAAGGAGTATACAGCATGCACACCCAGATGAAGCCAGGCATCCTGCATCTATGTCCAAGGCTCCAAGTCCCAGCTCTCAAAGAGCCCTGCTGGATGGCCTTGCCTCATGCTGCTGAGACAGAGCTGTGAGAAATTCTGCAGAAAGGTAAAATTTTAAATAGAAGTAGGATTTTGGAGACATGATTATTAGCTGTTGAATTATTCAAGGAGCATGGAAAGGTGTAAAACCTTAAAGAATAAACCAAGGACATTGGTCAAGGTTTAGACAGTAATCATAGGGTCATTGAATGGAGTTGTTATCAGTGTCGATGGAACTGGTGAGGGGTGGCAGCTCAGGAACACCCTAGGATCCCTCCAGACAGCTTTAGAGGATGAGCCCTCCCAACCTGCAAAAACATTTTTTGGGATGGTAAGCTACTAATGCCTAGTAGCTAGGCATTATAGTAGAACTGTTTTTTACTTTTAACAATGTGTATCCTGCTTGAAAACACTGTGCCCAACTGAAGAAGTCCAGATGAACTGGACTTCAAAGCAGCACAGAATAGCCAAGAGCACAAAAACTGGAGGTCAAGTAAGTGATTGTGGAAAATTGAAGACTTATGGCTGCAAATTTGCTAGGCTTCAGGCTATGGAGAAGCAAAAAGACCTAGTGAGCAGTTTTGAGCTTGGAGGAGAGCTGAAGAGGAGGAGACTCCAACAGTTTTTCACTATAGTCAGGAAAGGAGGTAGTGGGGAATCATACCAGCAGCCCCTCTGTATTAGAGCAGTGTGTTTAGTATGGCAGACTCCTGGCATGCTCAAATTGTGCACTTGAAAGATGCTTCTGCTCTCACAGTTTTGCTGTATCTCTTTCCACTAAGAGCATATTTCTCCTGCATACTAATAGTCCATAGTAAGATCCTTTTTCTTTGTTGCACAGCAGAAAAAACAGAAAAAAGTGCTTCCAAGAGATCCTGACCTGTTCTGTTTCAGGCTAAAAGCTCATGGCAGCAGAGGGCCCCTAAGGAGTACAGAAAAGGTAGGTATTTAAACAGTTTATGAACTCCTAGAGGGAAATTCATACTCATAGAAAATATGTATCATGTCTTAACATGGTCTACTCTTCCCAGCCAAGTTTGACAGAACTGCACTGTATTTGCTACAGATGTTTTCCCTGAGGCTTTCCACACTTAACTAAACCCTTTTCTTAATCTTACTTTCTTACTGACCTAAAAAATAATTTCAATGTCTATTTAGTTACTTCATGTACAGTTTAGTATCTTACATCTGGAGGAACTCCTGCAGGAGATTTGCATAGCTGTCTTAAAATTTATTCTTTTCAGTGGTGGGATTAAATGTTACCTGAGAGAACAAAAATGAAATTCTCATGTCTTAATATTTTTCCTACTCTAATAGCTACTAATAATCAATATTGGTCGGTATTGAAGATGCTTACATTGATATCCCTGGGTATTGACGATTAGATAAACTTCATGAAGTTATTCTTGTCAGTTTATAAACACAAGTTTGCTTTTACATTCATTGATCCTAAATCTTGTTATTTTTGACACTTCTTTCAAAATTCTTGTAATTTTCTAAGAGTGAAGAAACAGTTGTTGAGTTACCTTTTTACTTTCTGTGGTAAATGCAGAGGTGTTTCTTTACATTGGTCTTGATTTATTCTTTAAGATCTTCCATTTTAAAAAATCTTAAGCCTATAGGTTTGCTATTTTAAATTCAGATATTGAATTTAATTTCTTTATATTGTCCTACATTTTCAGATTTCCAAGAACCACTGCTCTCGTGTATTACCCACATATCTGATACTTATATTTTATTGAAATTTCATGAGAAGTTATTGTAACAGAAGTAGTTCTGCCAAGGATTAGGCCAAAGCTGGAAAAGGATTCCTTCTGAAAAAAATAATTTGCCATTTGCTCATGACAAATTTACAGAATCATAGGATGGTTTGGGTTCAAAGGAACCGTAAAGATCTTCGAGTTCCAACCCCCTTGCCATGGACAGGGACACCTTTCACTAGACCAGGTTGCTCAAAGCCCCATCCAACCTGGCCTTGAACACTTCCAGGGACGGGGCATCCACAACTTCTGTTGGCAACCTGTTCCAGTGTCTCACAACCCTCACACTGAAGAATTTTCTCCTAATGTCTAACATAATCTCCCTTCTTCCAGTTTTGATCCATTACCTCTTGTCTTCTCAATACATGCCCCTGTAAAAAGCCCCTCCCAGCTTTCATGTAGATCCCTTCAGGCACTGGAAGGCAGCTATAATGTCTTCCTGGAGCCTTTTCGTCTTCTCCAGACTGAACAACCTCAACTCTTTCAGCCTGTCTTCATAGGAGAGTTGCTCCAGCCCCCTGATCATCTTTGTGGTTCTCCTCTGGACTTGCTGCAACAGATCCATGCTCTTCTTACACTGGGGACTCCAGAACTGGACACAGTTCTCCAGGTGGGGTCTCATGAGAGCAGAGGGAGACAATCACCTCCCTTGATATACTAGCCATGCTTCTTTTGATGCAGCCCAGGACATAGTTGGCTTTCTGGGCTGCAAGCACATGTGGCCGGATCACACTGACCTTCTCATCCACCATCACCCCCAGGTCCTTCTCCTCAGGACTGTTCTCAACCCATTCTCTGCCCAGCCTGTAACTGTGCTTCGAAGAAGAGAACTGGAAACTATTCTTTCCTTCTCTATGGCTCCAGGCTATGTGACCCCATGGTTCCGTAATTTATGATATTTGAGGATAGGTATGTTTTCCTTTTCCACAAGATCTAACATTTTTTGCAACTGTCATGGACAATGACAATACCATTCAATTTTCTTTCTGAATATTGATAGGTTTATTGCTTCCTTTATTTTCATTATCGAGTGCTTAATTAGAAAAAGACCTTGAGTATGGTACTCTAATAATATCATTGTATTATTAATATGAAAATAATTTACTTGCTTTCTGGGGATAATGGAGCTCTTATTTGATTTTTAAATTATTAAAGATTACCCACAATGCAGATATGTGGCTAAGAGACTTCTTTACTAGTTTTCCAGATAATGTTAATTTTTCCACAAGACTCTGCTAAGGCTTGTCATTAATTTCTTCTTGTCAATAAGAATTTTTGCTGTACATTCACAAAAGTACATTTCAGACCAATAATGAGTGCATTTGTTATGACCTTCCTAAACTCAAATTCTGGATTAGATTATATAATTAGTGCCAGAAAAGGACTTATTTTTTAATTGAATTCAAGAAGAAAAACTTGTTTTTAAGCATTGGAGGTAGACATGATGCCAGATATGGTATGTCATAAAATCTTATTCTTACTAAGATTCAAACCAAAGGTTCATTTTGATTCTTCCATGAGAGTCATTGTTTATCTGATCCAAGTGAAATTATAAGATAGCACTCTTGTGTTGCATTGTGTTACCTTCAAATCGGGGAATTTGTTTTAGTATGAACTCATCAAAACGAGTTGTTAACACAGTAACTAGAACTAATTTGCTAGTTATTCTCTCATTTATGAGAACATGTTTTTATGTTCTTAAAATCCAGTGAAATAGACTACAGGCAAGAGAATGCATATACTTTATTAGTAACTAACTGTCCTTGAAACAAGGTGTGATATTACCAGCAGAGTACAGAGGCAAGACAGATGTATACAGATTTACCAGTGCAGGGAAACATATTGTAGCATCCCTCCCAGCATCCCTTAAGGGATTTGAGATTCTCTATCCCATATGATTCACAGCCCCTCAATTCACACTGCTTTTAATCCAAATTTGAGTTCATAGATAGTTAAATGCAGCTCTTTGTAGTTTTAAAAATGTTTAGAATTCTTCAGAGGAACTTTTTCAAGTACAAGGTATTTTCTAAAGGTGGTTAAAATATCAGGTGCATTTATATGCACTCCACCAATGTGAGAAACGTTTGTCGTGCCAATGAACAGGCCCACACAGATCCTTCAATGAAGCACAGTTTATTTACATTCTTGCAAGAATGGGTGACCTAAACAAGTAGGCACACCCATAGTAGGGTGAATAATGGTTTATATTCCCTATTCCCGATGCAAATTTCCCTCCCCTGTTTCCCCACTGGCTGGGTACTCCAGGGTTTACAGCCTATCTGACGCTTCAAACTATCCTGTAAGTTTCCCGCCCCTGTTTACACATTCCATTCTAGCAGTTTACTTTTTACCTTTTAAGGTAAAATTTTGACCTTTCTTACCCCCTGGGCTGTCTTCCCAATTAACAAATCTACTGGTGTCATCCTGCCCTGAGAGCAAGATAGAAGTGGCTTTGTTCGGTCTTATCTTGGGCCATAAATCCTTCTCCCTGTTTAGATCCCCAGGTGGAACCCAATTCACTCCCTCAGTTTCTTGGGCCATAAACCACTCCTGGTGTCCTTAGAATATACAGATATCTCACTTATCTCAAACAAACTATATATTTAAACCACTAGGATATATATATAAACCAAACCCGACACTATGTTTCTAACACTAGAATGCAAAATCAACACTACATTTCATTTCTAACACCAATAACACAGAAATAATCTTCCCATCAGCGCCAGTCATTAAATGACCTTACTTTTCAGGTTGGTTCAGGGGAGGGCCACAAAAATGATCAGAGGAATGGAACATTTCTCCTGTTAGGAAGGGCTGAGAGAGTTGGAGTTTTTTAGCCTGGAGGAGAGAAGGCTCTGGGAAAACCTCGTAGCAGCCTTTTACTACTTAAAAGTGGTTTGTAAGAAAGATCTGGACAGGCTTTTTAATAGGGCTTGTAGCAACAGGACAAGGAGTAATGTTTTTAAACTAAGAGAGGATACATTTAGGCTAGACATAAGGAAGACATTTTTTACAGTGAGGGTAATGAAACACTGGAAAGTGTTGCCCAGAGAGGTGGTCAAAGCCCTGTCCCTGAAAACATTTGAGGTAAGGTTGGACAGATCCCTAGGCAATCTGATCTAGTTGAAGATGTTGCTGGTCACTGCAGGGGGATTGGACTAAATGACTCTTGAATATCCCTTCCAAGACAAACCATTCTGTGATTCTGTGTTTCTATGTTGTGCCCCCTAGAAAGATAAAAGATACTGGTATGACAGTCAGGAAACCTGGACCATATTCTTTATCACAGATTTTTTCCCATGTCCCTATCGTGTCATTTTGCCTCTTTGTGCCTCAGTTTCCTCTCAGATTTCTCACTAAAATAGTTTATAATCTCTTTGAGACAGGAATTGCTATTCTCTACATGATGGTGGAATGTCTTACAGCACAGACCTGACACTGGGAGTATTAGGTGAACTAGTCTTGTCAGAAAAAGATGTAATTTTACTTTAACCATGGCCGATGCTATTTAGTATATTCCTACTCTCCAGGCATTCAGGATAATTTTATTTACATTTATCTCTTGGTAAAGACAGACTAACAGACAGCTACGACAGCATATTTAGCTGCAAGCTCACCTGCAAAAAGTTCTTCAGCTATTGTAACTCAAAATATCATTGTTCTGTACATATATATATATATATGTATATAGATGTAGTAATGGATATATGTCTATGTAAATATGTATACCTATATAAATATTTGAAGAGAGAAAGAGTATTAATTTATTTAGTGGGTAGTATAGTATACTATTGCATAGTATAGTTTAGAAAATGTTAGTCATACACAACTCTTTGTTCCTTTTTTTTAACTCCTTGGTATGAAAATGTTATGTATTGAGAAAAGTCAATTTACACACTTGTATCTCATTCTGTCTCAAAAGAAGACATGACCAAAAAGCATGAAATATAACATATTCTGCATATTTAGCAGAAATACGTCCTTCTTTGGTTTAGAAACATGGACTTGCCAAGTTCAGATTTCCTAACATCTGTGGTTTATATAAAACATTTCAGAGATCTAGTTCTCTGCCTTTCTTTTCTCTGTGCCTCATTGTGCCAAAATGGGATATCATGTCCAATTGCAGTCTTCCTTAATAGCAGTCCACATCACAGTAGCAGATGTCAATGTTTAATACTGTCTATAACTTTAATTGATGACAATGCTCAATGTAGAAGTACATTTTAGGGCACTCAAGATGGACCAAGGATTCATATTCTTCAGGGAACGGATTAATTTTAAACTTATTTCTTTCCTTGTGTCTATATTTAGTGTAAGAACAAATCATTTTCATATAATTTTCTGTTCTGGCTACAGTCTTAAGGATGTCAAGGGAATGGATAAATGGATAAATGTTCTGCTAGTTTCTCTTTATTATTATAATTTTTCTCACAAGATTGAGAAAAAAGGAGAATATAGTGAGAATAAAAATGCACAGTATTGAAGCATTAAAATTTGGTGATAATTCATTCCTGTGACAGACTACAGCAAGTACAGAATGCAGTGTAAGATACATTAATTCTTCTGACAAAACCTGTAGAAGGAGTAGGGAATGGTATGAAAGTAATTTACTCTTACGACAGTCATCCTAAGGCAGCAGTCTCATGTTATCTTAGAAATGTCTATTGTGACAACATAGCTGGAAATATTTTATTTAAAGGTACTAATCAGTTCAGATTTATTTCTAATGCATGGAAACAATACTGAGTTTTGTGCATAGGTCATTAGTTCTCCTTTAAGAATATAAGTATCAGTTTTTCTGTCAGACTGTTTTAAAGGAAAAGATGGCTTCACTGTGAATTTCTAGATGTTGACATTGATATTGAAGTTTTTTTATTATGTGATCTGGCAAAACTAAAAACAATCAGGTTTCGACTTTTCCTTGTGGGGGTTTAGTTTTGAAGTACTGTATTATTTATATAAATGAGAATAATAATGGTTCAATTTAGAACTCTGCTTCTTGATTTAATCCCACTGCAGCTACTGAGATGTGGAATAATAGAGGACATTTTTTCCTAGCAATGCTGGCATGATTTTTGTGGACTTGAAATATGTCACGTGAAATTACATGTCCACACAAAATTTAGCAATAGTAAGTACTCAAATACAAAACTATTAGAGCACAGAGCATTATCTCATTCCCTAAATTGTTTCAATTGAGTTTAATATAGTTTTACTAAGAAATTGTGCTAATAAATTTACTGTTTGGTCATTAACCAATAAACAGCATGCAATAGATTTTAGTTTTAGAGGATATTTTCTCAAAGCACTCTGCCAGAAAGGTTTAGACACTAGAAATGCTGTAAATGTCCAGGAGGTTGATGTAGTTGCTATATGCTCAGCAATAGTTCGTTCAATATTGGTGATTAGAAGGGTTTTTTGTTGACAGACAGAGGCTTACAGAGACCCTAATGAAGGGATAGCTGAGTTTTCTTTTGGGCAGGATATCAAGGAGCTGAAACAAAGATATCCTTAATGTGGATGGAACTGACAAAGCCTACCTTAGTTGCAGAAAAATAGGATTGTATTATCTCACAAATAGTTGTCATGAGGCTAACTTGAAAGAAATCGACATATAGTCATCTGTCATCCTGAAGAATCCATGCAGTAAGGTATTTAAAGTAGCCAAGGTTAGAGGAGCTTCATTTGCAATTTAAATTTTCTACAGACTGTTTTTTGAAAGTAAACAGAAGAGTCCCAGGACGTGAAGCGTAGCTCCGTGGGGGGCTATATTTGAGTTGTATTAAGGTAGAATTTCTCAAACTATCTTTTGACCACATCTGGCTTTCCTCCACATCTGGTTTTTAAGGGAAGGTTGTAGAGTGTGTGGACAGCCACCACCCTGCCTGATGCTCTGGTCTCTGCCTGGGCAGCCCTGGGACAGCCAGGCTGCTCTCACCGCTCCCCACCAGCATCTGCAGGCAGCACTTGCTCTGAAGGGTGTCTACAGCCAGCACCCACACAAGAACATGTTGGTGTATTACACCTGGGTGAAACAAATGAAACACAGGCCATGGGAAAAAGTGCAGGACTCCTGATCTCTCTATGGTGTGGCGGAGCACTTTCCTCTCGTGCAGAGGTGTCTAATTCATAGGCAGGAATAAGGGTGAAGTATACCAAGGCCTAGCTGCTCTAGCTGACAGTATAATGTAGATATAATGTTTCTCCTTGATGTGGGTGTTTCTAAAAATTATTAATTTTGTACATAATCTCACAAAAATATCACCGATTCAGTTCTGTTCTACTGGAATTATGAGCCTGCATGATAGGAACAGCATCAAGTAGGAAACATTATTGATGGGAAAGATTAATAATTGGAACAAATGGACATTCTTAATGTAAGAAAGAAGCTATCTGGGTTGCTATAAGCTTAACAGGGTTATTTCAAGGAGTCCATCTCACCCCACTATGTTGAAATCTTCAAGTGGTCCAATAGTCTGCAGTCAGCACAACTATACACCTCATTCTTGCCTTGCAGGTTGCCTCTGGGGCAGTTCTAGTCCTGGTGCCACCACCAAGTGGTATGTATGCTGGGGCAGATCCTTGTATTCCCAATATTGTTCTTGCTTTTTCACCATAAAGTGATGATAATCATGCCTTGCTACTATCCAGAATATTTATCTGTAAATCCTTCCAATTGCTTTAGATAATTAATTAGTAATGTTTGTTCACAATTTCTAATGTGCTTCAGGTATTATTATTCTTTATAACCAATATATTCTTTAAACTACAATCCCTAAGAGTCAGACTTGTTCAGTAACCAAAAGCAGAGTACAGACAGTGCAGTAAAGCATGGAGTGAACACCATTAGAGATCACACCAAGGATAACTCAGGGCAAAAATTGGCTCAGAAGCCAGAGAAAAACATCATGAAAAACAGCAAAGTGAGAAAAGGGCATGCAGCAGGGCAGAATATTTATCCCCCAATTATAGCAATATGCTCTTTAGTTTGGTGACTATAAAACCCATGTTGAACTAGGGTGCATTTCTCTTTTAAGAGGGAATCTGCTTATGTTAACAATAAATGTTCATTGCTTTTAAACAGTGCAGTAATTCTGTTCAGATGTGGTAATGAAGACAATGGAGATTGAATTTACTAAATCTCTTACAGGTAAACAAGGGGTCATATACAGGAACATACCAGACTTCACATTTCAAATGGCAATATCTTTTGCTGAGTAAGTGAAAATGTCAAAACTTCTTTCAGTTAGCTACTGGCATAGAGAAAACCACTCATTTGTGAGAAAATGTTAGACTTTAGAGCTTGGAATTGATGTTCTTAATTTCTTGGTGGATATTAGATACTAGTAAACCAATATTTTTAATCTCTAAAAACCTACAAACAAGAAAATGCTGTAGTGAAAATCCTTATCATGCTGATTACAATGAAAATGTTTCTGCTGGTCTTCATGAAATTGGGTTAGATATGTAATGTCTCTGCATAGACATTGAGAGCTAAGTGCATTATTTTTTTTCTGGAGACCTGTCAAAACCTAACACGGCAGTATGTTCCTTCTGCGTGAGATGAAACAGCTACACTGCCAGGAGGAATATGTCAACGTGGTAAATTTTTGCCTCTCTGGAAGTGGGCAGCTTGATGATTGCAGCCTGATTGTGACACTAAGGAACATTATTGTCGACTCCACTACCTCATATGAGAGAGGAAACACAAAGGTATCAGCTTGGATAATCTTTTCAACAGTTTTAAAATGCAGATGGTGGTTTCCCCCCCTTAAAAGACAAATTACATGTCAAGGGTATCACTACACAGTAAATAGCCATGTAGTGGTGGGTTGCTTTTACCTCTGTTCTAATTTGCCTCCGGTAAAACAAATGCACATACTGAACAACTTGGATTTGCACTTCCTGTATATTTCCTTGTTAAAAGATTTGTAGATGGGTCTGGTGCATCAGCAACTGCAGAGACATCGGATGAAGTTGATCTGTCATGGCAACATTGCTTCTTCTGCGTGTCCATTAGCAGGTCTGTCACAGGGGGCATGTTCTGAGCATGTTTTCATGGCTACTATTCTTACTTTTAAGCTACCTTAAATAAGATATTTTTCTAAGCGGTAAGGCCTCTTGGAGGATATTAGAAGTGACATTTTTCATGTTACTTTTCAAAGAATAAAGTAATAATGATACAATATTTTGTACTTCTGTAGAAGTTTGCTCTTTCTAGTCTCAGAGTGCCATAAAATCATTTTCTACTATATGTTTTTGGACAGGTGGATAAGCACAAATCTAGGCCTGATTCTCTTCCCTCTTGTGTTGGCTTTGCCCTTACAAATAGGTTAATTTGGCTTTCTTTTTCTGTCTGATGCAGGGAATGACTTCCTCAGACCCTGCCTGCGACCACCCCATCATGCCAGGGGGAATGGGAGGGGTGGCATAGGCAGTATGAGCTGGGGACATCAGTGATTGCAAGTGTCAGCCCCTGTGTGAAGCTTTCCCTGGGTTTTCCAGACAGTACTAGTCTTCACATCAGTGTCTCGCTGGGTGTGAATGAAGACATATTGCAGAGAGCAAAGCTGTGCAGGCACTTCAGTCACAGTAAATAGTCTATGGTGGAGGTACGGCCAAGTAAGAGCAATCTGAAGACAGTCTTCATGATGCACAACATGACAACAGTTGTGTGTAAGCAGCTCCCATCAAACGCAGTGCTCTTGTTTTCCAGCTAGCAGCTCTGGGAACGTTTACTATAGTTGTGGCTATACCTAACTGTGGGGACAGGGATGGGGTGCAGAAGTATTGGGGATGTACTAGGGAAGTTTTTTGCTTAAAAAAAGTTTCCAAAGCCAAGATTGTCTCCCTCCTGATTTGGCATGATTTAAGATATCATGCTGTCCTTTAACTTCCTGAGTGATGCAGTAAGGACATGTAACACTATTACAGTAAGATGGATAAATATTTTATTTCCTTCTGAAATATCTTTAATGAGAGAGAGAAAAAATTCCTCTTAGTTCACAGAGGACAGTGAATCTTTGAGAAGTTCTGGCACAGCCATTTTCACCTGCACACAACACTGGCTTTGCTATGGAAGATGGTACAGGTTCATATTATATGTCACATAAGGATCTCTGCATGTCAGAAAGGCTGCAGCTTGTCTCAGATTTGTTGCTAGTAGAAGCAGTTAAAGCAGCAAGGCACACCAAGAGCATCACACTGTCAGGTGTGGATATGCCTGTTGACATTCACATGTTGAACACCCCACAAAAAAATTCACAACCTGAAAATGTTTTAGGTATAGCCAGTATGTTTGCACTTGTCACTCAGAGTCTCATATACAAACTTTAGCTGGAGATTATGTGAGTGACAATCTGCTCTTAGAAATATGTTTTTTCAGCAGAAGTTGAGCCTCATCATGGCTGGGAGCCATCTCACCTTGTAACAGGAGTTACTGTACCCACTGAAGGGATCCCAGATGTTCAATACCAATTTTCTCAATGAAACAGCTTGATTTCCTCCCACTCGGCTTGTTAGAGCTTAAGACTGAGTATAAGAAATAGGTTTTATTTCAACAATGACAACATTACAGATATCTTCTTTCAGTCTTCTTCATTGTTACAGTTAAATTGAGAACACATACAGAGGCAATAATAGGGTTATTTTTTCAGAGTAATTTACAGCTGCTGAAGGTGTGGGTCTCAGATGTGTAATTCTCACACAGACACCACTATTAGTGTGCTCTGTTAGAAGATGAAAAAATTCTAAGTTTTGTTCATTTTCTCCTACTGCCTTGAGTCTTTGGGAGAACTGTGTCCATTTCAAACCAGCTTGGGATAACTCTTGGACTTGCTGATAGTTTCTGCATCTCCTTTACTGTTCTTCATTCTCTGAAATTTGTATACATATGCTTTTGAATATTCATGTTTATGATATTTTTTTGGATTGGAGAACTTCTCCATTGTACTCCTTGTGTTGCATGTTACCAAGTAACTTTAATCAAAACGACCTCATTCTTGCTTAAGTTTTGCTTAGTAAGCTCAGCCAATTCTGAATACTAGCAAGCTGTCACTTCTCTGCTTAACCTAGAAATCATCAACACATCTAAATAAGCTCCTGTAGAAGTTACAATAGATTTTCTGGATTCCCCAGTGGTGGTTTATTAGCTTGCATGCCTCCCAGCTGATACTTATTTCTTATGTTGTTCTGAATTTTTTTTGGCAGAATTGCTGATATACCAGTGTTTAATTGCTGAAGGTTTATATATTTACGTATCATTAGGAAGAAATTCCTTCTATTCATAACCCAATCTCAAATTCTTATCCTTCTTCATAATTCTTAGGAAGCAACATGCACTGACATTTTGTATGAAGGCCATAAATACCTGTCCAAGCTCATGGCTATAGGATCCCTATTTGAAACTAAACTTCTCAGCATTCAACTCAGTGCTCTTTTAATTTGTGTCCATAATTAATTTGAAAGTCAGTGAACTCCTTTTTTTTTGTAGCTTCTTCCTCAACATTTTGTCATTAAGCCAGTTCTTTTACCTTTGATAAGTCCAAATGTCTGTAGCCCTAGAGAGGTCATTATTCAGCTGGCAACATTTCTTTTGCTTCAAGGGAAAAATTTGCACCCTTGTTTTTACCTTCCTGCTGTGAGGTAATTGATTTCAAAGTCTTAATTGCCTGCTTACCACCCATTATGCTTTACAATATATTTTTTGCTAAATGCAGAATTCAAACAAATATTTTTACCATTATCATATTTACTGAGGTCATCAAGAAAAGAATCATGCAGATAGCTATGAAAACAGTGTCTGCATCATTCTGTGATCATTTTCTTCAAAAGTAATTCCTATATTTTGGGACATATTTTGAATGTTTCTGTGGAACTTAAACTACTGTTGAGCAAGTGTTGATTGATTACTACAAGAACAGAACTTTTGGCAAGAATTAAGCTTAACATTGGCAAGTTGCTTGATAATTATTAGAGTATCAAAACTGACAGAAATATGTGCATTATTCAGGCAGCTCAGTCTCAAACCACATTTACAGTTACATGTTCCTCTTGGAATTGATTCTAGAATCCAGAGTTATGGTATTGAACACAAAATTAACATTAGATTTGGTAATATTTGCTCTGGAATATCTCTAAGTGAAAAAATTAATTTCAAAATAAGGTAACCAATAGGTGTAGTAGATATTCATCAGCTTCGCTTGTTGCTAAAATGCTTCTTATTCCTTTCTTTTCTCTTTAGCAATTCTGCAAAGATATTTGTTGGAAGAGTTCCTTTTGGTTTTGTTGGTGTGTTTTTTTGTATGTTTTTGTTGTTGTTGTTTGTTGTTGTTTTTTTTTTAGTTCAGTGATGTAATTGTAATTCTGTCCAGAAATTCCAGTGAAATCAACCATTTACAATTTGGTAAGGGTTTTTTATTAATAAAGATTAAATGCATTTAGAAAGTAAAAGTGGAATAGTTTTAATCTTGAAATAGAAGGGAAATTTTCTTCGTAAAATCCCAAGGAAAATGCCATGAAAATAAAATTGAGCAATTTAAGTATAAAACAGTATCTGCTATTGTATCTGCAAAACCAGGATGTAACACTGGTATCCAGGAGAAATTCTAATATTGGAGCACTGTTCTACAGATAAAGGTATAAGGAAATTCAATGACTGATATTTTTTCTTTAAGGCAGGTGCCTACAGATCTGTTGCAGCTGCCTCTCACTTGACACTTCAGTTTTGTCTAGCTGGGCATAAGTTCTTACTTAGGGGCTACTCCCACTTCTGGTTTCCTCCACCTTCCTCTCTCTTATGTCTTCCTCTTCCTCCTGCCCTCACTAGTGCCACAATCATGCATAAGCTTGACTTTGTCATCAGTTGCTCAGAAGTGAGGAGAAGAGCATCTCTAGAAGTTATGTAACCTCTTCCAGACACCTTTCTTGGGATACTAGAAAACACCTTTTTTAGATGTTTTCTCTCCACTAGTCATAGGGTGAGTAACTCAACCTTCACAGTGTCTAAATTTTTTAATGTCTTAATTTAGGGCAAATAAATCTCACCCATCATCTCTTAAATTGGAAGCTTTACAATTGGGAGAAATTTAGTGCTGTAGAGTACAGATGGAAAATAACATGCTCTGAGTAAACAGGCTTTTGGGAATCCAGTCTCATAGGATATGACAGAATATGTGATTAATGCACATTCATAGGACTCACACTGCCATAGCATCATCAGGCTTCCCTTTACTCACAAAAATCTTACCCGCTTTACCTGGAGTTTACGGATATGTAGACTTCCACCATGATAAATGTTGGAAGGACCGTTTTCTCCCCAAACCTTGACATACTAGTTTGGGACATACTACAGCCACAGTTTCTTAGAGTATGGAGATAAAAATAAAGAATGTGGTTTGTTTTGTTTCACTATTGATGTAACCTCATCACACCTGTACCACATGTATAGCTCAAAATCTTAAATGTTTTAAGATAGGAAAGATGCTCCTGTGGCGAGATTGAGGCACAAGAAAATAGAGCCAAGACCTGGAGAAAAAAGGGTAGATATAGTTGCATAGATTCTTGTGTTTTTCCATTGGATTTCCCTGGTCTACCATGGGGTGCTGCCTTCACAACCTAGCTCCCTACTATTTGCTGCTTGTTCACCAACTACACACATACAACATAACATAATATATACCAAGGGATGACAATTATTATAGTAAGACCATATATTAAGGCTTGCACAAGTCTAAAAATTTATCATGTTTTAATTTTCAGACTTTGCATAAGTTAATTTACATAGGCTGAACATGTGCCTCTAAAGAGTGGGAGATTTGACCTGCATGCAATATAAGGGCATTGCTGATATGTGAAAAAAAATTGTGTAGACAAGGTTTATGAAAGCAGGGTTCAAATCCAGACTGGTAACATAAACCAGGCTTCTAGACTTCTATTTATAATTAAATCTGGGAGCCACATCATAATCAGATGACAAAGTGATGAAATGTGGATAGCTGCAAAAAAACATTACTTCTTATGTAAATGGAAGTTGCAAAAGGGTTAAGATCATCTGGATACTCATTATATATGTTCAAACTAAAGGCAGAAAATTATGTTCTCTTAGAGACCTGTTCAGTTTTTGCACTTACCATCCTGAAGTCTGAAATGCTTTTAATTGAGAATGTTGTGTCACTGGTTTTATGAAGTCTTACAGAAACATGCATTGCTCATTATATAACAAAAGCAGTGGATCAGCTTAGTGTGGTTAGAAATTCTGCAAGGAAAACTGCCAAAGGCCCAGTTCTATTTCAGCTTTACAGAGAGACTCTGAGTTAATAGATTTGTTCCCATGTAATTGGGGGCAGGACCAGGGCAGAAGGGCATACTGGGAAATTCATTCTCCTGCTTTCATAAATAAGGAGTTGGTTCTGACATAATGTGATTCTCACATAATAGATGATTGTCACATCTTTGTGAAACCCACTATTGTAACTTCCTCTCTATAAGGCTAGAATTGAGCCCAGTGTTTCTATTTAAAGCAGTGAAATACAGAGTCTAATTAGTGATGTGCTTATGTATTATTCCTACACCAGAGAAATAACTCTTACAGAAGGCTTCCTCTTGTGTAACATATGTTTATTTACTCTTTTGTAGATTTATTATCTAACTATGTCTTTTATGGTTCAGGCCATGGATTATTAATTGAAAAAGTAAAATAAGCAATCATGTTTGGTTGCCATAGAAAAGCTACCCAAAATATAGTTGCTGAGGAAACCATACTGAGAATATAAACAATATATAACCTAATAATGTTGATATACAGGTTTAAGACTCAGAAGATATAAAATACACTTTTTGGTCTTATTGGAACTTGAAATACTGAATCTGATACATGCTGATGATTTTATTTTTAAAAAAATCTTTCTGTTGCATATAAAGATATTGCTTACTTAACTATCAGTTATGTTATCTTTATGATAATTCTTAAACAATGTAACAGTTTTTAAAAAAAATTCTGCTTCATTAAAGGAATAAATAGTCTTTGGAAAAAGATTGTAAATGGATGAAAATGAACAGACATCATAATGATGAATGCTGCTTTTCTAATCCAATTAAAGAACTACAACAATGAGAAAAATATGAATTGGAATTATAATTTTTGCCTGCAGCATTGTGGTATTTTATTTCTAATTGTAGAAAAAGGCTAGAATGACCTGCCACTTCCAATATTCCATATATTGTATCTTTTCTGACAGGAGCATGTATATAATCCTTTTCTTACACTTCAGTATAAGAATTTCAGAACATCTGCATGGAACCCATTCAAGGGCTTTGCTTCTCCAGTATTAGTAAGATTTTCCCAGTGCCTACCACGAATATTTATTGCTACAATTTAAGCCATTTACTTCTTGTCCTGTGCGTCATGAACAAAGAAGTGTATTTAATACCTTTCTGCAGCATCTCTCAATGTACATGAAGACTCTTGTCAGGTTTCCAAATTAGTACTATCTTATTTAATTAAATAACCAGTTTTCCATTTTTATTGATACCTTATGTTTTATGCTTTCTTGAAATTCTGTGCCCAGAAATGGATTACATCTTCCAGCTAAAACCTAATCCATGCTAGACAGAGCAAAGGAACTACTTCACTTGTCTTCACATATTTCCTAATTATAAATAGGTTGGTTGTCTTCTTCTTGGGAGTAGGACATTATTCACTCGTGTTCAGTTTCTCATCCACTGTAATCCCTAAGACAAATTTTTTAAGAGCTGCGACCTAAATCAGATGTTGTATATCCTGCATTTGTGCAGTCAATTATTGCTAAAAATAGAAACCTGCATTTATTCATGGTGAATTGTTTCCTGTTCTTCAGTAGAACATTAATTGTATGTTAAGAATATTTGAACTCTAATGATGCTAGCTAAGATATTTGCAGCCCCTTTCAGTTTTGCCTTTCACAAATACAATAATGATAATAATGCAATAAAAAGAGTGTGAGAAGCCTTCAGACTATTCATGAAAATGTTGGTTAGTACTAAAGCCAAGACAGACTGCAGTGGAACTTCAATACATCCATCTATTTTTGACAGCTGTCTACTGTTAGGTGCAATCTAGCCTTCAGTTGTCCAGCCAGTTTTGCATCACGCAGTAGGAAATTGAGCAAGACTGTATTTCCCTAACTTGCATATGACAAATCTGTCCTGCTAGATTGCTTTCCCCAGTCATTCAGCAGGCTGAGATTTCCCATTACCTAAAGGTTCCACACTTAATTCTACCTCCTGTAGATAAAGAACTCCCTTAGCTTAATCTTCCTTGTCTGTAATCAACTGCTTCTCATGACTGTACCTTTGCTTTTTTATTTTCTTAACCTTGAATAAACCTTTCTTCAGCTGGCTCAGCTTTCTCCATATTCTGGGTCTCCAAACTGATAACTTGCTGCTGAGTATACAGGGTAACATCTCATTATTTGCCTGCTCTTAGTGAAAAAGCTATATCCTATAATATTGACAAGTGAGTCATGTGAGATTTTCCACAAAATAAATGCTATGATTATTTAGTCATATCCTTAACCATGTAGTAAGATTTCCAGCTCTATTTAGCTTCCTAAGTTTGGTGAAATATGCAGACATTTCAGGTATTTACCAAATTAACTCAATGTCCTCTCTCTCTCTGCTTATACCCTATGGATGCCATGGATAGATTTAGCTTTTTCATCTGCATTTAGACCTTTCCCAAGGATCTTGGGATTTTGTCACAACCCCTTCACAACAGATTAACATGTGACGTGAGGAAGAGACTGCCTTTTTTTGGCATCACAAGGAAAATTATCATGGAAGGCATCATGTCCCACCTGTCAATGCTCCCACCTAACCCCAATCCTTCAGCCTTTCTCCAGGACCTTGCAAATATTCCCAGTCTGGGTTTTGCCAGGGTTGGGCAGGAGAAGGCTCATGGGTGAATGGGGCTGGGCAGTGATTGGGGCAGCCCAGTGTCCTGTGGGGCTGTAGCTGCAAGGTAGGTCTGAGACCCCACCAAGAAGCCCAGGAGGTAAGTCAGGGTCAGGATTAATACCACCAGGGCTCAAGGCTGGACACAGACAGGTGTCCTGCAAGGATACTGCAAAGTACCTCCAGCAAGCACCAAAGGAGGGAGCCTGGGGTTCATGCAGATCCCATATTGGCAGAGGCCTCAGAGGAGATTTTTCACAGGGTTTATTTTTGTTTGTTTGTTTGTTTGTTTTTCCATAATTTGGCTGTTTTCTCTGAAGTTCAGATCCCAGGTTATGTAGCTACACCAGATCAGGGTTGAGTATGGGCAGTTAAACCCTGGAGGAAGACTACTGTTGTGGTCTGTATCTCTCAAATTTACAGGACAAGGTACTCTGTAAATTAAACTTTATATTGTGAGCTCATTAGGAGAGAAAATAAATAAACACAACAAACAAGGGCTCAAAACCCTTTGTACAGACTAGTCTAACACATGAATTTACTAATTCATCACTTGGTTAATGAAGTTTCCAACTCACAAGTTCTCTAATTCATAATTAGCAACTCATAACTTGTAACTTCACTCACAGGATCATATAGACGTAGAATACCTGTTTAGAAGGGGCCTCAAGGATCATCTGGTCCAACTTCTATTGGCAAAAGCACAGTTTAGACAAGATAGCCCAGCACCTTGTCCAGCTGAATCTTAAAAGTGTCCAATGTTGGATAATCTGCCACGTCCCTGGGGAGATTGTTCCAATGGCTGGTTGTTCTTGTGAAAAATTTTCTCTATGTCCAATTGGAATCTTCCCAGGAGTAACTTGTACTCTTTAACCATCACCTTTTCCATGTAAGTACTGGTAAAAAGTGAGTCTTAGTCTTCTTGGTAGTCACCCTTCAAATACTGGAACATAGTGGTAAGGTCCTAAGCCTTCTTTTCCCCAGGCTGAACAAACCCAGTTCTCTCAGCCTTTTCTCATATGGAAGGCTTCCCAATCCTTTGATCCTCTTCTCTTGACCCCCTCCACACTATCCACATCTTTTTTTGTATAGGGGGAAACAAAACTGAACACAGTGTTCCAGGTGTGGCCTGACAAGTGCTGAGTAGAGTGGAATAATAACTTCTCTATATTTGCTAGTGACATCCTTGTTGATGCATCCCAGCATCCTGTTGGCTTTCTTTGCTACAGTAGCACAGTTTACTCGTACTGAGGTTGTTGTCCACCAGAACCCCCAGGTCCCTTTCCACAAAGCTGCTTCCCAGCCGAATAGTTCCCAAGCCTGTGCTGCACTCCTGGAATATGTTTTCCCAGGGGCAAGACCTTATATTTTCCCTTGTCAAACTTCATAAGGTTCTTTTTAGCCCACTCTTCCAGCTTGTCCAGATCTTCCTGAAGGGTGGCTTTCCCTTCTGAAGTGTCTATTTCCCCACTCAGTTTGGTATGATCTGCAAACATCATCAGGGTACACTGGGTCCCATGATCCAGATCACTTGTGAAGGTAACAGAGTGTTAGGCCAAAATGTGGAAAGACCCAAAGGCCTACACTTGTGCACCTATGAGCAAAATAGTTACCTAGCCAATGATGAGAGTGCTCATCCTTCCTTCTCCATCACGGTGCAGGCATTCACTTTATTACACTGGGAAGCAAAAAGGCCTCAGCAGTCCAGCTGCTGTTGGATCCACTTCAAAAATTTTTTGGGTAGGCCTTTGAATTTATACCTTCCAGCTTGCTTGGAAGTTTCGTCTATCCCATTTCTGTGAGTGAGCAGATTCTGAAAAGAAAAACCTGCCATTCGGTAACTATGCAAGGATGGTGGCTGGAGGAGCTCACAGCACACATCAGGCCTCAGCATGAGCTGCGCGTTGGCCAAACCTGGGCAGGAGTTGAATCAAAGTTGCAACTATGGAGGCTGGTCAGGTCAATGACAGCCTGTTGGTGCTCCTGAGCCTTGGCAGGTTATTTATGGCAGTATCCTTACTCCTCTTGGGGAAGCAAGTAAGGAACTTGTAACTTCACTCACAGGATCATATAGACGTAGAATACCTGTTTAGAAGGGGCCTCAAGGATCATCTGGTCCAACTTCTATTGGCAAAAGCACAGTTTAGACAAGATAGCCCAGCACCTTGTCCAGCTGAATCTTAAAAGTGTCCAATGTTGGATAATCTGCCACGTCCCTGGGGAGATTGTTCCAATGGCTGGTTGTTCTTGTGAAAAATTTTCTCTATGTCCAATTGGAATCTTCCCAGGAGTAACTTGTACTCTTTAACCATCACCTTTTCCATGTAAGTACTGGTAAAAAGTGAGTCTTAGTCTTCTTGGTAGTCACCCTTCAAATACTGGAACATAGTGGTAAGGTCCTAAGCCTTCTTTTCCCCAGGCTGAACAAACCCAGTTCTCTCAGCCTTTTCTCATATGGAAGGCTTCCCAATCCTTTGATCCTCTTCTCTTGACCCCCTCCACACTATCCACATCTTTTTTTGTATAGGGGGAAACAAAACTGAACACAGTGTTCCAGGTGTGGCCTGACAAGTGCTGAGTAGAGTGGAATAATAACTTCTCTATATTTGCTAGTGACATCCTTGTTGATGCATCCCAGCATCCTGTTGGCTTTCTTTGCTACAGTAGCACAGTTTACTCGTACTGAGGTTGTTGTCCACCAGAACCCCCAGGTCCCTTTCCACAAAGCTGCTTCCCAGCCGAATAGTTCCCAAGCCTGTGCTGCACTCCTGGAATATGTTTTCCCAGGGGCAAGACCTTATATTTTCCCTTGTCAAACTTCATAAGGTTCTTTTTAGCCCACTCTTCCAGCTTGTCCAGATCTTCCTGAAGGGTGGCTTTCCCTTCTGAAGTGTCTATTTCCCCACTCAGTTTGGTATGATCTGCAAACATCATCAGGGTACACTGGGTCCCATGATCCAGATCACTTGTGAAGGTAACAGAGTGTTAGGCCAAAATGTGGAAAGACCCAAAGGCCTACACTTGTGCACCTATGAGCAAAATAGTTACCTAGCCAATGATGAGAGTGCTCATCCTTCCTTCTCCATCACGGTGCAGGCATTCACTTTATTACACTGGGAAGCAAAAAGGCCTCAGCAGTCCAGCTGCTGTTGGATCCACTTCAAAAATTTTTTGGGTAGGCCTTTGAATTTATACCTTCCAGCTTGCTTGGAAGTTTCGTCTATCCCATTTCTGTGAGTGAGCAGATTCTGAAAAGAAAAACCTGCCATTCGGTAACTATGCAAGGATGGTGGCTGGAGGAGCTCACAGCACACATCAGGCCTCAGCATGAGCTGCGCGTTGGCCAAACCTGGGCAGGAGTTGAATCAAAGTTGCAACTATGGAGGCTGGTCAGGTCAATGACAGCCTGTTGGTGCTCCTGAGCCTTGGCAGGTTATTTATGGCAGTATCCTTACTCCTCTTGGGGAAGCAAGTAAGGGACACAAAATCCTTGGGCACATTTTAATTATTCCTGAAAGCTGACACAGGTCTTGGTCTCCAGGTGATTCCAGAGTGGTGTACAGGGTTGTGTTGTGGCAGGCACATGTTGTAAACAAGTTACTTCATACAGAAAACCAGTCATCCACAGACTTGTCAATAATTTTAGCTGGAAACATCAATAAAGATTTTTAGGAGGTTGAGCTTAGGAGGTTTTACAGATATATTGCCTTAATGCTACCTAAACAAAGCCTGAGTAGTCTGGTATGATTCTGGATTGTGTCAATGAGTGATGGATTAAGTATTCCCCAGGTACTCTGCACAAAGCAACACTGCTGACCCGAATGGTTCCTTGAAAGCTATTCTGGTTTATTGTGTCAGTGATCCACAGATAATAGGTCTCTGGGGGACCTAGAAACCAGGTTTTTCAAACTGTGAGGCAGTAAGAATGCGCTGACTTGCCAAGTCTAGGCAAACTTTGGCACATCTTGAGGCATATTTGAAGGGCTTGAAGGAATGTCTCACTTATTGAACTTGTAACAGATTTAAAGGAGGAACAGTCAGGAAAGGCAGAGATTATGGACTGGGGAAAGGCATGAGTGGGAGGGAAATCATGCAGTGCTCAGCCAAAATCTTAACTGTAGAAACAATTTTCAGGCACAGAGGCAAAGAAAAAGATTTCATATATTTTCAAGCCTTGTGATAGCTGTACAATGTTGTGTCAAAGTTTCTGAGCTGCTGCAGACTCACAGCAGAATATATTTACATTCTTCTGCTAGAGTGAGAAGTAATCACACAGTAATTTCACAAGCAAACTTAAAAACATTAGCAGTTCTAATTATTGAGCAAAAGGTAGCATATTGATGGTTTATTTCATGTAATTAAAAAGTGGCAGAAGGAAAATTTCAAAATTAATTGCCACATGCAATGATGTGATGTGGAAGTAGGAAACTTAGCTTTGGAAACAATAAAATCTTTCAGCAGTGAAACTTACTACTGAAAATACTTATCTCAGAGAAAACATTTCTGCTTATTCAATCCAGTTACTGTGACCTCACAAAACCTAGTATAATCACATAGTCATTCTTGTTTCATGTTTGTGTGCTCTCAAATCTAATTTCTTACATTGAAAAATTTCATTGAATAAACAGTAACAAATGCATTTATTCCATGCCATGTTCTCATCACTTTTTAAGGATAACTCTCAGAAACCCATAGACCTATAAAGGCTTTGTCCTTTAGAAAAAGGAAATTCGATATGCAAGCTCCAGTGGATCATGAAATGTTTTTGCCAAATTCTGAATTTTCCAAAACATAAGCTGTATTTTAGAGATCTAGCTACATTTTATTAACTTGTGGATGAATGTTTATTAATACTGTTCATGAATTGTCATTATTCATTAATTCTTTTTATTAATGTCTGGATTCTAATTTATTCAACTGAAGCAAGATTACTTCGGAATGTGGACTGAGCTCACTAGCCTTAGTTTGCATGGAGTGCCATTCCAATTCCTTATTTTTGAAGCATGCTTGTTTGTGGTGAATCATGAATCCCAGTGTGCTGCTTAGGCTTTACTTACACATCATTAGAGTACCCCCTGCATGTTTTAACAAGAAATGTAGTAACTATTGTGCCTTTAAGTAACAAACAACAATTCAGCTGTGCATCCTCATAGTGTTATATACCAGCTATCAGAAAATCAGATTGCTAGCTCTCTCAAGCCAGTTATGTGAATGACAAGTGTCACTCTTTCTTAGTACCCAAAGTGGCACAGTCACAACTGGTACATGATATTTGTGGCTAGTCACATGATGCATTTAGCCAGCAGGTGGTCTGCTATAGCTAAAATAGATGTGTGGGAAAGGTTGCATTGAAATGCATGCTGCATACATCATTTTCTAATCTTTTCCCATTGCACGAGCACTTTCTGTTCTATTAAATTCTGTGTTAAAAGAACACTGTGTCCTATAAGAAGAAAGCAAGCAAGAAGAAATTATTCTCACTTATCACATTATAGAAATGCAAAGCTTCAAACAATGTCAATTTTTCAAAAGTTTCTTCATGTGACGCTGCACTTACTGTTTTGAATTCATACTTTTAAAGTTGTGCCTCCATTACAAGTTGCAGGTGGCCTAATTAAAACCAAGACTTATTAAAAGTCGAGTGGGAAGATAAAATCATAAAGAAGGAAATATTATGAATTATATATAGTAATTTATACGCAACAGAATCTAAAATAGGTAGGCAAATCTTGAATTAGATTCATAGAGAACACTTTTCCTGTTCTCCCATTTAAACCTTCAGAGGACCCAGCTTGTCATACATCGGTGGACAAAGGGAGAGCAACTGATGCAATCTTCTTGGGCCTGTACAAAGCATTTCACACTGTCCTGCACGACATCCTGGTATTGGAATTGGAAAAATATGGATTTGACGGATGGACCACTTGTTGGATAAGGCACTGGCTGGGTAGTCACACTCAAAGAGTGGTGCTTCTCGATGTCCAGATGGAGACCTGTGACAAGTGGTGCTCCTCAAGGGTTGATACTGGGACCAGTGCTGTTTAATGTCTTCTTGGCCGACATGGACAGTGGCATTGAGTGCACCTTCACTGAGTTTGCTGATGACACCAAAGTGTGTGGTGAGGTCAACATGTTGGAGGGAAGGGAGTCCATCCAGAGGGACCATGACAGGCTTGAGAAGTGGGCTCGTGCAAACTGCATGAAGTACAAGGCCAAGTGCAAGGTTCTGCACCTGGGTTGGGGCAATCCTAACCACAAATAAAGGCTGGGCGGACAAATTATTGATAACAGCCCTGAGGAGAAGGACCTGGGGGTGATGGTGGATGAGAAGGTCAATATGGGTCAGCAATGTGCACGTGTAGTCCAGAAAGCTAGCCGTGTCCTTGGCTGCATCAAAAGAAGTGCAGCCAGCAGGTCAAGGGAGGTGATTTTACCCCTCTGCTCTGCTCTCATGAGACCCTATCTGGAGTCCTGTGTCCAGTTCTGGAGTCCCCAACACAACAAGGACATGGAGCTGTGGAAGCAAGTCCAGAGAAGGGCCAGAAAGATGATCAGGGGGCTGGAGCAGCTCTCCTATGAAGACAAGCTGAGAGAGTTGGGGCTGTTCAGCCTGGAGAAGAGAAGGCTCTGGAGAGACCTCATAGCAGCCTTCCAGTAACTGAAGGGGGCCTACAGAAAAGCTGGTGATGGGCTTTTTACAAGGGCTTGTAGCAAGAGGACAGGGGATGGATTAAAACTAGAAGAGGGGAGATTTAGGTTAGACATTAAGAGGAAATTCTTCATTGTGAGGATGGTGAGACACTGGATTAGGTTGCCTGGGGAATTTGTGGAGGCCCCATCCCTGAAAGTATTTAAGGGCAAGTTGGATAGGGCTCTGAGCAACCTGATCTAGTGGGAGGTGTCCCTGTCTATGCAGGGAGGTCGGATCTAGACGCTCTTTAAGGTCCCTTCTTACCCTAGCCATTCTATGATTCTGTGATTCAAGCCTATTCTGGCTGCTTTATGTCTTTATTTCACCTGTAATCCCATTGTACATCAGTTTCTTTGGAATATCTAATTATCTACTTCTAATTAAAATAATCTATATACTTTAAACTCACACACGTCGAAAACACTCAGATGCTACTGGTGGCTGTACACCTGTCCCAGGAAGGATGCTAAGAGACAAGACAGTTTGGCAAAAGTACTTTTGTGTAGAGTGACCTTAGGCAAAGCACAAAGCTGGCATATGCTTTTCACATTCTTTTTACTTTATTGGCCAAAATATGTAGATGTTAGCTTTTAAAGTCAGATGAGAATTCATGTCACATAACATTACGCGTTCAATTTATGCTACACAATCTGAAGACATTTGAGGTAGGGGGGACACAGAGAAAACCAGTTTTAAACCTGTTGGGAACTGCTTGTTTCCACACATTATTTACAGTCATATCTTTCTTTGAAGAGTTTTTCCTGAGGACCAAAATTATTGGAAGCAATACAAGCATAGTCTGTATAAGCGGGCTTAAGGGGACATCTTAAAGATTAAAATAATATTTCAAATCCTTTCCCTGTATGACAAAAAAAGCCAACCAAGCAGTATCTAACAATATATTGTGACATTACAAGAACTAAATTGACTTTTATGCATATTTGTATCTCCTTCAGCTGAGACAGTGGAGCCAGCATGGTTCTTTGAGCTAGCTTAATGGTCTTGTGCCTGATTGCAATGCTGACATGTTTGTTGCTAGCCCTCAGAGCTAGTCTGTGTCTTTAGGCTCAGCCCTGAGCAAGACAAGCAGAAATGTCTGAAGCCCCACAGAAGCAGCCCTTGGAGAGATGGTGCATGAAGGACACTCCTTCTCTGCTCATATGGTGGGGGGGAGGAGAAAACAGGAGACAGGAAGAAAACTTCCAGCATGCATTAAAATGTAATAGCTCACTGCCTTGCTTACAGTGTCCAAATATTCTGACTGCATAGTATATAGGTGAAGATGGAGCATTTTGGGTTGGAATTCACTTTTATGTGCATTTCATCTCACCCTTCCAAAGTTGTTTCCTAGCCCAGGCATAATTTTGGGATCCCAGGGGACTTGCTTGCCCTTTTGCCGATGCAGTGAAACGAACAGGCTACCTCACAACACAGTGAGTGTTTGGTGTGTGATAAAATTTGCATTTCAACCTCAACTCCTGTTTCTAAACCCAATGTAGGAACCATATAAATGACTTATTGGGCATGAAGTGAACTCTGAAACTTTGTTATTGCTCGTAAATTCTTTAAGATTCTACCATCCCTCAAAGAAGTGGAGATCTATAATTCTGATGGGAGGAGGAAGTGGGAATAATCAGAAAAATTGTGAACTACAGTATACGTCTAACTCTGCTGGATGCCTTTGAGACATTAAAATCCCATGGAACTGGCAAGTTGAGTCCCTTTGGGTCTAGATACCACTATAAAAATTTGGTGGCATTTTTTCTGGACCATTAAAGCCAGATCCTATTTGCACTTTTGTGACATCTGTAAAGTCACCATTGAAAAAACTCTGTCCTGCATTTTGACAAGAATGGTGGAAGGGCTCTCACATTGCAGTGTGAAGGGTACACGTTTCTGAAGTAAGAAAGGTGGGGTTTCTGACTTGTAATCAGCTTCCCAAGAGGGCTATTTTCCCCTCTTCTGTTGACTGGGATTCTCAGGATACAACAACACACCACAAAGCATACTTTGTGATGCCATCTGTGCTAGCCTGGAAAGCAGAAATATGTAGTTATGCTATCCTGGTTCCTCTCCAGAGCAGATATATCCTGTTGTTAATGAGTATTAAGCATACAGTATTGATCCCATACACAGTACTGTAAAAGTTAATGTTTAATTATATTTCCTGTACGTTAGCTAACTTGGCTGTCTTTTCACTGCATTGAGTTTTGCCATATAGATATATCCAAAGGAATTTAAGGATTGGCCTGAGGGAGCCTGAGCAGAGTGAGGATCTCAGATGTCCAACCTCCTACTGACCTTACTGATAGAATAATTTTGCAAACAGCATTTAATAGAAATGTGTCAATAAAAATACAGTGTGTTCTCATCTCTAATCTTGCTTTCTCATTTCAGAAGGAAGAAAGATACTTTCTTAGATGATGAGTTGGTTAAGGAGCACAGATAGCTTTTTGGCTCAAATGTGGAGGAGGAAGCAATATGATGACTGTTACATATTTTAATGGATTCCCAAGGAAGTCTTTCTGGTAAGGTTATTATTTATTCACCCTAGCACGAAAGACTGTTGCATTCATTTTAAAGTAACTTTCAAATTTGTTCTTTCAACATGATTTGGATACATGATTCAGTTCCTTTTTAAGAAAGTGCTTCCACTTAGCTGACATAACATAACAGCTATAGAAAATAATTTTAAAAATAATATTAAGCCTTTGCATAATGAGAAATTTATGCCAGGAATCAGATGGAGAGGACTCCTGCCTCTTTCATCTTTAATAACTCAAGTGTGGCCTCAGGAGAAGGAAGTTGCTGTGTATAATATTTCATAATGTGATGTGCAGTCCCAGCATATAATTCTCCAGGCTCATCTCAGGGCCAGATGGCAGGAGTCACAGGTACAAATATACAAACTTACAATTTCATGCTGTTTAGATCAAGATGGAATGCTATGTGATGACACCTGTAGTCTCTGAAGTCTTTAGAGATTTTTCCTCTGCATTAAAGATGAAAAGACTCAGCCCAACAGACTGTTAGCTTGCTTTCCTTTTTCTGTGATAATTTTGTCTCTCTCTCTCAGTTATTTCTCCCACCACAAGTATAATGTATTTTGAAGTCATTGGCCAATTTGCCCAAAATTTTACTGAAGTTCTGAAGACATTAAGGTCTTAAAAATCTTATCAAAACCAGTAGTTAAGTGGAGGAAAAACAGCAGGATAAAAACTGTCACTGGCAAACACCCATTTAAATGTCTGCACTAGCAGATAACATGATGTGAACAGTTGCTTGCTTGGTTTGGGCTCTGGCTGGCCAGAGACCCTGTGCACACGTCTACCTGGCTGCAGTGCAGAAAATGTGGGGAAGAAGTGCTAATCTAGGATAGAAAAGGGAGCTGGGAGCTGGACTTGAGCAAAAGTGAGGCAAAGGAACCAAAGGGGCTATGAGTACAGTGCCTGGGGACCAGAGACATCTCATGGGCACTACAGGGCTAGCAGCCTATATAGTGTTGGTTAAACAGCTCTGGGGAAGGTAGGACCATGAATGTGCATCAAACTGGGATTATAGCAGAGGAGCCTGCGGATTGTGCATGAAATTAGTCCTACTACATACAGAAACACATTTAACAACTAAAATTTGGGAACTTGCAGATGCCCTGTTGAATATGCTTTGATCAAATCTGTGCTGAGATCAAATTCCTAAATGAAGTCAGTGTAATAACTGCTCATTATAAACATGTGTGCTGGGTTGCCCTTGGCTGTCTGCCAGCCATCCACCCAGCCACTCTCTCACTCCCCCTCCTCAGTTTGACAGGGGGAGAAAATAAGATGAAAAATCCATGGGTTGAGATAAGGACAGGAACATCACTCCAGTTACTGTCACGGAAATAACAGACTCCATGTGGGGAAGATTAATTTAATATATTGCAAATTAATAATAGAGTAGGATGGTGAGAAAAAGATAAAAACTAAAACACCTTCTCCTTCTCCCCTTCTTCCCAGGCTCAACTTCACTCCTTCGTTCCTCTGTCTTCTCTTGCCCCCAGCAGCGCAGGGGGATGGGGAATGTGGGTTGTGGTCAGTCCAGGACAGCTCTTACGAGTTCCTGCTTCCTCTCCCGCTGCTCCCCTGCTGCAGGGTAAGGTCCCTCCCACGGGCTGCACTCCTTCACCAGCTTCTCCTGTGTGAGTCTGTCTGACCTGGGTGTCTGCAGGGCTGTTTCTCACTCATTATTCTTCTCTCCTCCTCTCTCTATCAGGCACTTTTGTACTTTAAAACATTTGTTCTCCATGAGACACCACCCACTATCTTGTTTGAGGGGCTCAGCCGTGCCTGCAGTGGGTGGGTTGGAACCGGCTGGAACCGGCTGGAACTGGCTGTGTCCAGCCTGGGGCAGCCCTGGCCTCTCCTCACAGCCTCTGCTGCCAGCGCCTCACCACGGACACCCAGTGCAATCAGGGGTTTGAGTACTTTTGAAGCCTGGGCAATCCTTCAGTTATTTTTCAAACAAAAATTCAATATGAATGTAAAAAAGCTCTGCATTGTCTGAGGTGTGTTGTTTATGCACCACTTTGGTGAAAAAGATCACCATATATTTTACACTCCTTTTCAAAGATGGTTAAGTAACAGGCCTCACATCACTGAAGAAGTGTTTTGATTCTTAAACTGACTGTTCTTACTAAATACTAATATTTTTTTTCAAGGGAGAAACGAAAGAGTCTAAAGAACTTTCTTTAAGGCATCTGATTGTTGTTTATGAGAGTTACTCTATTATTTGAGATTTCTTCTCAGAAAACACTTGCTACTTGCATCAGACCTGACACTACAGAAAGCTACATCCTTTACTAGCCAAATGAAGCTGGTGATGGCAGACATAAAAGCTTATTGTAACACACTAAACACTGTCTGATAAACTATTCTGCATTAGTCCATTGTGACTTTGTTAAAAGTCCTGCCAGACAACTGGTTTTATTCTTTTTTGTGACACATACGTTTTTGCATTGAAACCTCCCCAGTCAGTGTATTGATGTTACAAGTCTATAGACTTTTATCACAGTATGCAAAGTTAATTCAGAATTATGCTTCAATTGCTTTTCTTTCTAGATTGCTAAACTGTACAATTTCAGGCTAGTGCCAGATTGCTGTGCTGGAAACTCCACTGAAAATAGCAAAGCTCAGTCAACAGTAAGACTAGTACTATTTGTTTTGATGGCACATGTAGTTGAGAAAAATTACTTCTCTGATTTTGGACTTACTTTGCAGTGGTGGGCATAACTCATTGCAAAAAATGAGTGAAGAGAAAACAGAAAATGTGGTGTCCCCATACTCACAGATCAATGTCATGGAGGGAACTTTTATGTTCATTACAAGTATGATTTAGATTTGTTTGACATTGATTTAAGAGGAACTACCAAAAATGCCTTTCAATCCAATGGCTACATGTTCTCAAATGCCTTGATTGATCTTTAGCACAGTTCTTCACACTAAGCGACAAGTTTTCCTTATAAGATGGATGTGTGATATCAGATGTTCTTTGACTCACTGTCTTCAAAATGCTACAGGCAAAATGTGCAGTTGTTCTGTTGTTCTGGACTGGATATTGAAGTTAAAGCTGCTCTAGAATTTTGCTGCATGAAGATCACATTATGAGCCAGCAGCCATGTGTTGCACTGTCATTTGCCATGTGTTGCACTGTCATTCCAATTTGTCCCTTTTCCTAATTCACTGTAAGAAGTACTTGTGAGTGATACCAAAGTGCCATTTGACCTTGCAGATCATCTCTCTGATAAATTACTTCAGGAAAGGATCAGCTGCAGGACTTATGTTACCACTCACTTTCAGCAACCAGAAGTGAATTCTTCTGTAGGTGTCTTATGAAGCAGGAAGAGTTAGTGTCTGAAAATAAATTGCAATATATATCCTCAGGATTTGAAGCTTTACTCAGAGAGAAATAGTATATTGTAGAAGACTGTCAGTATGCTGGTTTTAAGGTGGTGGAGGAATCGAATGCTTCAGTATGTGTTTGGAAGAAGTTTTACTGAAGCTAATCTAGGAGAGCCTTGCAAACTTTTGCTGCTGATTTGCTCTCTTCTGAACGAGGTAATTCAAAAGCAAGGATGAAAACTTCAGTGCTTTTAATCATGTCAGTTTTTGCACCTGATTGTCAGCTGCATTCCTTCTGGGAGTATGGATCAGGTCCACTTGTTCCTACTCTGTATTAAATGACTGCCCTAATGACAAGGTCATAGTGCTGGCATCTTCCTCATTTGCTCAGCTTTTGATCCCATTGCTCTTGCTGCTTCGGTATTATATTGACTCCATTTTGGCAGGAGAGGTGAAGAGCAAATTTAACCTTTTGTTGTGTTTGTCTTCTAGGGAAGCTTGAAACCTGAAGGTTTCAAGAGGAAACTTCATCTGTAAGAGAGCCTAAAATGCATTTTCCACTTTCTAGGTGAGTCACCTAATCACAGTGCTATTCTGAAGATTGTGGAGAGCATCACCAATGCCATCACCCCTCCTCCAGTCCTGGTTTCAAAAGCACATGTGATCAATTAAGCAGCTACTACTGGAAGAGGACTCAGATTCTGTAGAGGGATGGGAGAAGAAAGTCAGTTGCTTCCTCATGCTTTGTTTTGGCAGTCAGTTTTTGGCAGTGCCTGCGCATGATCTTACCTTGTAAGTGGTAAGGTGTCAGACTCCTATAGTTTCCATTCCACTTTGCTCAGTATGGGAGTCCTAAGGTTCAAAGGTATATAAAAGTCATGGAATATATTAGAAATGAAAGGTTTTAATTATGCTGGATGTTCCCTAGCCTATTGCCTTCAGTAGTAGAGAAGTGACAGCAATATGCCTGGGAATGCCAAATGTAATTAAAAATGTTGGTTTCAAGTAGAATCTGTGATTTTTCTGACACCTGTAATGTCACAGTCTTTTAATGGATCTCATCCCTCTTGAAGGCTGAAAATCTACCTGAGCCTCAGGAGGAGATATCAACTGGGATGAAAAAACAACTCTGCCAAATCTTTACTCTTTGAAATTCACACTTTGGTTTCTCTGAAGCCAGGATATGTTCCATTCACACATTCTGCAACCAAACAGGACAGTGTGTTTTGCCATGGCACATGGATAGTGCTGGTTGGCCATGGCACGGGCAAGAAAAAACCTGAAGCAGTCTACCACCCGAGTGGAAATGCAAAACAAAGCTATTATGCAAATCCACCTCTCTAATTCTCCATTGAAAGGTGTGACAAGTGGATGCCCCAGAGATGTTCCATGGACACCAGAATGGAGTCCATAACACCTGATTTTAGAGATAGATAATGCAGACAACTGTATCTGAGTTAGTCAGCCTTGACTCTTGTGATAGTAAAAAGAGATGCATTTAGAAGCCTTAAGCTGTCAATCTATTTCATGTGCATACTTTAGGATGGAGGGAGTCACACTGCAGAAGAAACTGTTTCCCCTCTATAAACAGTAAAATTTACAAGACCAACAAAACTGCAGATGTCTGCATTATAATCTATGACAGTGGTGAATTAGATGGATCTAAGCCCATGTCTGTATAAGTGTGCTATCTTCAACCGAACTAGTGGTGGCTTAGCTGAAATCTGTGTTTGAACTGTATTAAACTACAACAAAGTGACTGTATATGATTAAATCCCTCCTGATTTAAAGTTTCTCTGAGTGTGGATTTGGACCGTTTGCTTTAAACTCTTCTATATCTCTCATAATCACTTGCACTTTGTCAAAACAGCCCCTCAGATGAGCTTGGGATGTCTTCTTCCTTTCTTTTGGCAAATGTTGAGTCTTAGCAGGAGTGGAAGTGGGGAATGAGGACCAATGATGGCATAATAGAATTGTCTGGACCTATGAGCAGACAAGTTAGGATGGAATTAATGTTGCAACCCTTGCAGCTTGAATGCTGGCAGGGGAGAGACCTCATCCTTGGTGACTTGTATGCTGGTGTAGGAAGGCTAATTGCATCTTTTCCAAGTTTCAGCCATGCCAAATGTCCTTTTAAGGCTGCTCTAGAATGACAAAGCCTTGTGAAGACATTATATTGCCTCCCACAGCAAAAGCTGCATTTATGCTCATGCTCTAGACAATTTGGCTCCTGCTTAATATTCTTCAAAATGAGGTTAAACTGTAGGTATCTTTCAGTATTTCTGAGTTTATAGAAACATTTTAACCATTTTAATAAACATGACTTTATTTTAATTATCAGACAACTATTTATTAAGTAACAAGAATTATTTTTTTTACTATTTCAGGAGCTAAAATTAGATCTTTAGCTGTTACTTGAATTGCATAATTTCTGCACCATCTGACTTACTAATGAGCTTGTCACCTACATACATTTATGCCAAAGATCTGATGTCAAGGACACATGCTATGTTGGTACAGGCTGTGCTGCCCAGAAGCTGATATGCTCACTCTCCGGGGAGACATCTGTCTAGCCAGTGTAAGCAGCATGCCCTGCTGTCATTCCAGAGGGAAAAATGCTAAGTGACAGCTTAACAAGACATGAAATAGTGAGTGAGGAATAACAGAGAACAGTGAAAGAAAGAAAAATATAAAATATGGTTCCTCTCAAAACCTTCTCCTTATTTCCTTATATGGTTTTTGATACGATCCCTCAGACTCCTCCTGGAGAAACTGACTCACTATGGCCTTGACAAGTGGTCTGTGTGGTGGGTGGGGAACTGGCTGATGGACCACACGCAGAGGGTGATAGAAAATAGCTCTTCCTCAAACTGGCACCTGGTCACAAGTGGGGTCCCCAGGGGATTGATATTGGGCCCAATGCTGTTTAACATCCTCATAAGTGACCTGGATGTTGGGATCAAGAGCGCCCTGATGAAGTTTGCTGGTGACACCAAAATCAGTGGAGAGGTTGACACTTCAGAATGGAGAGCCACCCTCCAGGATGAGCCAGGTTGTCTGGAGGAGAGGGCTGGCAGGAATCTTATGAAGTTCAACAGTGAGAAGTATAAGGTCTTGCACCTGGGAACATGTAACCCAGGAGTGCAGTTGAGACTAGGATCCACCTGGCAGGAGAGCAGCCCTGTGGAAAGTTACCTGGGGTTCTTGGTGGATAACAGGCTCAACATGAGTGAACAGTGTGCTGCAGGGGCAAAGAAAGCCAACAGGGCTGGGCTGCATCAACAAGGGCATCACCAGCAGAGATAAAGAAGTCATCATCCCACTCTTCTCGATGCTTGTCAGACCACACCTGGAGTACTGCATTCAGTTTTGGTCCCTGCTCTGCAAAAAGGATGTGGACAGGCTGGAGAGGGTCCAGAGAAGGGCCACAAGTATGATCAGAGGATGGGAGCACCTGCCATATGAGGAGAGGCTGAGAAAGCTGGGTTTGTTCAGCCTTGAGAAGAGAAAGCTTTGGGGAGACCTTATGACAAGACTCCAGCACTTAAAGGGTGGTTACCAAGAAGATGGAGACTCCCTGTTTACAAGGAGCCACATGGAAAAGACCGGGGTGATGGGCACAAGTTTCTCCTGGGGAGATGCCAGTTGGACATGAGGTAAATTTTCACCATAAGGCAAATCAAGCATAGGAATAGTGTCCCAAGGGAAGTGATGGATTCCCCCACACTGGACACTTTGAAGTCTCAGCTTGACAGGGTGTTGAGCCACCTCATATAAACTATAGTAGTACCTAGAAAGGTTGGACCTGATGATCCTCGACGTCTCTTCCAACATGGCATTCTGTGATTAAATAATACCATGTATTGTAGAGAACTCTCACAGCAGGAAGCCACAACAATCTCCCTCTTGGTAGCTTTTGCTAAATCAGTGGTGGGCACACATCCATGTCTTATTCAGGGTAATTTTATTTTGTTTTATTTATTTTATTTACTTTGTTTCCAGTTGTGCCTATTTCTTATCCTAAGTTATCTTTTACTGCTTATTTTCTTTGTGTCAGTTGTAATTTTCCAGGTCACTTTACTCAAACACCTTTTACCACACACGAAGGGACTCTCTAAATGGGACATACACAACTTACAAGTATGGAATCATTGTTCAGGGGCTAACACAAATACAAGATAGCAATGATTATCATGCTATTCAGCTGAGTGTTAATGAGCTCACCACAGAACAGTCACAGATCCTCAGCCTTCCCGGGCTGGACTTCACTGCTTCCTAGGATGTATCCTCAGTGATGATGAGTTGCTGTTTCCAAATCCCTGGTTTTGCCTTTAAGATTTTATGCCTTCCAAGGTTGAACCTTTTGAAGTTTTGAACTGGGCATTTTTGTTTATTCTTTAAAATGATCCAAAGCCAAAGTAATCATAAATATTCCTTTCCCAAACAAAACAGTTACTCGGCTTGTGTTCATTTATCACTGATGAAAGAGGGCATAGAGCTACCCAAATCTTCACTCAATCTTTGCAGTTTACAAGTCTTCCTGTACCTCTTGTTAGAAAAGAGAAATCTTCAGACTCCCCAGAGTGCTTGAGCTGTTTCTTTATCTTGTTTCTCTCCATGGGGTGGAAGATGGCTACGCTGGGATTTAGCAAGCTTATGTCTTTTCATCAAAATGAGGTACTTAACCACCCTTAGCTGCCAAATCCAAATTCCCATATAACTCTGTAGATGCCTTTCCAAAGCTTTGTGGGAGCACTGAACTATCAAGGTTAGAGCTGATATGGAATGTTGCACATGCCTCCAGGTGCAGTTCTGACCACACTCATGGTGGAGACGACACAAAGTTGATATTAGAGCTTCATCAACACCAAAATCAGCATGAGTTTCGCTCTTTATCTCAGTAGGTTTTGCAGCAGGATTTGGATTGTTAACAGTTGTAGGTAAGATAATAGCTTTTTCAGCTCTATATGTGAGATTTGAGAAAGAATTACAGAAGGCTCCGAGGAGACCTTATAGCAGCCTTCCAGTACTTGAAAGGGACCAACAGGAAAGCTGGGGAGGGGCTTTTCATCAGAGAAGATAGTGATAGGACAAGGGGTAATGGTTTTAAACTGAGAAAGGGGAGATTTAGGTTAGATATTAGGAAGAAATTCTTCACTCTAAGGGTGGTGAGGAACTGGAATGGGTTGCCCAGGGAGGTTGTTGATGCCTCAACATTTTTAAGGCCAGGTTGGACAAGGTTTTGTGCAACCTGGTCTAGAGTTCCCTGCTCCTGGCAGGGGGGCTGGAACTTGATGATCCTTAAGGTCCCTTCCAACCTTAATGATTCTATGAATTATATCAATGTATTTAGGACACACATCTTATGTTGTGCCTGTAAGATGTCATTCAACACATTGGACCAATCAGCCTTGGTGGTTTCCTTCCAGAATTTGTAGACATTCGTCCTCCAAGAATCTCTAGCTCTGATTCATTGGAGACAGATATTTTAAAGCATCATACAGAGAAAAGAACATGTATTTTCTTTATTTCTGCTTGAAAATGTAAATAATGTAAAACTAAATTGTATTTACACTACATGTAACTGAAATGGCACTTTCCTGAAATGTATAGAATCGATGGCTATCTAGATTTATGTGTTCCATGTATTTCTTTTCATGTCTTCCTATTTTCCCAATAATGAATTTTATCCAAGGGACACATAATAATTTTTGCAAGCTGAGGAAAGGAAGCACTAACTCCTTTCTCAGCACATGCTATAAAAAATGAAATAAATCAGGTTTTGAAAATAAACATTTGCTGCTGTAAATGGGCCAAAGTGACCGAACTGGTAAATGCTTGACAATCACATTAATCACCATGAAAGACCAGGTTTATGTGACCAGACACTGTGCTTTGGAAGTGCTTGGGCATGCGTTCCCTTCCAAGGCAGATTTGTTGTTTGAAGAATGGCTGGTTGCTACTAGTCGTCAGTGTACACTGTCCATTTTGAGCACTGAATTCAGAGCTGTTCAGCCTTGATGAATTCTGACAAGCAGAAATGGAGCCATATTCTATTTTCTGAAATGTCTTCTCTCATTACACATTGGTGCTCCTTTGACAGTTTCTCTTCCTGCTGTCATAACTTCTTCTGTCAACCAGCTTCCCAATAAGCTTAAAACATTGACTGAAGACTGCTGATTTTCAGGGCTTATGTAGTCATATTATCAAAGCAGTTTTCATAATTCCTTTTTTATAACATGTGATGGCACAGATGTAACTTTTGTGATAGCCTTTCTTTGGCTTTCCATAAGGCTCACTGTATGTTGCAACAGTGTTCAGAGTTCTTATTTTTCAGGTGAACCATCACCATCAATAGAAGCCAAAGCATTTTGGCAGGAGATACTTGAGGTGCTACACTCAATCTGAGAATGACTGACATCAATCATATCTCCATCTTCAAGTAAACAACATATGAATATTTAGTTCATTAAAAACAGCAAACAGAAGTTGAAGTGTGTGTTTTGTACCAGTTTCCTTAGACGTTGAAGTATATTACTTGAAATTTGATGAAAAGATTGGAAGGTATATTTGACATATATTTGGTGTATTTTTTCTCCACATGCTCTCCTGACAGCCACATGATGTACAAGACATTAAGTTAGAATAACAAATTCCCATGCAATATAAAAATTATCATTAAAATGAGTTATTCTGCCAACTACAAAGTGACTATTCCAGATGCACTGAAGTTGTTCTAACACTTCCCAGCTTTTCTATTACAAATATTCAGAGAGTATTCAGTCCTGGGGTTATTTATTTATTTATTTTGTGAAATTACGTACCTGATACCTGAGAATTCTTTAAATACTTAAAAAAATCTTCCTATAGTTTTGAACCACTCTTTTAAAACTGTTTTTTATGGATGCCAAGCATTGCCACATTTTTCTATTACTTCTAAACCCTATGCTGCCACTTCAGATCTAGTCAGTGGTTGACATATGACCTCAGGAAATATTGGGATCAAGGAGCTAATCACTAGAAAATCTACAGTATGTTTAAAGATATTGCTATACCATGTATGAATTAAAGAAACAAGCAAGTACAGGAAGGAAAAGAGAATATGCTGCACTTAAATTTGGCCTGATTTTTCAAGGATTTGGACCTTTGAAGCTCCATTTGGCTTCAGTAGGAACCAAGGTTCTTCAAATCAGTAAAAGTCAATCAGCAGAAACTAGAATGTGACAGTTGGTATCCATTTGTGGTTGTTTACTTCCCAAAACATGTTAGGGAATAAAACAATACTGAAAAATCAGTAATCTTTTATATTCAAGGAAATGCTTCATATATTTTCTATGAAAAACTGGGAGTTTTCAGTCTTCCTAAAATAAAAACCTATACAAAGATCTCTATGATTAATAGACACAAAATTTGGTCATATAAAAATGGTAATTACTGCCAGTTATTGAATTACTTAAAATAATGAAGTATGTCCTAATGCTTAGACTTTGGAAACTGAAAAGCAAAGCTAAAGTTTGGAACTGGCAAGATATAATTAATGGAAAAAAGGCATTGAACCAGAATCCTAGGGTATTTTGGAGGCTTGGAGTCACAGAGTTCTGCACCAGCTGTGGCAGAGAGGAGGTGAAGAAAGGGATAGTGCAGGATCCTTTCTATATCCCAATGAGAAAAGCCTGACAGCAAATGGCTTGATTAGGTAAGTGCTTCAGTAAAATCAAATGAGGAGGGAGAGAGAGAGGGAGAGAAAGAGAGAGAGAGAACGATAGATAGACAGATAGTGAGCAAATTGTTCATATGCTGAGCACCCTGTGTTTGTACAACATCGGACGGAGGCTGACTGGATTTTCCCACAGTGCACAGATCCTGTCCATGGAAAGAAGCTCTCTGTTTTAGCCAGTCAACCTATTACATAATTTCCTTACAAGGGAAAAACTATTCATGATAGATGTTCTCATCAGAACTTCTTGATGCACTGTTAAGTAAAGTCCAGGCCACACACTATGAGGATGATTAAGGGACTGGAACACCTGCCTTACGAAGAAAGGCTAAGAGAACTGGGGCTTTTCAGTCTAGAGAGGAGAAGACTATAAATACATGAGGGATGGGTATCAAGAAGGCAGGGACAACCTTTTCACTTGTGCCTTGTGATAGGACAAGGGACAATGGATTCAGACTCAAGCACAGGAAGTTCCACTTTAACATGAGGAAGAAGTTATTTACTATGAGGGTTACAAAGCACTGGAACAGGCTACCAGAGAGGTTGTGGAGTCTCCTTCTCTGGAGACTTTCAAGACCTGTCTGGATGCCTTTCTGAGTGATCTGCCCTAGTTTTTTTGGTCCTGCTCTGGCAGGGGCATTGGACTCAATGATCTTTGGATGTCCCTTCCAGCCCCTAACATTCTATGATTCTGTGATTCAGGTGGCTTTTTTTACAGGAAGCTGAGCTCATAGTGCAGCCAAGGATTTGTGCAGCTGAAGACAGGCCTCTGCCTGCTTAGGGTAACTACAGCATGGATCACTAGCTCCCAAATGTGTAACAGTCTCCTGGTCAGCATCAGTACATGGAGTTAAAGTTAGGACTTTTTTGGTTAAGGAAGGGAATCTACCCTTTGCCATCACTTTCCCCCCTTATCTTAGACTCAGTAAGGCTGGAAAATGATCAAAATAACATATAGGTTTGAATAAATACAAGTTTAAAGTATCTAAGAATTTTTACTTCTAAGGAAATTGAGTTCAGTTGCAGTGGAAACAGAAAGATGTGGATACTGCTTTAGCCAATGCAATTTTGGATAGTTGAGTAAAATGGTAAACTACATCTGGAAATAAAAGTAGACTAAAGCTATTTAAGAGGTATAGCGAGAGAAAGAGACAAGTAACCAGAGTTTTGACTATTTGGATTGAAAAACTAATTTGAGAGTCAAAGAATCATAGAATGGTTTGGGTTAGAAGGGACCTTGAAGATCATCTAGTTCTGCCTCCTCTGTATGGGCAGACACACCTCCCACTAGACCATGTTACTCAAAGCCCATCCAACCTGGCCTTGAACACCTTCAGGAAAGGGGCATCCACAGGCTCCCTGGGCAATCTGTTCCAGTGTCTCAACACCCTCACAATAAAAAATTTCTTCCTAATATTTAACAGAAATTGAATGCATATATGTATATACAGACATTTATGTAATATATATAATTACATATATGTAATGTATGCAATTACATGTACGTAATTTGAAGAGAAAACTAAAGTGTGTGTGCAGGTACCTTTTACATATCAAAACAGAAAACCAAGGGTTTGTATATGTCTCAGAATACAAATACGGAACAGATGTATTTCCTTTGTTGGAGGATTGAAAGTGGTGAAGGAGCTGGAAAATGGGAGTGCTACTGGACTGCAGGTGTACTCGATGCACAGACATGGCTTGGAAAAGCAACACCTTTGAGGGATGTAAGGTGGTGTGCCAGACAAGCATGCTAAAGCCATGCTGCTGTGAGCTGTAGAGGAGGCGAAGGTGGACTGCAACAAAATTAGAAGGCCTTTGGTCTGCAGAGGTGATTTGGTTCTCACAAAGACCCTTGTGGTCTTTTGTTGCTCCCCCATGATGCTCTCTAATCCCCAGAGGTCACAGGACTAGAATGGATAATGAGCATACTTACCACTCCCCCCTCCAGCTGGTGACATCAGGAAGATCTTCAAGAGATTTCCCCTTTGTTACTCTCCCACGAGTTTTGTTATCATTCTGGCCTGAGGTACCTACAGTGCCGTTGTAAATGCTTGTTACACACTGGCACTGCAATAACCGAGCTACCCAGTTATTGATAGGCTAGAAATAAACAGGAGCTACTAGAATGCAGTTCTGAAGGGTGACAAAAGCCCCCTAACTGGCTATTTCTGATATGTGCAGCAGTCCAATTTAAAATGATTTACAGGAACTGAAAATGTGACACTGTTGATGTGACACTTTGAGTTTCTCTTCTCCATGTCTGTTCTGTGTAATGATTGTTGTGTTAGTCTGCTTGTGTATGGTGAGGAAAAACTGATTTTTCACTCTAGCTCTAAGCTATGCTGCAGGCAGATGGATGTCTTTTCTTGAAATAGAAAATGGCTGTAATAAACAAGGAAATATAGATGAGGCTAATCATGATGATTAGCCATTAGGTCTGTCAGTCCTGCACTTATTGCCTGATTTATCAGAACAGCATGGATGTTTCCTTTTCCCTAAGACATCTGGCTTGCAAAGAAGCCAATGGGTAATAATTATTTTGAAAATTTTAGTTAAATTTAAAACAGCAGAATTCTGGCCAGTAACATTTTTGAAAAGTAATTGTTTTCCTGAATGGCACTGGGGTGGTAATAAGTATGTCTAATAATTGATTGTTCTTCTATATACTTCCAGTACTGCAGTTCTTCCCACTTAGGAGTCTTTTACATTGATTTGTTATTGATTATAATGGTTTCTACACATTCGCTGCTCCCCCTTCATCTAGAAATCCTTGACTACTTAAATTAACTAGAGGTGGGCCAAACCACAGATTTGAGACTCATATCTGAGTTTTGTCTCCTTTCTCCCATTCACTCTTAGAGCTTTCTCCATAAGACTTTATTTCAGCTACATCCCACCAACCACGCAGTATCAAAATTTCCACCAATGGAGAAGCAAGTAGGAGATGTGATATAGAAGGTTTGTGTCTCAAGCAGTTGCAGAGACAGCTTTTCTGGTAGGGCCAAGGGATGGATATGGATGGAGTGTAAGAAATACGTCCCTTTTTCATTTCACACTTCCTAGTGGTATCCCATGCACTGATAGATATTGCTACACCACTGATTAAAAGACCAGTCAATAAAGGAACCAGGCTGTCAAGACATTTCTTGCCTCCAATAACAGTCTTGTCTAAATATTTCAAAGGAGTGTGCAGGAAACCTTAAAGAAGAAAACCAGAGGAGGATCCGTACAAAGGAAGTTTATTCACAGAAACGACAAATCTAGGGATGGATTACAGAGAAAAAAAGTACTTCCAGTAATTATTTTTTTTTAAGTAGAATTCGGCTTCATAAGTTGTAACATCAATTTTAGGACTTTTTTTCTCTTAGAGCGTTTTAAAAGGTATTTAAAATTTATATTTTCAACACTGAAAAAAGTATCTTTATTAGAATAAATCTTACTAAGTTTATTTTAAAATGTTCAGTTCATGATGGATATTAATTTCCTTTGTTTTGGGGCTTTAAGTTTCATTCAAACTTCATAATGCAATTTATCTATCAATTGAATTTTATATTTATCCCTCAATTAATGTATTTTTATAATTTCATAATGCATTATAATTTCAAATTGCATTAAATGATCACATTTTCCATTCATTCCTAATACACATATTTCATTAATATCAAATTTCTGTGTTTGCAAATGCATTATTGTTATTCAGTATTCAAGATCAAATAATTCCTTATTAAAAAAATCATTATAATTTTCTGACAAAGGCTTTTTTAATATACCTTATTGTGTTTACTATTTTTAATAGAAAACCCAACATCTCTTTCTTTCTGAGGGAAGAGTGAGAATGGAAGGAATCAGTGTTATTCAGTGTAGATTTCATACTCTGCTTATCAACATTGTGTCTATAGCATCAGCTGTAGATAAAAGCGGTTGCGTTTTGCTTTGTGTTAGTGTTCAGAATAATAGAGATGGTCAGTGATTGACTTAAGCAAAGGCTCAGATACATATGCGATTTATCAGAGCTGTAAACCTTTTCTTGCCAGAGGAACATGGAAGCAATTTTGCTCTTTTGCCAAAATCAGACTTGTGGCCATTCTACTGTGGCATAGTGGGTTGCTGTGCACTAGATGCAGCAGGTTTACTTCAACCTGTGAAGTCAGTAATAAAGTTATTTTTGATTCTCCAGTAAGGAAAGATCAACCAGAATTTGCCTCTGTCTGCTTTTCTCACTCTTCCTATATATACACCACACCTTTCAGAAAATGTCAGAAATGACAGATGGCAGCGATAGATTCACCTATAGGCCAGATGGACTGGAGGCCTGGGGTGACAAAAACTAGGACAGCATAGAGTAGTTAAAAGGGGAAAAAATTATTGCCTCAAGATTAAAGCCAACTTTGCAGAATTTGACTCCCCCAGTCATCTGGGTGAGTGTTGGGTTTTTTTCTTTAACAAGTGGTAGATTACCTTCAAAGCTTCCACTTTTTGCCACAGTAACTAAAAGCAGGCATAGTGCGACACATTTTCCATCACTGAAGTGTGTGGTGCAGCTTTTCAGTTAGGAAAAGTGGGTTCTGTTCTTCTCTAAATACATATTTTGTTCATCATTTCTTTATCAGCTAATCGTATGCATGACTTGATGTCCTGTGGTACAAGACAGTATGACAAATATTAAAGTATTACTTACTCTAATCATCAGAGAAGAAAAAGATGAGCACTTCCAAATAATGGCTGCAATTCACCTTACTGGTGCCTGATGGTTGGTTGTGTTTGCTACAAATGAGAGTATGATTTTGGTCAGACACAGGAAAACTAAGGACAAATATTTTCAACCTTTCAATAGAGTAGAAATTAAGAGAGTCTTAATCCTCCTTTGGGTGATAGAAAGTGTTATTTGATCAGCAAGTTACTTTTTTCATAGTGATTTCATTTAAAATAATACAGAAGAAAATAACTCTCTTTAATTTAACTCTGGTTAATTAATATCCAGTACTGGATATTGCTTAGAGTTTTGTGGTATATTGGCATTTCTGAAGTGAGGTATAAGATGGTTATACAGTAGTTTGGGTTTCATATTTTTTGTTTGTTTGTGGTTGTTTTTATTGTTGTTTTTTTCTGTTTACTGTAAATATTCATGCATGAGCCAAACTTTTATGTGACTGCCACTTTGGCAGAGAAATCTTTCGTGCATATTGACTGGTGGATCAGCAACCATCAGTGCCACTAGCAATAAACTGCCACAAAAGCAAACTCACTTAAATTGTTGTCATGCTGGTGATGGAGAACCTTTACTTTGTAAGAAAAATTAAAAATATAACTAGTTTTTTGTAAAAAAAACCTTTGCTTTTCAGATCAGCAATTCTTTAAAATGTTGTGAAAGCCTTTTTAGCATTCAAGAGCTTTTACATTTATGCTATTTGGATCAAATAATGCAGTAGGTGTCACTTCCTTTCTTCAGGTAATTTGCCTTGGAAATTAGATTGAGTTGCAGTTGCTCTAACCTCCTTGGAGACAGGTGTTTCTAAGGTTAGCTACATGACACAGCATTACATACCAAAGGAGCATGGCAAATCTACAAAGTAGGATCTTGGAACATCCTAGCAAGTGCCCAGATCCCGTGCATGTCCCCCAGAGTAGCCAGGAAGGAGTGGAGGAAGCTGTGCATGCAGCATTGAAAGGCAGCTCTACAAGGGCCAAAGGAAGTAGAAATTGTCATACAGAGGCCATAGGTGGCATGGAAGAATTTGGGCACACTGTGACTCCCCAGAGAAGGAGTGTTTCAGCTATGCTAATTGGTGTTAGACATAGCCTAATGGCTTTGCAGAAGTTCACAATGCAGCAGAAGGACCCAACGCAACCACTTTATGAAACAATGTAAAGCAGAGCAATCAGAGAACAGGCAGCATCACTGTTATGGTGAACCTGCCCTGGTTTCATGTTTCATAACACTCTGTAACCACAGTCCTGATTTACACAGCAGCACACACTGTGAAAGCTGTCCAGTACATTTTGTGTAATTTTCCCTTTTATTTTGTACTGTTTTGAATGGGAGCATAATGTGACAAAATATACAGCAGCCAGCACAACAAACACCTTGACCGCAGACCAGTTTCTGTTGAGGTGGATGTGGTTTGCAGGCTCTGAATCACATTTGCTGAGCAAGGAGCTGTAGTGGTTCAGGAGATGATGGTCCTGCCGAGCAGAATAACCTTCTGCTGGAGGTTGTCACAGCAGCCAGCTTACCTTAGCTGGTGCAGTTTGCAATCCAGTGTCTCAGCACCCTTTCAGAGGCACTTCAGGCTGTTAGAAGCCTTTAACATTGGAGCAGCTGAGGTGGGTACAGGCTGCTTTTTAATGCCTTTGCTACGGGAGTGGTAGCCTTCAATAGAGGCAAGAAAACAAACAGCTGAGGTTAATAATGTTTTAATCCACCACAGTGAGACACCAGCAGCCATCTGTTGGAGCTCGAGCCCCCTACAGACTGCAGTAGATGGTATTACAGAAAGAAAAAGCTCTTCTGTGGGCAGCAACATTGAAAAAGCCTGTTTTTCTACAGATTTCTTGTGCTTTTTCCATTAAACTCTTTTCCATTGGCACTTATTAGCTGCTTCACAGGCTCCACTGCTTGTCTCTCAGCCCTCAGTATTTCCCTGGTCCTTCCAATCACATATTATAACTGCATTTGCAAATTCTTTCAGGTAAAAACTGAAAAAAATAATAATTTGTGAGCAGGGGAAAAAAAAGTATAGCCTTTTTTTTCATCTGATCTGATAGCTTGATACCATTAATAGATTAAAAAATAATCTGTTGAAGTAGTTTTTCAATAGGAATTGTGTTTTTAACTAAATTAAGTTAAAAGTGTCAGCTAGGTATTGTCAGCTAAGTATTGAGTGAGGAACCATCCTATGATCATCTTAAAGTCTATCTTATTGAAACAGCAGAAGCTTTTAGTTTGTTGTTAAAAGTACTGTAGAAAAAAAATCTTGGTTTTAGTCTTTGACAGGAAAAAGTAACTTATTTTTTTTTCCAGAGGGGGAAAAAGATTTCTGACTAGGTCTGCACAGGTTGCCTCTACTGAAATAAATAAATAGAGGCTGAAACAAAACTAGGAAAATAGATGGGAAAGGTGGGGTTTCATGAAGTATCCTACAGCTGTCTGAACACACTAACTCTCAGAAAAATGCAATTCTGCACCTTTTGTAATACCATGGTAACTCTTCACACCTGCAAAAAGAAATAGACTTGAAGGAATTGATCCACCCTCTTAGAAGACTGTTTTATAGGGTACTTGCCAGCATGCAATCATTTCAACTTTTCCATTCTCTTTGGAGACAAAAAGCTGCAAGATGAGAGAGTCTGCAGTTTGGTCAGTTGAGACTGGTGCAGAAACTGGATCCCAGTACATATACTGCAGACCACTTGGTGAAACAGGCAGTGCAAAGTTAGAGTATTTATTTCTGAATGTCCACATTCGTATTGCAGTCAAGAATAGCTTCAATTTATTTCCATTTATGCACATGTAGCTGTTGAAGATAAGAGGGAGAGGGAGAGAAAGATGATATGTAAATGTAATAGAGACATAAATTAAGACTGGTCTGGGACAGATGAAGAAGCAAGTTCCAGACAAATCATGGTGCCAGAGACAGAAGATTATTTCCTAAATGAAAGTAGACAAAAATATGAAAAAGAAAATCCACAGAGAGAAAAGAGAGACATTAAAAAAGAATATGAAAACGAAGCTTTCCATTATAAGCAAAATTTCAGATTTAGTCTATGTTGTATGCAGCAACTGACACTACCCAATATCAATAGTATTTTATTCCTTAATTTAGCTCACAGTCATGGATAGAATGATAATGTATGAAGAGGTGGGAAGACACAGAACAAAAATGTTTCTGTGCTAAGGCATTTGCAACCTGAAGTTAAAATGAAAGACAGCTATTGATACAGAAAAAAAGAACAGAAGAAAATGCTCAGACAGAAGTAACTAAAGGTGTTAAACAGGCCTAATCCATATTAGGTGTTTCTAAATGTCATAGGAGGTTTTAAGTGGGAATTGGAAGTACAACAAGGAAGTATGTTTTAAGACAGTTATTGGAAGGTCTTCTCAATCATGAAGATGTAATGAAGGATCTTTGCATTGTCTTCACTGAATGGTGTGCAGAAAACAGACTACTTAACGGATATGCTGCTTTCTTGTGGTGTAATTTGGGAACATACACTACATTACTGTGACATATTATTATTCTTAAGAATTACTGGCTGGAACAGCCTTTCCTGATTTTCATCATTCATTTGAATCTTAGCACAAGATGGATTAATTGGAAAAATCTTCAGCAAAATGACCAGAAGAACACATGCCCATGATTGTGATGGCCTTTGGACACCCAAGATAGTAACAGACAGTAGGAGCAGAAGTAACATCTGAGGGATGTAGGGACTTTCTGGAGCTGACCTTGAAATTCAGATCTTTTGTTCATGGAAAAAACTGCAGAAAAAAACACTTAGGCCCAGGGATCCTGTTCCACTCTTTTATAATCAGAAGAGTGATGTCACTAAAGTTTTATCAAAGCAGCCACAAGTTTTTCCCAGCAAGTGACGCTCAGAACTGCAGTCATGAAATAATTTTAAGAACTGAGCTGAAATATACTCTGGTGAATATTTCTGGCAAATATTTCTGACAGCCCTAAAAACCATTAAGAATCTCTTTGCAGCGTGCAGTGAAGTCTCTTGGAATTTCACCAGCAAATTGATTTTTTGGTGATTATTAGGGTGTATTAGGAGTTCCAAGGCAGAGAAACTTTTTAAGATATTTTGGAAAAATGTTTTCAAGCTTATAGGGGCATCCCTGCCACTAGCAGAACTGAAATTCAAATTTTTGTATAGAAATTGTGTAGAAATATGCTATAGATATGAGGCTCACTGGGAAAGGAAAGAGGAAAATGTAATATCTCATGGGGGTAGAAGAATGAGAAGTGACTCTATAAACTTGTGCTTGTTTTTAGAAACTTAAAATGATTTTACTATTTCTTGTCTGCATTCTAAAAACCAAAGTAAATTTTAAATTGCAAAGGTCTGTTTATTAAAAAATAAAAATAAAAAAAATCATTGACCAAAGCAGGAAATTACTCATAGCTAAAGTTTTTTTAAAATAAACTTTGGTGAATAGTTTTACTGAAAAAGTTCAAATATAATTGACAAGCTTCTGTGAAGAAAATTGAAGATATTTTGTTCTGAAAACTTGTAGCTGCACTTTTTCATTCTTTAAATAGATATTCCTATATATTGTGCATACGTAAATTGAACATAATGATAAGGCTAAGCGACTGCTACTTCAGTTAAACGTTATGTTTTCTTAAAGTGGAGAATTATCAATGTTGTTTTCTAGATTCTACTATGGGCTTTATTTTGCACTATCACAATAATTTTCTTTGCCTAATTTTCACTGCTTGTTTTCTAAAAACATTTATTCAGAAGTGATATTTTTATGCCTCCTGCAACCATTGTATGTCATCATGTAGTTGGAAAAAAGAGGCAAATAAATGTGAATTGATCATCCCAAACAATTCTTCTTTCAGTACAAAATATAGATATTACAGCTGTGCAAATTCTGCACATTTAAAAAATCTAATAGTTACTTCACAGTTGTGTCTCACATCTTAAAAGAAACATTTTCTTTACGTCTGCCAGTCTTCCCTTTGTATTTGTTTTCAGTAGACTTTTAGACACTTCAATATCTGTGCATGGAATGGTCCAGTACAGGTACATCACACGCCTGAGTATTCACAAGTGGAGAGGTATATGTTTATAAAATAAGATTGTCAAGATAGTGGGAAAACAGGCTTCTCAGGATCTGTTCTGAAGTCCAATCACTAACACTGCTAAAATAGCTGGATGAAAATCCTTTAGGCATTTGACTGACAAATATAATTTATTTAAAGATGTCCCCAAGTTAGTGCAGCATTTTAACACTCACAGAACTTCTTCTTGCCTTCATTCTGGTTCCACACATGTGAGCATGCACAGAAATGTAATCCTACACTCATTTTTCTGATTATTGTAGGTGTACAGCTGTGGGCTGAGCAAACTGTAGAGCAAAGGAATTCAGAGTTACAGTTACTGCAGCTCCCCGGAACAAATTACTCTCAGGTAACCAAACAGGCCCCCATTCTTGTGTACAGATGTTGATCAATGCTGATCTTTATTTCCAGTCTCAAAATTCTGAGGTCAGTTCCTGCAGACTCTGTTGGTTTGTATAGGAACAACCAAATCTGTGACCCAAACCCCAGTCTCCTGCTTTGTTGTGCATTTAATCAGACAACTGACAAATCTGGTAACGCTTCTGTTTTCCTTCCCTGATAAAGCCATATAATTTTATTGCATGGAGAATAAAAGAAAGTAACTGCATTATCTGTCATTATTGCTTGTTACCTGATTTACTGCTTATAATTTAGATTATTACGTCTAGATAAATTAAATTTGGTAAAAAAAGAAGTGATTAAAACAGCAAGTTAAATCAATCAGGTGAAGAGGATCAATTGGTAATGAAGGAAAGGGACATCAGGGACAATTTAAAAAGTTTTTACAAATACATTAACAATAAAAAAAAAAGGCAGGGAGAATCTCCATGCCTTACTGGATGCAGGGGGGAACATTATAACCAAGGATGAGGAAAAGGCTGAGATATTCCTTCCTTTTTTTTCCTCTTATTTTTCTTTCTGTTGTTGGCAAGTAGCTTACTTAAGTATTCTTGAAGGTATTTTTTGATTGAAAAATGAATAAGGAAAGAGAAGTTCTGGTATTTCTGTGATTAATCATTTTTATGTTTTGTGAAATCTTGGTCTGTAAAATGGCAACACAAAGTCATATATCATGTCTCAAGTAAATAAAATAATGGCTGCAGTAAAATCAACAATGAAACTGTTGTCATACAGAGATTAACAGAATTTAGGAACGGAAGTATTTACAAACCTTTATTTATTTTATCGTTATTTTCCCAATATATGAACTCTCCTCTTTGACTATTGTGATGATAATTTTGGAACCTCAGGCTCAGAGGCCCTCATAAGAGTTTGTGGGGAACTGTGGCATTTCTTCTTTGGCTCAGAATTCCCTTTTCCCCTGTTTAAAGAAAACAAGTCATGTAGTCTCTGTCCACTCCCATTCCTAAGTCCACACCTGGCACCTATGATCCTGTTATTTTTGTCGTGGGGTAGAATAAAGTCTTTTCATTACTGGTGTTTGCAGCAAAACTGAAGTTTTCATGCCATTTGCCTTCCTAGCATTGCAATTCCTTACATACTTCCGTTTCGTAAAGGGCTTCTTCTTGCCAATTTCAAACCACAGAATGTTACTGGAATTTTAAACTCCTTTGAAGACTGCTCCTTATTCTTCCATTGGCCAGGAGATATTTATGTGTAATTATTCTTAGCTGTGGAAAGTTATTACAGAATTTGTAAGCAGATGCACTGAGGTCTGATGCTGTGTGGCTTCTTTTGAAAATACAGCACAGAAGATACGGGGAGAAAGGTAAGCAAATGTGCTTTTCATCACTGCAAGTACCAGGTCACACTGTAGGCTAGTTCACACCTTAGTATGAAATAATATTCTGAAAATACACACTATCCCCAGGGCTTATGGAAAGGAGTACCCTGAATGACCCCACCTATTGTTTTGCACAGATACTCATGGGTAGAGCATTTTGAAAACTCCTAATTTCTTTATGTAAGGACATGTTGCTGCATGTAATCAGATTTCCTGAATGGGATGGCCAGTCATTGTCCAGAAGGTGACATGAGTCTTTTTTACAAATGTTCCTTGTGGTGGTAACTTCAGCTTTATCAAAGGGGCTCATGGTCCTATGTGACTAGTCCTGCAGATGCATGAACCGTTGCTCTTGATTGTCTTGAATTATGTGCAAAACATATCCCATTTTAATTAAATACAAAATACTGTTCTGTGTTTCTGCATCTTCAGGAACAGTTGCTACTGACTACTTAAAATAATCTGTATAGAGTCTGGTCAATTCTATTGCAGAAACTGCCTGGGGAATCCCTGGTACTGCCAGTTTCTCCACTCAGGGAGTTAATCAGCACGTCTTAAATAGAAAAACAGTGCTGAATAATTGGACTAAGAACAGCAGGAGATGCCAGAGGGAAGTGCCTGTCCAAATTCCCACCTGGAGAGTTCCTGTAAGGGCGGAGTTCAGTTAATCACCTTCTTTCAAGTCAGTATTTACATTAAATAAGCACATTGAACCACTTATGTCCCCTGTCAAGGGAGTAACTGAGAGGTTCCTGGGCCACCCAGGCAAATGATGCAAATGTGCACACAGGCACAACCCTCACATCTGGACACGCCACAACTGGAAATTGAATTTACTCCTTTTATCACAATTTAAACTTAAATTCCATAGGTTTGTCACAATTAACAGAATTTCAGAGAAAATATAGAGTCTCTCATTGCAATAATTGCATTTTAACTCTTTAAGAAAAACTCAAAAGTGTGACAGGTAACCTTAAAAATGTTCAGTCTGTCAAGGGCTACAGTCTCATCCCTGAAAATGTATAGTTGATTTATTTTAATTGGTTCCTAAAACATATACAAGCTCTTCCAACATCATGTGTTAAGATCTGCAACACTAATCAGAGAATCACAGAATTATTCAGGCTGGAAAAGACTTCTGAGACCATTGAGTCCGACCTATGACCTAACACCACCACTCAGTGCAGATGGGAGCATGGATCACACAATACAAAAACCAACAATTGCTCTATATTCTCCTGTCTAGTGAAAGGTTATACCCAAACATACCCAAATACAGCTGCATTCTCTCAATTCCATAGGAATTTCCTTTCATCATGAAGGTGCAGCTAGAATTGTCACATTCAGGTTTTTACAGCCCTAATTCAGAGTAGGTGGATGCTTAAAAAAATTTACTGACACCTACCTTCACTTTCAACCCCTAGAGAAAATCCACAGTATCTTAAAATTAAAAAGATTTAAGGTTGTCTATTTGTTTGTGATTATGAGAGTCCAACAGCATTTTTATAAAAATACACTTTATGAAAATAATTTTAAATAGTTTCTGTTTAAGTTTAAAGATTATGTTTAAAAACTGATAAATATTCTCTGAGATGTTGTAACAATAAATGCATGTTTGATGTTTAAAAGTTTTAGGTTTTACAGTTGTTAATTTCTGGATATTTAATGGTTCCAGCAGGCTCATTTTAATTGTTTCTGCTGCAGAAAGTATCAAATTAAAGAAATAGTTTAGTAATTCAGTTGTTCTCTGAAGAATTAATTTGTTAAATTTGAACATGAGATCCAGTCCTAAAAGTGTGAAATGGTGACATTTTAATCCTGAAAATCTCAAAATACTTAACTATGAAGTAGCTACTGATGTTTTCACAGGATATAGTCTCATGCATTATTCTGTTTCCTTTAAGGACAAAGATTCAAATGAAGTCACCCAGCAGCAAGTGCAATAGATTGTATGACAGCATTTGAGGTACAACAAAAATAAGTTACTATACTTGTTTGGCAGAAATACAATGCTATCTGGATGTTGAAATTCTACCATAGTGAAGGAAGAGGAAATACTTGTTCTGGAGGCTGATTTAAAACACTTTCAGCTGTCTTTAAGAGGGTCTATAGGGCCTATAGGTTTTTTGTATCTCTCCCAACAGAGATACACTGGTGTAGTCATAGGCTAGGGAGTTGAAGGGCAAGAAACTGTAATTTATTTCTTGTCTGCCATCAGTTAACCTTTAAAGAGGTGATATATTTCTCTCACTGAAGTCAATAACAAAATCCTTGTAAAGGATGCATGTGTTTGTGTATGTCTTTGTGTATGTGCACACACACCAGCATGGAAAGTTTTGATCAAATAATTTTACCTGTTTTAGCAAAAAGGAGATATGATGTCATAATTTCTGCCCATGTAGTCAGTGTTAAGTGATTGAGTATGTGGCTGCATTTCATGTCGTGTA
>NW_009954407.1:301415-313555 GCF_000747805.2 Chaetura pelagica
GTGTAGGCCTGAAAGTATCTGGACAGCTTGTATGTAATTATTTAATGTATATGAAAAGTGTAATTATGAGCCGAATGTGTTATATGTACGTGTGTGTGTGTGTAGGACTAATATCCCACACATGTATCACGGAGTGTTGACATAAGAAACTGAAATGGTCAGCACCCTGCCGGGTGTCACTCCTGTTCTGAGCACTTCATCTATAAGAGCAAAGTGGTGTATGTTTCTACAAGTGACAGCAATCACAGGATTGCTTCACAGTAGTGATAATAGAAGCAAAGCAATGGGAACTCTATCTGATCTTCGAAGAACCTGCCCTTATTTAGACACTTCATTCCAGTTAACTTTTATAAGTAAGCACTGTGCCCATGGGTATTAAAGCTGCTGTGTGTAGAATTTATGCTGCAGAGGGTTTGTTGGAAGCTTTTAACAATATATGGAGATAATAACGTATAAGGTCTGATTCTCATTTCAGATATGTACCAATGCATGGAGTTGACTCACTAACTCCAGTGGGATTATTTACAATTCATGTCAGTGTAAACACAAGAGAATAACCCTGGTTACCACCAAAAGTTACTGTCTGCTGGCTCTTGGGTGACATGTTTTTCTGGAAAGCACAGCATAATCAATCCATAGTCAAAGATCAGTGGTACTTTAAAACCTCCATATTTTTTTTTCTGGGAGGACTGGCAGGGCAAGAGAAGGTTATGAAGATGTAACATCTAATGGCAAAGGAAGGAGATCTAGCACAGGAAGGAGATTTAAAGGGACTGCCAAGCAAAAGCAATTAAACTCAGGCAAGTGTGCTTAGAAATAATTTTTCATCTTAGCAACTTTAGAGCTTAAATCCACACAGTTTCTATGACAGGAGTAAAGAAATTATATCTGAGGTCAAAGGGAACAAAAGAAACCTTCTAGCAGGGGAAAAAACCCGAAACAAAAAGCAACCAAACAACAACAAACAAACAAAACAAGGAAACAAAAAGAGAGAAGACAGAAGAAAAAAGAAGAGAAGGAAAGAGAGGGAGATCTTGTATTTTTTGCTAAAACTAACATATATTCTGACTCAGGCCTGGGAGTGCTGTGCAGAGAGCAGCTCAGTAAAGAAGGAAGGAGATCTCTTGCTTTGTGTTTTGACAAATGTTTCTTGCATTTACATCTAGTGTAATATTCTTTTGTTTTAAAAAGTGGGCATTGCAGCTGACATCTACAGGTGTATTTATAGTCCAGCAAATCACCAATTATTTAATTTACATTTCCATAGTAACTATCAGCAGAATCCAGGCAAAGAAAATGTGTGCATTCATTGTTCAAGAATCACACTGCCACATAGCTAGAACTGTTCATTTCTATGCAGCATTTTAAAAATACACATCTTTGAGGTTTTTTCCTACTGTTACTTTATTGTATCATGGTAGCACTTAGAGTTCCCGGCTAAAAAAACATACAAAACCACAGGAAAAGGCTATTATCCAATCCTGAGAACCAGCAGTCCAGGTGAATTACAAGATTCAAAAGGCATGCAGATGTGTAAGAGGTGAGGGGCTGAGGGAGGGGCTAAGGTGGCAATAACCATAGGTTTCCTCATGTACATATAAAGTGGTCACAGAAACAGCCCTGCGTCCCCCAAGCCACATGCCAATGACCTGTCAGGATTGTGGTAGGAAAAGCTGTGAGAGAGGGATTTAGAACACAAAAACTTGACACCATGAGAAATATTGCCATAGAATTTTTTTCTCATGAACTTATATTCATGTACAAGTTGAGGAATACTAGTGAGAGTAAAGACCACAGACAAAACAAAATATATAAGTCCTTTTTACAATGCAAAGGATAACCTAATTGGACTTGTTTTCACAGGAAGTGCAGACCAAATGAACAAGGGTTCTTCTGAGGTGGTCAGGGTAATCAAATGGTACTTTCAGTAGACCACTGGCATGGGTTTACAATGGATCTTAAGAGCTCACTTTCTGCTGACCACTGAGGTGAAGAGAGCATTCAGGTCTTGTTAAGTCAAGGGTGAAAAATTGTGACTTTTTAATGCTGGGAATTGTCTCTGCAAACACACTTTCTCTTTCTGCCATCAACTATCATTTTCCTCTTGCTGACTATGAAAAGAAGTGGTTGCCTCAGGTAATTATGTGTACAGGAAGAAATTCTCACTGCTTTCTGAATATCACCAATAACACATTTAAGTGATTTACTGTACCTTGTAATTGGTTTTCTGAAAATATGAATATTTTACTGCCACCGTGGCAACTCTCCACAGCATCTATAATAGTGACATTCTGCAGGACATGATTAATGAGTTTTATTTTTTGCTCTGTCTAGAAGTAAGAAGGTTAGAAGTTTTAAACTTATTTTCTTTTTGAGAACATGCATCTGATCAATGTGCAAGAGCTTTTCTGCAGGGCCGAGCAGCAAAAATAATGCAGCAAAAATTAGAAACAAGCTAAAGGAGTGCCATCATGCATGAAGTAATGCCATCTTATTATCATACACTTCTGTACAGCTAATTCTGGGAGGAGGAATGGTCCCATTTCTGAGCATGTTATGTGAAAACAGGAGAGCAAATAATGTCTGTTAACTTTGAAGCCTACTTTGCTGTAGTGGGTGCCTTTGAAACCCCTTCAATTATACTTACGGTAAAACACTATAAAGGTGAGATGATCCTCTTGGTATTCTATGCAAAACAAAAGAAAATCAGCTTTGTAACACATATTGGAACTGAGAGGATGCCAAACACAGAGTTTGACACTTGCCCTGGGAGGTCTGCAACCTTGAGAAGGTATTTTGCTATCCATTTCTCCTTGCTTACAAGTAGGAAAAAATAGATGATGATAATAAAATAAGCCCTTCCTATTGAACACTCTATGCTTTGTTAAAGAATCTAGTTTCTTGATCAGATTAGGAAGGGTTCTTGAATGGAAATAATAATAATAATAGTAATAATAATGTAATTTCAAGTTCCTTGGCATCTAACATAATTCACAATCCCAGGTGAGGGACCCATACTCTCTCATATAATGCAAGGTGAAAACTATACACCTAAAAAAAGGGGGTTTATTACTGCAGAAATACAAGAGAATAAAAGTGTTTATATCCTGCCTATGATAGACAGTTAATCAATCTGAGCCAGTGATGGGCACCTCTTTCACACCAAGGAACTGAGCTTATGCCTTTTAAACATTTAAAGTGAAATTGTTTATTCCAAGAGATGACTGGAGAAGTAAGTCCTGATGTCCTGCTAGGTGCTAGACTGATATCTCAAGTATTTATAAAGATGTAAAATACTTAAACCCTGACCTTAGAGATTTGTTTTAATAGTAACAGGAGGTGGTTCTGAGTGGGCTTTCCCACTGTGCCCCATGGAAATAATTTGAATTTTTATTTGCTAGTTATTTACAAGCTAGTTCATAGTCATAGATGCATCTGCTGCTATATACAAGACAGTCTGATAAGGATAGTCAGTAAAGCATTAAAACTTTTGAAGGAAAAAACAAAGAGAAAAGGGCAGGTAGAAAATAAGAGTAAAGGGCAATGAGGGATAATGTATGACAGATCATGACAGAACAGCCCTGATCTCTGTCTTTGTTGGCATAGCAAGCACTACAGGCAAAGGAAAGAGCAAAATCTTAATGGATAAATTCACCTGCCCCTAAATACAGTTTGCTGGGAATGACAGAGCACAACAAAAGAGCTGTAAAGCTGGAAAAATTCTGGCTAACAGGGAGACTGTTAAAAAGAGAACAATGTTGCTGGAAGAAAGTAGCTAGTGTAATTCCTTAAGGATAGGTCTCAAGGCCAATTATATGTAATGTTTTTATTGGTGACCTTGGCACAAAGCATTGGGATGTGCTGATGAAATCTGCCAACGACACAAAGCTGGGAGCAGCAATCGATACAGAGGAGTGTCCGAATGTCATACAGGAAAAGCTGGATGACCTTGAGGACTGGATTCATATGAACAGGAGGATATCATGTAGTATCAAGTGCAAGGTCATGCACTTAGAGACTAAGAAGAAGAATGTCTGCCATAAACTGGGGACACAACGGGTATCAATGAGAAAGGAGTGCAAATTAGCGAGTAGAAGTCAACCCCAGAATGCCTGTGAGCCACTTAAAGAACATGACTGTCAAAGAAGTACATGCAAAGTAATTCCACCTCTGCTAGAAGCTGACAAAACCATTACTCAAGCAGTGAGAAGGATATTTTTAGAGTATATTCATGTATATACATTAAAATATTATTTTTTTAACCATGAGAATAAATTTGGAGGCAAACTTTTTAATATGGGCTGTTGTAATAGGACAAGGGGTAATAGTTTAAAACTAAAAGACACTAGATTCAGACTAGACATAAGGATGACATTTTTTACAATGAGGGTGGTGAAACCCTGGAACAGATTGCCCAGAGAGTTCCTAGAAGCCCCATCCCTGGAAACATTCAAGGTCAATTTGGATGAGGCTCTGAGCAACCTGGTCTAGCTGAAGATGTCCCTCCATACTGCAGGGGGGTTGGACTAGATGACCTTTAAAGGACCCTTCCAACACAAAGCATTCTATGTTTCTGTGATCTATTTCTGTCCAAAAGCCTATAAGTTAATTTGTAGACTTGCGTTAATCATCATGACAGAATAAGAAAGGACTTAGTAAGGTTTTTTTTTATTTTCTAAAATTGCAGCACTGTCATTGCTTTATCAGTAGAATTTAAAATATTTGTTTTCTACCTGCAGTATATATATTTGGACTCCCAAAGCATGACAAGAATTGTTTGGGAGAGTGGAGGCTGATATAGGCTTGACTGTCCCCAAAACTACTGTGCCAATGACTGGCATTACAGAGCTGCAGCTGGTCCTACATTGTGGACAGAATAAATGATCTCTCAAAATCCCTTCCTGTATCCATAGTGAAATGCAAAAGCCTTATCATGATATAACATTAAAAACTGCTTACTTCATTAAGATCTTTAATTAAGAAAAATAGAATTTACTCATTTTGGGATTTCAAATTTCAAGCATTTGACTCCTGGACAACGTTTTCTTGATGATTTAACTTCTTTTTACTGTACAAAGGATTTTGAAGTAGGGACAGTCTGAACCTCTAGCAAGTGAACCAGGCTTCCTACTTGCCACATTTTCCTCCTCATGTTTCCCCTTGAAAATCACTTATTTCAAACTTCGATAATCAAAAGACTAGGACAATCCAAAGAGATATTTGCATCAAATATGCAAAATCACACAAAATTTCAGTTTTTCACCAGAAGTTGCTATGGGATAATTTTGTCTGGGGGACTGAGGACTATACTAGAATTCAAAACTGGTAATTAGAGAAATTTCAGAAAAAAAGCTGTGACTCTTATCAGTAGGCTGATGTGACAGGCATGAAGAGTGCTGAGCCATGGATCCCAGGGAGGGAAAAAGCCTGTCCCCCAGGGTGCATTACCATTCCAGTCACAAGCTTATTTCAATGTGCTTTGCTTACTCCAAGATCTCCTGTGCAGAGTCAGGCTCTAACCAGCTAGAGGGGACCTTAGTTTTTACACTGGTGGCAGCTGTACCAAAAATATCCTTCCTCACATTGTAAAAACTACTTGGCAATTTTATACTCCCATTTCTGAGGCTGATAGGCATTTCAGTTTTATTATTAATTTGATACAAATATGATATTTTTGACAAGAAAATGAAGACCAGATGTTTGTTCAAAATGGGAGTATTTGTTTTCACATCTGAAGCCCAACCCAAAGCTTAGAAAGTGTCAAGAAGGGGGCAGTTTCCTCTACGAGGACACAAATCACAACTCATAATGAGTCTAAAAGAGTGAAGCCTAATTTAAAAAAGTAATATTTTGATAATAGTACTTTTGATGTAAATAGATACATAAGGCATAAAAATATTTTGAATTTTTTTTTCTTATACATTACATAAGTTCTGAAAAGAAATCACTGTAGTTTTTTCTTTCATATGACTTTCAACCAACAAACCAAAAAATCTTAATTCAGGTCTATGAGTTACATTAATATTGCAAGAGACCTGAATGCCCTCCCCTTCCAGGAGTTTACATGGCTGCACTCTGGATGGAGGCTGACTCAGATCCCTGTCTCCAGACCTCATCCTGATCTCACTTGCTGACTCTTGGCTGTGGCTCTTGGCTGAAGTCCTGCCCTGCCTGCTGTGGTGCTCAGCCCTAGCTGCTGTGGGGACTGTGGCCATGGACCTGCATGAAACCTTGTCCCAATGCCTCTCCACAGCTCCAACTGACCTCCAAACCCTGCAGGAAGTTGTTGTCAATGGAGATGCAGATCCAGACAAGTACTAGCTGTTATTAAAAAGCTGGTTGAATACGTATTCATTCAAATGGTTTCAGAAGATCTGGTGGTTGGCACATGAAATGTGACCAGATCCAATAGAATGGAACAGCTGAAAAGGAAATTTTCTTATCCCTCATAAATTATGTACAATTTAAAGTTCTTGTGTAGATTGAATCATAATGCTTTCATGTATCAAAATTGTAAAGACAAATAAAAAAGGTAAAAATATTGTATTCGTGTTTACTTCATAAGTGTCTGATTCCATCCCTGTTGCAGTTTTGTGAGCTCATGTCAGTTTCCTGATCCAAATGAAGCATAGTAGGGTTTTAATTCAATTAACGTTTATGTGGAAGATGGTCATTAAAATACCAAGCCACAGCAGACCTGCAAGGACTAACTGCATCTATTATTTTTAGAACCTGATTCTAAGCTTCTTTGATTGAAATTCACCTGTCTGCAGGTGCTTGCAAATATATTTACACAGATATGAAACATCAGCACCAAGATGTGACATAAACAGTTCACAGCCTTTATTCTGTATCTCTGCTAAGACAAGAATTTCACCTCCTAGGTACAGAATTCCCATGGAAATCAATCTATGGATCTAGTAAAAAACAACCTCTTTTTGCTGTTTAGTTATATGGCTAAAAATGTGTCAGTTATAATGGCTAAAAATTATATTCTTCTATTTTAAGGCTCCTCTTAGTAGAACCTTTGAAGACTTCACAGGGCAGCGAGCAGAACTGAATTTTGTAGTCTAAAAGATGATGATGAGCAAAGGCTAGGTCAGGCTTCAGTTCCTCCACTTACTGGAAGGGGAAGGCAGGACACAATGTGACAAGTGCTGCAGGAGACACTGGAAAACCAGAGCTGCTGATCATCTTGCTTTAGGGAGAAGCAACTCATCGGACACCACCGCTGTGCTCCATGCACTGACTGCTCCTTCAGCAGCAGCAACCAAGGACTTCCCAGTGCTCTCCCACAGGCAAAGGAGTCAGCGGGGAGTTCTGCACAGGCTGTTACCTTAAGTACTTGTGAAAAATAGCACCACTCCTTACTGCTCCTTCATCAGCAGCAACCAAGGACTTCCCAGTGCTCTCCCACAGGCAAAGGAGTCAGCGGGGAGTTCTGCACAGGCTGTTACCTTAAGTACTTGTGAAAAATAGCACCACTCCTTAATATTTCACAGTGTTGTGGTTAAGAAAATTCAGTTTTACCACCAATTTTTTGATATGTGCTAGTTTGGATTATTATGCCAAGTATCAGTAAAGCCCCTACAGTACGATGCTTCCAGAAACCGCATTTTTCTCATGACGAATGAAGAAGCAGCTGATGTTATATCTCTTTTCACTTTAGAAATATCTAGTTCAGTCTCACCACTCCTTGAAGTACTATAAATCATTGCATCTTTGTGCTCCAGCTTATTGGAAGTCAAAATACCCAATTTAACCACAGCATTCTTTAAGCATTTGCCCTTACATTTTCAAAATGGGGAATGTAATACAGCCTGCAGCACATTTCATTCCTATCTAGTCCACTAGGAGGATTTATGGGGACTTTATATGGTGATGGTATTAAACACAAGCTATTCAAGCTAGTCTGTGAGCTAGGGAGCTGAGAGGAATTCCTGAGATCCACCACAAAAAATAGTGAGAATGCAGATTAACACTGGTTTCAATACCAAGGATGCCTCTCCTATCTTCTGGGAGATCATACAGGAATGTGGATTTACCAGCTCAGTTCTTATGAAACTTAATAGGCATTGCATGCTGTAATGGCTGTGTATCACTTGAAAATGTAGTTTTGGATACTTATGACTTGGACATTAAGCATATTCCAGCTGTAGTATAAGTAGTGATGTATCTCTATCTGAGAATCAAGGCTGCTTAAGCAACTAGAAAATGTCAACATAGATTATTATTAATTGAAAAAAAGAGGCAAAAATGTTCTGGATGTTACTCATATGATATTGTTTAGCCATTTATAGAGCTGGTTTAATAAAGGACTGTGAGTAAGTGATGCAAAAATTGCCAAGATGTACAATGACTTCTTTGTAAAAGATACTTTCCATAGCTCTAAATAGAATTTGGATCTAAATCATTATTACAGAATGCAGCAAGAATACTAAAAATGAAAGGCTCGTTTATATCCACTGCCCTGATTTTATCTCTTGAGTTCTCTAGATAAAGGACTGAATATACTAAAGGAGCAGGTGATAGGTATCTAAGGAGGAGTTAAATATGGGCTTTATACATTTATATTTCTGTCTGTAATCCTTGCTCAACTGCAGTCACCTCTCAGCCTCCACAGGCACTATGATTTTAATTTTACTGTGTCCCAGAAACTACAGCTAAGTTTCTGAACATGCCCAAAGCTGTCCTTACCTTTTTGAAACAAATCCTTTGATTGCCTGGCAAAAAAAAAGGAAAACTAGATCTTCCACCAGACTCCCAAATGGACTCTGTTAGCCATTCTTGGTATAATTACTGGATTAACGTATCTGAAGGTCCAAGTAAGCATAAAAGAAAAAGAGCTGTGGCTCTGGTTATCTTTTACATGATTAATTCAGGGTGCTAAATGAGAAACTTTCAAGTTTCAATGTTCTTCCAGGTCCCAGGACCTTTGATGCATTTTTTTTCAATGAACTGTATTTCTGATGCCTGCAGAACTGCTGCTGTTCTGCCTTAGTCTGTGGGTGCCTGAATCGTGTTTGCGGGCAGGCACATGGACACTAACAGAGGTTATTCTTCTTGTTAACTAGTTCTGACTGTGCTCCATCCCTTAGAGTAACAGTGACAGTGCATGGTTGAGGAGAATAAGCAAAGGGTATCTCAGAGTTTTGGCATGATGTTTCGTATCCTTACTCCTCTTAACTTTGCTCTAAGATCGTTAGTTTTTCTATTCCAAGAGGATGTGTAATAATTAATCCATCAGTTATTAGCTATTCCAAGATGGTGCTTTCTCATCTTCTTTTACTGTAGCTTTTCCACTTTAATAATAATAATAATCAGAGAGGAACCTGAACTTGGTTATCCCACAGCCCTGAGGAGACTGTAACTTTATCATTACCCTGAGATTCAGCTACTGCTGACCAAGAATCCAAGGTCCAGCTCTTACAAGGTCCATATGCATTACCTTGGCTCAGACTTCTGAGGGAATTGCAAAGTGAAAAGGCATAGAAGAAAGGCCATGGAGTCATGCTGTGCAAGACAAAAAAGGCCGAGAGATGAGTGTATGTTGAGACTGGGCTCATTAGCAGCTTGAGAGTTTAAGATCAGAAACCCCAACTTGGAAAGACAAAATTCTGAAGGAAAATAAACGAACTGGACTCAAAAGATACCAAGTCAGCAGCATGGAAGAGCTGCTTTTGGGATCATTGGAAGTCAGATAGTCCCCATCTGACTGATGTCTACCTGGATGGGAAAGACATATTATCAGAGTGGTGAGCTCATTAATCTTAGATGTTTTTTGTGTGTATTGATCAACAAATAACTGCTTTATACTTGACCTGGTGCCTAATGTGCTTGCAAAGCCTCTTCATACATGAAAAAAGGCACTTGAATGATGTGACGTAAGGAGATTCAGTTATAGTGTCCTAACTCCTACCCAGCAAAGTCAATGGGCCCCTCTCACTTCCCTTCTCTGATTAGCTCTGACATATTGCCATTGTATGAAGAGGAGCATCCCTAAATAGAAAGACCTGAGCTTATATCTCTACTTTGATTCAAGGATAAGTTTTGAAACCCACTCCCAAGAAAATCTACCATCTGGCTCACTGCTCAGAGGACTCTCTTAGTGTCTTTTGTGGACACATTTGCAGGACAACATTCAGCTGCATGGAATTCCAGCTGGAGGAAGATTTGGAAAGAGTCAGTCAGAGTCTGTAGTCAAGCATCTTACTCCTTAAGCATAGATAGCTCCTTATTCATATGGCTTTGAGGATCTTTTTCTCATCCTTGGTACCTGCACTCCACAAAGCCTGTGAGGTTCTTTCTCTGATCCAGAAAATTGCCTAAATGTATGACTTGCCCTAAAGCATGCAAGGAATATTAATACATTTAAGTAATCTACATGATTAGGATCTTTACAAAATGATAACTGCCATAAAACATAGTTGTTATTAAATTAGGGCATAACCTCAGGGTGCTGTAAATCTATCTGAGTTTAAAAGTTTGCTTTGTAGTTAATCTTTGCTTTAAAAACATTTATTTTTCATCTCTCAGCCTAAATACTGTTAAACACAAGACTTCTTTTCTTGTATTAAGGCACATTCACTGGCCTGAGTCATTGTGTTTCTTATTGCGACGATGAACTGGATTTGACAGCCAACTTGCATTAAATCTCTAAAAATAGGACTGTATAATGAAAATGCTGACAGACCCTTATCTCTGGTAACATTAGTGGGTACCACTTTAACCAGAAAAATGACTTTCAGCTTATTTACTGAAAATGAGATCAGGTGACCATTTTTAATTCCAGTTAAAATATGCAGTCGTGCATGAGTATGAGGCTCAGATGGCCTTTTAATAAGTTTGTAATTTGGTTATCTCTCTGAGCAGACTTAAGAATTTATCTCAAACACAAAATTTATATTAATTTTTTGAATGTTGAAGCAGCTACTGGGAAGGACTTTTTATTAGTTAAGAGTTATAACTGTTGGGTATATCTTGAGCACTTCTCAAGTTTTCATTATTGGATTTAAACTTATTATACAGCCAGGCTTCATATAAACTGTAACCTTTAATTATCGCTGTTACATTGATTTCTACAAGCCTTCAAGGCATAATTGACCTTTGCACATGAAGAAGGCATTTCTTTTCTCTGTATTAAGGAGGTGATCCATATATGTTATTAAATCATTAAAAGACAACATTCATTGTTCTTATTTTCACAAAAGGAGAAAACAGATCACTAAAATGGAAGATTAGAATTATCTCTACCTTTTAATCACAATTTGTTTCAAATAGCTGCTCTATGGATGTTGTTATATGCTCTTGTACAGAACATGGATGAAATCCTTATCTAAGCTTTGGAAAAAAACACCAGAGATGTTGTATTATAGCCTCTTATATCATGACAGAATTTTAGTAAAGATTTAGAGAAAGAAAGTCTGATTCTTCACTCTTGATTTGCTTAAAAATAAATTGTTTTCTCCATGTCAAACCTGCAGGAAAAAACTGGAAGCAGGAGTCCCTATAAAATATTCTTCTAAAAGGGTTTTGTGTTCTGTTTTTTAAATTATAGAATGATTATATATTACCAAAGCACAACATATTGTCTTAAACCTGTAAATGTCTTTATTCTGTGTACTATTTCATGTTTTTTATATTAGCTTTTGGTCAGTAACCACATTCCTTTATTAAGGAACACTATTTTGGTTACATTGCAAAACACTTATACAAAACACTGATAATTGTAAAATCTGCATATAGAAATTTTGATGGTTACCTTGTGAAAACATAGAAGGACATGGTTATTAATGAAGTGATAAATGATCCCATGGAAAAATGATAATTTTTTTTTTTATGTTTTTTTTCTGTATTCCCCTCTACCCCTCCCAGCATTTTTGTTAAGTGTCTGGAAAATGCTTTTATCTACTTCAACTCCTTCTAATATTGTTAAAAAAAATTAAATCTTCCTTCCTTCCTTCCTTCCTTCCTTCCTTCCTTCCTTCCTTCCTTCCTTCCTTCCTTCCTTCCTTCCTTCCTTCCTTCCTTCCTTCCTTCCTTCCTTCCTTCCCTCCTTCCTTCCCTCCTTCCTTCCCTCCTTCCTTCCCTCCTTCCTTCCCTCCTTCCTTCCCTCCTTCCTTCCCTCCTTCCTTCCCTCC
>NW_009954407.1:313656-317036 GCF_000747805.2 Chaetura pelagica
TTCTTGTTAAAAACAATTAATTCTTCCTTCCTTCCTTCCTTCCTTCCTTCCTTCCTTCCTTCCTTCCTTCCTTCCTTCCTTCCTTCCTTCCTTCCGTTTTGGGTTTTTTGTTGTTGTTTCATTGGTTGGTTGATTTGTTTCGTTGGGGTTTGTTTGTTTGTTTGTTTTGTGGTGTTTTTTTTCAACTGATAGCTGTGAGATCTTTGGTGAACACCTAGAGCACACGCAATTGCATTTCAGAAATCAAGAGTGGATCAAGATCACTCTCTGAAGAGAACCTTCATGCCCCAGCCAAGGCCTGGGTGGTTGCCAGGGCAGGAGTACTACATACTTTGCTGTTTCTGATACTTCTCCTCAAGCTGCTGGTCACTGTCAGAGACAGGAAATGGAGCAAAAAAGTCCTTGGACTGGAAGTTTTCCAGAGATTTATCACTTGACTAAATCTGAATAAGTTTTTACAGGTCTGATAAAATTTCATTTGAGCGGTATGAATTAACTCTTCTGACTGATGTCAGCTGCCACCTCGAAATTGTAAGATCAGGAGAGGTTTACAGTAAGACTGCCAGTTTTCACATAGGTAAGGCTGTATATTGCATCTGTTCTCACTATTAGAAATTACTGCATTGTTTCCCAGAAAATCTAATTTGATGTAGACATCACCCAGCATGAAAATTTTCCTAAGATGAGACCTTTGTGTGCTCTTCCTCTGTGGTGCTCAGCAGGTCGACTGGGAGCAGGGGACACCACAATCTCTGGGTGCTCACGGATTGGTCACGCTTGTCAATACTGGATCTGGTCTCCTTTGATGGTGTTTTCAGCACAGATAAGAGCATGGATAACACAAAATCTTTCCTCAGAGAAACCGGAGAGTTTATGAGCCCATCTCAGACCAATTTTCTGCAACCCTAGGGTCAGGTTGCATGCTTTGACAACAGCATGCCCCTTGTGGGCTGTGTTGGTTCAGCATCCAGAGTTTCTGGGCTGGATCAGTGCAGAGGAAGTACAATGTGTCTGCACCTTTTCCTAAATGCCTAGTGTAGCTCTGAACTAATGACTGGACAATTTGGACACTGGAGTATCCAAATGTCATACGCAATGTGATATCTGCTATTCCTTGTCTTCTGGAAAGAAAAAGTAGCAGTCGCATGGAGGTCTGGCATTGCCTGAGGCTCATGTGACTGCAGTTCACAGAATCATACAGAATCACAGAATCCTAGGGGTTGGAAGGGACCTCAAAATATCATCTAGTCCAACCCCCCTACCAGAGCAGGGTCACCTAGAGCACATCACACAGGAACATGTCCAGGTTGGTTTTGAATGTCTGCAGCAAAGGAGACTCCACAGCCTCTCTGAGCAGCCTGTTCCAGGGCTCTGTCACTCTCACAGGAAAGTTTTTTCTGATGTTTACATGGAACCTCCTGTGTTCCAGTGTGGCAGATGGGCAGTTTGGCCCATCTTGGTTTTGGGGTGAGTATGGTATACTATTTTTATACAAACAGGCTTTTAAAGAGGAAAACACATAGTCATTCAAAATACACAAGTCCTTTATTTCATGAAACACATGTATGAGTAATGGAGAATGTTCATCTCTTTTGCATTCAAAGTCAAAATGAGTTTCTAGTAAATGCATTTTATGAGCAGCATCCAACTTTAACATGAGCTACCCAATTAACAAAGTAATTTTCCTCTCCTTAGGTTAACTGTGTTTTCCACTGAATTTTAAATATACTTTTTTATTATAATGAGGTTGTTAATGTTCTGAAATTCAGATCAGTTAGTCCATGTCAAAAAATTGACATAAATAAAGCATAAAAGCTTGCTTCTATTTTCAAGCAACGTATCAATCAATATGAGTATAATTAATCATCAGTATTCTGTACTCTAGAAATCGTTTTAGTTTGACAATTCAAAATTTTCTGCATGGCTTAATAGGCAACGTACAGGATTCATATGACTCATTCATGTATAAGAGAGAAAGAGAGGGAGTGAGCAAGATCTTTTCCCATTCTCATATTAATTCTGGTTCTATGGCTTGATTTTTTTTCAGAGGAAAGATGAGAGCCTTTGAACTTCTCATCATATGCAGAGGATTACTAATAAATGAACCATCAAAAGTTCATGTTTCAGACAATTAAGGCCAAATAAACAGCGCTAGAATATTCTGCACAATTATGTTTCTTATGGGGGTAATTTTTGATATTTTAGTTTCTATCTAGAAAACATAATTTCTGCAGGAAATTGTAAATGTTGCTAATTTCTCACTAAATAGTAGCATTGCAACAAGGCTGGAATAAATAACCAGTTCATCAGCAGTGAGCTAGTTTGTGCATGTTATCACATTTATATACTACACACATATCTAGAACATATATACATATAAGCATAGACATATGAATATTTGCTTATCATTGGTGTCACTTCAATTTTCTGTCACAATGAAGCTTGGCATAGATTATTCTGGGTCACTATCACTAGAGAAAATAATTAGAAGATGCTAGCTTAAAGCATTAAAAAAGCAAAGGGAAAGTTGCCAAATAATGAGATTAAAGTCACAATGGTTAGAAATGTTTAGCTTTTCTCTCAAATCCTGAGAACTAAAAGTTTATGTTTTTCTAATGAAAACAGGGACTCTCAGGTAATAAACACAGCTCTGGGAACCAGTGTTTTGATAAAGTGTTGAACATCTCAAGATCTACAAAGAAACACTTGTGAAGCTGAACACTGCCATTTCTCTCCCTCTCTCTCTCTCTCTCTCTCTCTCTTTCCATCCATCCATCTATCCATCTATACACATCATCTATTTATCGGTATTTCATTTTCTGGCTCTCCAATCTCCGTGTACTGCAGGTACTCTGAACAGTCAATATGGTTTTCTGTTGACTTTGCTCAAAATAGTGCTGTGCAGTCCAGACTAGAATGTGGGAAATGGTGTGATGAGACCTGCCTAAGCTTCAAAATTGAACTGCTGTTCCAACCTAAAATGCTAATCTAGATGTATGTCATGGCGACTATTTAATCTTGTCTTGCTGTTACTATAATGTACAAAAGCCCATGACAGGCAGAAGGGAGATAATGTTGCCAATTTATAAAGCTACATATTACATGAATCTGGAAGCTCTGTTTTTCTCTAAATTCTGGTCTTCAAACATCCACATCATCGTACTTAAATGTACAACTATGTGACTGTAATTTTTTTAAGACCTTGGAACTAAGCGTGAGTTAGTGTTGTCTAGTGACTTAAGGTTCAAAAAGTAGCTTCTCATTTGTGGGTGTGGAGTTAGGAGATTGCTAAACATTTCCTGACAATCAATCCCTCTGAAGGTACCTCAGTCTCCTTTGACCTTTCTTCCTTTGCAACAAGTTAATACGTTAGCAGGAAT
>NW_009954407.1:317112-334627 GCF_000747805.2 Chaetura pelagica
GGAATGCTACTTGCTATTGATTCCACTCTTCTCCTGTCTCTCCAGATTTAGTAAAGCAAAGACTGAGATACCATGTTTCCTGTTGTTGTCAAAACAGACTTTACTTAATATAATTTTGTCACAAAACACAATTTCATTGTCAGTGACCTCTCCTTTTTTTCACAGGTAGACTTATCTTACCAATATCTAGAAAGTATGGCAAAAGGTTTACTGAATATTCCCAGGACAGTGCAGCGGTAGCATGGATGTACAGCAGAGCAAGAGTATTTCTGGACAGATGTAATGACAAAATTAAGGGAAAAAAAAATAATTGAAAGGGAAAGCTGCTATTCAAATGACAAAAGAGTATTTAAAACCCCCACACTTCTTCTGGCACAGTTTATGCTGAAGCAGTGCAGCCTGTGCCTTGCAGATGTGTGACACAAGAAGCATAAAATGCAATGGCTCCGTGTCCACATCCAATTGCTCCTCCTGGGGAAGAGGGCAGAGTCTGAGGTCTCCAGAAAAAGACCACGAGGGAGTGTAATGTGATTGAATCCTTAAGAGGAGTGTGTTTACTTTAGGAGCCTGAAAGTGCAGCTGTCTCCAAACTGTACAGAAGCCACAGATCATGAGAAAGAGACCAAAGGCTCCACAGTCAGTTGTTGGTATTTATTTTTTGGTAGGTATTTATATTTATGCTGATATTTATATGTAGTTTTCAGTCCAGAATAAGGGGACATTAAGAATATTTGTATTTTCAGAGACAGAGGAAGACCAAATGTGTCTCTCTTTAAGCAAAGAAAGAGAAAAAAAAAGATGTGTGAATGGGTAGGCTAAAGCAGCAGAGAGGACAGTGTTGGCTTCCTGGGAAAAACAAAGTACCTCACTGCCTAGACTGAAGGGGATCAGGGTGTTATTTGCTGCTGCTCATCACTGTGTGACTTTGCCTCATTCTTGTATTGAACTGCAAATTGACTGAATACGCAGCTCAGCACTAGAAATCCTGTGAAATTCACTCTCCTGACTGTCAAGAGACAAGATCGTTCTGTGATATTTCTGGTAGATCCAATATTACACTGCAGCATGACTACAGCATGCCGGTAGTATCCCTATGGTGTTATTTTCATGTAGCCACCCCAGAAGTATGTACAGACAGGAATGACTTCCCAGAGTTGAGATGCTGAGAAAGGAGCTGCCATTTCTCCATCTGTCTGCCATTACCATGCTGCTTAAATTTCATCACCAAAGATCCAGCTGCTGTGAGCTAGCACCATGTCAGAGTTACGTGTGAATGTCATTGCACTGCTTCATGGCAAGATTCACTGAAGACAAACATTTACAGAGATAAGTAATGAGCTTTAGTTTGTGACTTGGAAAAAGCTTCCTACTATATTTTATCTTTTGAGCCTGTTTGCTCTTGCTTACCTTCAAAAGGATCTTAAATGTTTTTATATAAAGGCTTATGGATGAGGCATTAAGTTTGCAGGTAATAACAAACAGACATTGTAGAATTCCCATCATGCGCAGGCTAGTCACTGAGTTGTTAAAAATCTGATTGCCTGAGGAAAGGTATCTGCTTTCACAGAACTCTTCAGGATGTGACCTGAGCTGCTTTAGCTTTGCAAAACTTCCCTGCTCTGAGTTCTTAACCATATATATAAATTGGCCAAATTTTGCTCCTAGCTGAAACAGGTTCAAACAGGGTTTGGGAAATGCTTCCGAAACAATGCCATCCTGCTGACATCGATCGCTAAAATCTTGTCAAAGGCACGGAGGAGTGTTATTTAGGTTGCAGATTCATGAAGGAGGAAAGAGTTTTTTGTTATGAATTTGGGCATGACTGAACATAGCAGGATTTTATTCAGCCTCAGAGGAGTACAGTCAACAGTGCAATATGTACAACATGAAATTTACTGAGGCCAGTAGAATTCTAGTAGATTAAGTTATAGAAGATTGAAACTTGTTTTCAACTATATCTGCACTCTGCATGAAGTTACAATTGAGATAAACAATTCAGATGTGAAGCTCTTAAACATCTATCTTTTTAAATATGCTGTCACTATTTGACTCAGGTCTGACAACAATGCTCTCAATCCCCTCCCACCCAGGTAGGGAAGGAGAGAGAGAAAAAGAGAAAGACTTGGCTGGATTGAAAACTAAACTACACAGCTTTAATTAAACACTAATGATATAAGAAAATATATACAATTATATACAAATACGTTCAGATATGTGCAAAAGCCTCTCGCCTCCCCCCACCACCAGCAACTTCCACAGCATCTCCTGAGCTGGAACAGTCCCAAAAAATCCCGGAGCTGCTGGAGAAAGCACAGAGTGATGAGGGTCAGGAGAGCTCAAGCCTGGGGGTGAATGATGATGGACGGACGGAGTTGTCCCCAGACACCGGCCATGGATGGAAGAGAAGGGAAGAAGAAGCAGAAAGAAAGTTGTCTTCTGTGATCTCTGACCTTCCTCTGAGATTACGTAGATATATGGAATGGAATTTCTCTGGCCAATTTTGCTGTCTGTCTAACTCAGCTTCCTACGGGAGGGTCACAGATCTCCCCGTAGTATCTGAGCCGGCAGAGTAAAAGTGCAACCTTGAAGACCCAGCAGTTAGAAAAATATTCCTCTCTTATCAGCCTTAGTTAGAACAGAGTGTTGCTAGTCAAAAGAAAGCTTACTGAAGAAAAAAAAAAAACTAAAAGGAAAATTGGCTTCATCCTGGCTCAAACCAGGACATATGCTGAAGTGCCCTTAAAGAACGCAGGGTAGCAGAATGGATCAGAAAGGAATTTGGCATCTTGACTTGTAAACATCAAATCTTAACCAAGGGAAATGGTAGTAGAAACGTGCATTGTCCATTTAAATTTAACTTGAAAAATTGATCCTCTAACGCTGGGTCCAGTGGTAAAGAGTGATAGTGGATGAGCTGCTAAAGCTGACGTCTTTCTGGTAGACTATGATGTTTGTAGAAGTTTTGTGTCTTACCTCAGAACACAGAGAAAAGTAAAGGACTATATCATTGACTTCACTCCGTATACTATGGGTCATGAGAGAGCTCCTTGCTGTTGCATGGACTCACTTTGACATCCTCATCTGCCAACAGCTGCACTGTGGTTAACCAAAGCAAAGAACAGGTGTGGTGAGGGAAGGACAGGTTATATTTCTTCTAAAGGTGTATGTGCAAATGTAGAAGAAATTGTAAAATGTCTGAATTACTTTCCTGCCTTCCTAGCTTCTGTTGTACACAGCTATTCAGACTGGGAAGAAAATCTTAGTCTAACTCTTCATTATTAAGGATCGAGTAATTCCCTCCCTGTAAAGAATGGGCTGGCTTGCTGTTACACAGATGTACCCTTTCTGAGTGACCTTCTTTTTGACTTGTTTCCTTTGAAATTTATCTTTAAATAAGATTTTGATATAATGTCTTACATTATCCTGCCATTTAGAAATTGCATTAAAAAAAAAGTTTCTGTAGTCCCTTGGCAAGTTTATCAATCCCCTCCCACCCAGGTAGGGAAGGAGAGAGAGAAAAAGAGAAAGACTTGGCTGGATTGAAAACTAAACTACACAGCTTTAATTAAACACTAATGATATAAGAAAATATATACAATTATATACAAATACGTTCAGATATGTGCAAAAGCCTCTCGCCTCCCCCCACCACCAGCAACTTCCACAGCATCTCCTGAGCTGGAACAGTCCCAAAAAATCCCGGAGCTGCTGGAGAAAGCACAGAGTGATGAGGGTCAGGAGAGCTCAAGCCTGGGGGTGAATGATGATGGACGGACGGAGTTGTCCCCAGACACCGGCCATGGATGGAAGAGAAGGGAAGAAGAAGCAGAAAGAAAGTTGTCTTCTGTGATCTCTGACCTTCCTCTGAGATTACGTAGATATATGGAATGGAATTTCTCTGGCCAATTTTGCTGTCTGTCTAACTCAGCTTCCTACGGGAGGGTCACAGATCTCCCCGTAGTATCTGAGCCGGCAGAGTAAAAGTGCAACCTTGAAGACCCAGCAGTTAGAAAAATATTCCTCTCTTATCAGCCTTAGTTAGAACAGAGTGTTGCTAGTCAAAAGAAAGCTTACTGAAGAAAAAAAAAAAACTAAAAGGAAAATTGGCTTCATCCTGGCTCAAACCAGGACATATGCTGAAGTGCCCTTAAAGAACGCAGGGTAGCAGAATGGATCAGAAAGGAATTTGGCATCTTGACTTGTAAACATCAAATCTTAACCAAGGGAAATGGTAGTAGAAACGTGCATTGTCCATTTAAATTTAACTTGAAAAATTGATCCTCTAACGCTGGGTCCAGTGGTAAAGAGTGATAGTGGATGAGCTGCTAAAGCTGACGTCTTTCTGGTAGACTATGATGTTTGTAGAAGTTTTGTGTCTTACCTCAGAACACAGAGAAAAGTAAAGGACTATATCATTGACTTCACTCCGTATACTATGGGTCATGAGAGAGCTCCTTGCTGTTGCATGGACTCACTTTGACATCCTCATCTGCCAACAGCTGCACTGTGGTTAACCAAAGCAAAGAACAGGTGTGGTGAGGGAAGGACAGGTTATATTTCTTCTAAAGGTGTATGTGCAAATGTAGAAGAAATTGTAAAATGTCTGAATTACTTTCCTGCCTTCCTAGCTTCTGTTGTACACAGCTATTCAGACTGGGAAGAAAATCTTAGTCTAACTCTTCATTATTAAGGATCGAGTAATTCCCTCCCTGTAAAGAATGGGCTGGCTTGCTGTTACACAGATGTACCCTTTCTGAGTGACCTTCTTTTTGACTTGTTTCCTTTGAAATTTATCTTTAAATAAGATTTTGATATAATGTCTTACATTATCCTGCCATTTAGAAATTGCATTAAAAAAAAAGTTTCTGTAGTCCCTTGGCAAGTTTATAAAGGTTCCACTTTTGACTTATTTGTCTCATTAATAAGTTTGTGTGTATGTATGTATGTATCTCTCTCTCTCTTCCTCTTTATATTTGATATCTAAACCATCATACTATTGTAACATGAAGGCTATCTCGTGAAACATCTTTTGCGTGCCTTGCACCCAAACATATCATAAGCTTGCTTGAGGTAAAGAAGGTAATGAATTTTTTTTTCATATCTGTTTGATTAACATAGTTATATAAAACCAGTAAAACTAAGTTTAACAGTCCCATTCTACAAATACTTGAAGGATTCAAATATTTGGCACTCTGTTTGCCAGCAGACAACACACATTTAAAGAGACAAATGGGCTGGCACCTGGCTGAATAAGCTAGAACAGACTAGTTCTCTCATTTGGAAAGAGGAAGTAATCCTTTGGACCTAAATGGTTCTTGAACCACAGGAAATGTATACATAAATGCCAGAGATTTGCAATAGAGCTTAAGGAAGAAAGAAGAGAATCGCAGAATCATAGAACCATTCAGGTTGGAAAAGACCCTTGGGATCACCAAGTCCAACCATCATCCCTGCTCTACAAAGTTCTCCCCATTAAACCATATCCATCAACACCACATCCAAACCACCCTTAAACACATCCAGGGATGGTGACTCTACCACCTCCTTGAGCAGCCTATTCCAGTGTCTAACCACTCTTTCTGTAAAAACATTTTTTCTAGTGTCCAGTTTAAACCTACCCAGTTACAGCTTGAAGCCATTCCCTCTTGTTCTGTTGCTAATTACCTGTGAGAAGAGACCAGCACCAACCTCTCTACAATGACCTTTCACGTAGTTGTAAAGACTGATGAGGTTTCCCCTCAGCCTCCTTCTTCTCAAACTAAACATTCCCAGCTCCTTCAAGCATTCTTCATAAGATTTATTTTCTAGGCCCTTCACCAGCTTTGTTGCCCTCCTCTGTACTTGCTCCAGCACCTTGATATCTCTCTTGAATTGAGGTGCCCAAAGAGACCCACTGCTGTTCTGGTTCACCTTATCAGGCATCATGACCTCAGAGACTTAGATCAAAATATGCATGCTAAAAACGTGGCATCAGACGTGGCTAGTATGTTTGATTAATGCATCACTCGGTCCTTAACAAACAGATTTTCTATTAGTAGCACATAGATAAATGTCTTCTATGTTAGTGTCTTTCTCAGAATGCTCCCATAAATACTGCACCTAGCTACCTCACAATAGCAGTTGCAACATTGCCTTAGCATCATATCTTACAGTTAAAATGCAATTATTTAGCAAAAGACCCTAACAATTAAAAAATAACCAGACTTCCCTGAATTTATAAAGGTAGTCCTTTGTTTTATGGGGCTTTTTTCCTCCTTGTCATTTGGCTTTGGCTGATTACAGAGGTACTAATAGAAGGCTTTCCTGTGGTGTCACCAGAACAGTCACAAGTACATTGACATGACTACTATGTTGCTAAAACCTATTGACAAGTGTAACTTTTCATTATGGCACAGCTGAATAAAATATTAATATGCTTCATATGTGTATCTACAGAGGTGCATGATGCTCATCTGTGACACTTATCTTTTCTAAAGAAAGATAAGAACTCTCTTGTGAAAGCAAATGAGGTCACCTACCAAACAATGGTTGTATCTTAAATTATTTCTTGACTATTAACCTTCTGTAAACTTCATAAGGAGGGTTTGCACTCCAGTCTGCAAAGTAACAATTGCTTTCATGAAAATTGCTTACGAACCGTACGCAGGATGAATCTGTAGGTATCAGTCCAGGAAGGGGTGCCAATCTTCCAAAAGAACTATACTAATGGATGTAACATTTATAGTTAGATACTATACATTCTTTTAGGGTTTGGTATAAAACTTCAATATTTCTCAGATACTACTACATGTAAAGATATCAAGATGATCTGAATAACAAACTCTGTTAGTGCCAAAATGATATTTTCCCACTCAGCTGTTCAGTAAGAGTTCCTCAGAGTAAGTTTATGCAAAGCTGATTTGTGATTATATAATTTGAAAACATTTGAAATGGCAGTGGAAGATTTTACATAGGGAGCCCTTCTTCCATGTTTCAGTCATGAAAGCAATATATCTGAACCTACATGTTCCCAGACAGAGAAGTAGGACATCCAGTTGAGTGAGATTTAAAAAGGACCCTTGTCAACAGATTTAATCTACTGGTTACTATGGTCTTTTACTGAAGTTAAAACTGCCACTCCCGGTATTCCTGATGCAGAGTTAATTTGGTTGAGTAGTATTTCAGTGTTAATACCTCCGTAGCTTTACATCTGCATCTGCTAAACATTAGTTTCTCGTTTTCCTCTGTTTAGTTTCACTGCCTTCATGTAGTCATTAGCAAAGAGCATTAAAATTACAAAAAAAACCAACAACCAAGAAACCCAAAAAACAAAACCAACCAACCAAAAAACCACAAACAAAAAAATTACAAAAACCAAACCCAAAAATTACTAAAAATATTTGACTTCTTTCTTAACATTGAAGTGCTAAGCTCCAGTGTAAAATGATACTGAAATGGTAAATATAAAATGTCAACCTTGGAAGGTCTTTTACAACTGTATTTCTTATACATTGTTTTGGAGAAAGAATTTTGCAATTCAAAAATTTTGGCACAGGTAGTAATACATAGAGACATATGGCAGCAAGGAAAAGAAGAATAAATTATGTCTTGAATGACTAGTGCTTGCTAATTGTAACAGTTGTAGTTTTATCCACTCAGAGTTTGTTTGCTTTGTACACATACAAGTAGTGCGTCTGCCCAGCAAAACTTTAATTGATATTTAGATTGGAATTCTGTATTAAAGTTCTTCAAAGAGGTAGGCTAGTGACTCAATGTTGGTGCAAAGATGCTCACTGCAGACAAGATTTTTGTGCTCCGCTGTGGGGCAGCGCACAGGGGTAAGGAAACTGAAACAAGTATCCTGATTTTCCTTTGCTGTGCTGTGACTGCCATAGGCACCTCTGCAACAGGTTGGAGGATCCCAGGTTAGAATGCGACAGGGTCTCTACTGCAGGGGTCAGGTTTGCTCTCTAGAGCTATTGAAATGATATTGAATAAAGAGCGATACTATTTAAAATGGCTATACTATTTTAAATGGCCCTTTTATCTCCAAACTTATTCATTTTTGTGTGAAAAACTGCCCCATAACTTATTATATACTATAACCCTTCTTAGTCAGAATAAAAAGTCCTTACTGTTCTACTCTTCACAAATGTTAAACAGCCCAGGAAAAATATCCAAACCAAATAGGCATTTTCACAGAATCATGCAGAATCACAGATCTTAGGGGTTGGAAGGGACCTCGAAAGATCATCTAGTCCAACCCCCCTGCTAGAGCAGGATCACCTAGAGCACATCACACAGAAACGCATCCAGGTGGGTTTTGAATGTTTCCAGTGAAGGAGACTCCACAACCTCTCTGGGCAGCCTGTTCCAGTGCTCTGTCACTCACAAGAAAGAAGTTTTTTCTGATGTTTACGTGGAACCTCCTATGTTCCAGTTTGCATCCATTGCCCCTTGTCCTATCACTGGACATCTCTGGCTCCATCCTCTTGACACTCACCCTCAACGTATTCATGAACATTGATGAGATCACCCCTCAATCTCCTCTTCCCCAAGCTAAAGTGGGAAATTTTCAGATTTATATTGTTTGGTTTGGTTTGGTTGGGTTTTTGGTTTTGTGAGTTTTATTATTATTATTATTGTTGTTGTTGTTGTAAAAGCTAAATTAAGTGAAATTAGTTATGAAAACACAATTCTCATTTTGCTTCTAACCCACTGGGATGACACTGTGTGAGAGAGGTCATGCAAAGAGGTTGTGGGTTGAGAGAAGGGACAAACTAACTACAACTGCTGTTGCAGCCAGTGTAGCTGTGCCCATTCTGCATGGGTATGTACATCTGTAGTATGTCTGCCCTATTTCCATTGACAAAACATTTTGCCTGGCGGGAAGAGAAATGCTCCCTGGAGTTTTGGCCCAAGTAAGGCTGTTGCAGACATTGTGTTACTGAGGGCCTGTGAATTAAAGCTGCAGCTTTCCCCTGAAAGTAGTTTAATATCAAGGAGCTCAATTTATAATCTAAAGAGAAAACCCAAGGTCTTGATCCCATGCTCATTAAAGCCAGCAGGTGTTTTTCCAACGTTTTGAGCAGGAACAGGTTCAGGTTGCAAGTGAGTCTACTTTCCCAATGACTCCTTCATTTCAAACATCTGTCCTCTTTTTTATTCAACTTAGAGTTTTCTGTGAAGATAGCCTTTGAATGCTGTCTTTCTTGCAAAACTTTAAAGAACTCACCCAGCTAGGTCAAACTACAGTGAAGTGCTTTCTGAATTATCAAACTTATGGGAAAAAATAAAGAAAAACAAGCTAAGTTAAAATGGTTTAAAGCGCTGAAATGTGATCTGTGAATTATGTGCATGTTTTCTTGATATACAGATATGTTCTGAAAGTCACTTTAATGCAGTGCTATCTTTTCTTCCTCTCTAGCATACTTATCATAACTCAATTCCTTAAAAATAATTTATTGTTCTATATTGCTGTTGTGTTAGATAGCTTTACTCTTCTGTTATTGCATTGGGAGCACCCTGCTTGGTGCGAAATGCAAGAGTTTTGAGCCAAGACTGTTGTTTCTTATTTAGACATCAGGAGTACTGTGCTATGCTGCTTCCCACTGCTCTGAGGTTAAAGCCTGTTTTGTGAAGGCAGCTTTTCCATGCTCCTTTATAATCGTTCTTTTCTTGGTTGTTATGGAGATAAAGCTTATGCAGACTCTTTTCTGCTTACTTTATCATGCTCCTGGTCCAATAGCACAGTAAACAACCCATTAGGCAACCTATTTATCTATGTCAGTGCTGCAAGTTCAGACCTCTATTATTTAAGGTATTAATCTTTTTAAGGTATGTTTGTCTGGAATAAATTCAGTTTCTTTTTGAAAACTGTGCTAGCTTTTGTGAGATGTTTGAAAAGATCAAGAAAACTGTTTTGGTAAATATATCTTTTCCCTAAAATAACATCAGCCATTAAGTACAACATTAACCAATGTAATTTTTTCCATATAAAATAGTTCATGACACAGAAGGTATTCCAGATTATTTCCTCATAAAAGTCAATTAATTAAAATGTTTCAAACCTTCTTTTTCTACTAGCTGGTTATAGTTGATATTTACTTCAAAACCTGTCTATGATTAAAATAAATCTTAAAGGATAATTTTTCTTCCCTCTCTGTATTTCCCACTGAGAAATCAGATGTAATTTTCTAACTAACTGCTCAAATTTGCTATATTCCATTGAAGAATCAATTCTGAGAATGGCTTTAATAGTATAGATCACTATTTTTTAAATTTTGGATGACATTAGCCCTGAAAAGTACCTATGGAAATGTTGTGAATAATCTACAGGGATTCTGAATGCTTCTGTGCTTCCTGCTTGCAGAGAAATGTCTGGAGTCAGAAATTACTTGTTTCTTGAGCACTGCCTACAGAAGGCGCAGCTTAGTGGTGGTCTTCCCAGTGAGCTGGACTTTCTCACTGGAATTCACCTTCCAGCACTTACTCCAGCCACCCCACTGTGTCTCCCTACACCGAGAGGCTCTTCTGTCCTGGGAGAGCCAGGCTGACACCCTGCCCAGGCTACACTAGAGAGTCGAAGAATCATAGAATGGTTTGGGTTGGAAGAGATCTGAAAGATCACTCAGTTTCAATCCCCCCCTGCTTGGGCAGGAACACCTCCCACTAGACTTTGTTAAAAGCCCTACCAAGCTGGCCTTGAAAAATTCCAAGGAAGAGGCATCCACAACTTCTCTGGGCAACCTTCTTCCAGTGTCTCACCACCCTCACACTAGAGAATGTCTTCCTAATATCTAACCTGAATCTACCCTCTCTCAGTTTAAAACCATTACCCCGCATCCTGTAGAATCATTGAATCATTAAGGTTGGAAGAGACATTCAAGATCATCGAGTCCTACTGTAATCCAACTACCACAACCACTAAACTATATCCTGAAGTGCCACATCTAAACTCTTCTTGAACACCTCTAGCAATGGTGACTCCAACACCTCCATTGGCAGCCTGTTCCAATGCCTCACCACTCGTTCAGTAAATAAATTTTTCCTAATATCTAATCTAATCCTCCCCTGGCACAATTTAAACCCATTTCCTCTCATCCTGTCGCTAGTTACTTGGGAGAAGAGACCAACACCAGCCTCTCTGCAACCTCACTTCAGGTATTTGTAGAAAGCAATATCTCCCCTGAACCTTCTCTTCTTCAGATTGAGCAACCCTAGTTCCCTCAGCTTCTCCTCGTACAGCATACCCTCCAAGTAATAAACCAGTAACAAACCAGTCTGGGGGGTTGTTTGTGATTAAATCCTAGCTCACTGCAGGGGAAAAATCAGTTCTCAAGCACTATTTTGGAGGCAGGTTCCACTTGAAAACCTGAGCTTTGTAAATCCTCTATATCCTCAGTTGCACAGCTAAAATCTTTGCTGCACTGAAATACCGGGAAATTTAGCTGCATTCATATATTGCTGAGTCTTTGTTCAAGGAAAAAAACCAAAACAACAAACAACAACATTCCTGGCAGCTATAAAATAAGATACATAGAATATCTTCACGGGTGTATTCTGTTCTTCAGGGACCACTTAAAGCATAAAACATCAACTTGCCTTACTTCCTGAAATTAGTTAAATATAAAAAGAAATTATCCTGGGAAACACTTTGGGACAGAACTCTGCTTATAGAAACATAGCATCAGATTATCTTGTTATAAATCTTGGGAAGAAAAAAAAAAAAGCAAAACAGACCCCACAGTCTCCTCCTGGAGAAACTGACTCACTATGGCCTTGACAAGTGGTCTGTGTGGTGGGTGGGGAACTGGCTGATGGACCACACGCAGAGGGTGATAGAAAATAGCTCTTCCTCAAACTGGCACCTGGTCACAAGTGGGGTCCCCAAGGGATTGATATTGGGCCCAATGCTGTTTAACATCCTCATAAGTGACCTGGATGTTGGGATCAAGAGCGCCCTGATGAAGTTTGCTGGTGACACCAAAATCAGTGGAGAGGTTGACACTTCAGAATGGAGAGCCACCCTCCAGGATGAGCCAGGTTGTCTGGAGGAGAGGGCTGGCAGGAATCTTATGAAGTTCAACAGAGAGAAGTATAAGGTCTTGCACCTGGGAACACGTAACCCAGGAGTGCAGTTGAGACTAGGATCCACCTGGCAGGAGAGCAGCCCTGTGGAAAGTTACCTGGGGTTCTTGGTGGATAACAGGCTCAACATGAGTGAACAGTGTGCTGCAGGGGCAAAGAAAGCCATCAGGGTGCTGGGCTGCATCAACAAGAGCATCACCAGCAGAGATAAAGAAGTCATCATCCCACTCTTCTCGATGCTTGTCAGACCACACCTGGAGTACTGCATTCAGTTTTGGTCCCTGCTCTGCAAAAAGGATGTGGACAGGCTGGGGAGGGGCCAGAGAAGGGCCACAAGTATGATCAGAGGATGGGAGCACCTGCCATATGAGGAGAGGCTGAGAAAGCTGGGTTTGTTCAGCCTTGAGAAGAGAAAGCTTTGGGGAGACCTTATGACAAGATTCCAGCACTTAAAGGGTGGTTACCAAGAAGATGGAGACTCCCTGTTTACAAGGAGCCACATGGAAAAGACCAGGGGTGACTGGCACAAGTTTCTCCTGGGGAGATGCCAATTGGACATGAAGTAAATTTTCACCATAAGGCAAATCAAGCATAGGAATAGTGTCCCAAGGGAAGTGATGTATTCCCCCACACTGGACACTTTGAAGTCTCAGCTTGACAGGGTGTTGAGCCACCTCATATGACCTATAGTAGTACCTAGAAAGGTTGGACCTGATGATCCTTGAGGTCCTTTCCAACCTGGCATTCTGTGATTCTATGAAAGCACAACCTTTCAAACTCTTTTTGCTCCATTTTTGCAACTTCTATAGTGGATTATTCTATTGTGAAATTTAATCACGTAGATAAAATTACTCCTTACTGCTGTGCTGACTAGAGTATATTGTTTTATGCAGTATTTTTCTTTGAATCCTTATAAAATAAAAGACATCCCAGGACAGTTTTGTTAAACTATCTGTCTATTATAGCATTATTTTTCTTTCAGTCACTCTCAGCAATTGTGATTTGAAAAAGCTTTTCTGTGACACCACAGCAATGAACATGCAGTGTCTTGACCACTGCTTATAACATCATTTCATATTTTTTTTTCTCTAGAGGAAAAGAGATCATAGTCAGACTACAAGGACAAGTATCTTTATTTCTAGTGTCATTTTTTCAATCTTCATCACTGCAAGGGAGGGAGTTCAGTCTCAGTGTGGGATTCAGTGGAGTTGTGTCTGGGTAAATTCAGGCTCAGTCTAGTGTAACAAAGTTTAGTATTATATTACAGTCTTGTAGATTTAGGGTGGGAGGTTGTGTTTATTATTATACTACAATCTTTCGGGTGCTCATACACGATGCAGAGCAGCCAGTCCTGCTCTGTCACCACCACATCATGAGATTGTATAATGGGGAAAAAGGCAGATAGACATGTACTGTCCCAAGCACCTTCTTATAAATGTATGCCTCTATACAACATACTTACATATGTGTATACTTACATATGTGTACATATGCACTTATATAAGTATTCTTTTTTACCCCTGAGATAAGAAAACACAGGCATTTTTTTCAAATTTGAGTCATAGTTAAGTCCTCAGTCCCTTGTTCAGGATTTTGTGGTGGGTTGACCTTGGCAGGGTCATTTTGCTACTTGAACACAATACGAATGTAAAATAAAATGCCATTTCTTTAACATTTTTGAAGTCTACATAGTACTCATATCATTAGCTGACCCAGGTTTCTACACATTAGTGTCTACTTATGCTCCTCTTACATGATCCAAAAAACCACTCTTCAGCCTTAACTAGATGGAACTGTCTCTGCGAAAGGTGGCAGCTGGTCTTTCTGCTTATATCCAATCCTCAATCCCTCTGCAGAGAGTGACAGCGGCAACGCTCATGCTGAATTTGTAAGCATCAGATTTTGTGAGCATGTACTAACTCAGTATGTTACGTCTTTGCTTTCCTGTGTGCAGGGTCTGTGCCTCCACTTTGTCCTTTAGGGAGTCAGCAACTCTTAATAAATATTAGTCAGTTAAAAGGCTTTATTGGTAGGGCTCATAGTTGACTGGCATTGAACCTGAGGAATAAATGCAAGTTGAAGCTGATTGATAATGACTAATCTCAGCACCATCTGTCAGTGGTTCATTTGCCCAAACCCTGTGGTTCTGCATCTTGTCTAGCACCACTTTGCATGGGGCCGAGCTGCTAACTTTGGTGCAACTTGGCTCAAGAAAAGATCCCTTTAGGAACAAGTCGCTCTACTGCTAAAAGGCTCCTGCTGCTGAGATGCTAGTGCATACCATATACAACCATGTTAGCAAATTCCAGCTTTGTTCTCTATCAAGTTATGTAGAAATATTTCATTGAAATGAATTGCTGTACAATACATCAGCCTTGTCATATCTCCCAAACCCCCTGACTGCACAGATTAATCTTGGAGGGAGAAACATATTTTTTATGCATTTACTGTTTGTGGAATCTTATGGGGAGAGAATGCATGACAGTAAGGTATATAGTTTAGTCATCTCACTTGGAGGGGTGCATATTTCTCAGGGGTGACGAAGCAGTGAATAAATTAGGTGAACACTAATAAACATTATCCCACCACCTCACATGCAGCATAAGATGTATCTTACAGAAAGTATTTAAGAAATACTTAAGAATTCTACAAAACATTCTACTTTGATTCTTGAAGTTATAAACCCAGATTACCTTAACACAGCCTAGGAAAGAGAAAAATAACTATGCTTAAAATGCCTCTGACAGCTTTCTCATACACTAGAGTGTCACAAGCTTAAATCTGAATTGCAAAACCTACCAGAAGAAACAAATGTTGGATTGCCATCTCTTGTCAGAGCTGATTTCTAAATCCTGCTGATAGACTCATCTATCCAGGGTTTTATCATGTGGAAAAAAGCATCTTTTATCTCTCTTGTTAACAGATCTCAACCATCTTCTTTTCTTACCCTTTTCCACAGGCAAGCAGTGTGGCCTTCCTCTCCTATGGTAGAAGAGCTTATGGGGCGTTGCTGATCTGCTGGTGGGAAGTGTGCCAAGATGGGTAGCTTCTCTGAGACCCTCACCAGGGAACAACTCCAAGCTGCAGGGCCTTACCTCAGTCTTGCTCCTGCTTGGTGTCAGATTTGATGTGATCACTGCAACCCGCTGGCCAGATGTATGTGGCGTAGAGAGTAAAAAAGCAGAGGAAAGGTGCAGAGCACCACTTAAGGCACCACTTAAGCATCTAAAGGCATCTTCCTTACTAAGGGAAGGAGGAGGAGTTAGCTGCCTGAGTTCGAATTTTGGTGTGAAATTGGTAGTCCTCACATTTGGGAGAAAAGAACTAGATGTGCACCAGACTAATGGAAACAGAAGGAAACATACATACATTTCTAATTTTCTAGAGCTGATATTTTCATCCTTCAGTTGCAACAAATGTCATTAACATAAAGCTACATTTAGCTTTAATGTGAGATTTATTTTAGCCAGCTTGGGCTGCACAAAATGAAATGTTTAATAGGACCCAACTCTCAGAAAGCTGGTTGGCACTTTTGAATAGATTTCAGTGTTTCGTGGTAGTCACTTAAAACCAAGCCACCTGACTACACTTGTCTTTCTCTGAAAAATAGTCTAGATTAAGGAGGGAAGAAGAGGGTCTTTTTTCATAGCTTGGTTCTGGTAAGTGCAAATATTCTGAGACAGCACAGGCAAAGGAGATTTATATGCACATTCATGGGAATTGTGAGGTTGTCCAAAATTAAAAAAAAAAAAAAAATAAATTATCAGTGAGTCTGCTATATAAAAGGTTATTTCTATGGAAAAAATATTTTTGCTGTTTCAGCTCTCTGTCACTGATCCATGAACTTTTTTTTCTTTCTTTTTTTTTTTTTTTTTTTTTTAACAAGAAAATATAGTATTATAAGTGATCCTTATGCTGATAGTTTAAGGCTGAAACATGAAAATAATAAGACATAATGAGGCAGTCCTGAGTGAAAATATTCAGATAAACAAATGTGATGGTAAACAGCTGTCCATTAATTCTGGATTTCCACAGAACCAGAATGCAAGCACTTAACTGTTTCTGAGTCCATAAACATCTTCACAGAAACCAACAGACAAAATAACTTTCATGTCATTGTGCTTTTTTTCTCCTGAAGACTTTTTGCAACAGCTCAATTTCTTTCCAAGAAAAAAAACAAAACAACAATCTGCTTTTATTTCAGTTTAAGTAAAAAACAGAGTTCATTCCCATCCTTTCTGGTGAAGTTTAGTTGCATCCATGTGAGCTGGTTGTTTGGGTGTAATTTATGATATTTGGGTATCTGAGACATCCATATGAGGCTAGACATACAAAACACAGCCAATGGAAGGTCTTTTTTTTACTCAGGAGTGGAGGGCAGAGGCCAGGAAGACCATTTCTAATAGCACAGGCCACACTGGTGTGGACAACTGAATGGAGTCAACTCCACTCCACTCCAGTGTGGACACTGAATGGTGTCAACTCTGGAGGGACTTGCTACTTGCTTTCTAGGCTCCAATGGAAAGATGTCCTAGAATATTGTACGTGCTCCCAACTGACACTGCAGAAAGACGCAGGTCTATTACAGGACCTTGGATCTCATTTATTCACCTTGTATGAATATATACCTTGTATGGAACTGGATATCTGTGTCAGGAAGTGAATAGGGCTCTTGATCTCCTTTGCCTATAGTGGGACTTTACATACTTGGCCACCTACTGGACATATAGATACCCTCATAGCGATGCGTAGCTTTTTGTCTCTTAATCATAAACTCAATCCCATTCCTTCAGCTGGGTTCACTTGTACACACATGGTGCCACTTGAGACGAGCAACACTTTCCCATCTCGCCCCCAGAAATAGTTCCAAAAGGACATGAGTCTCTCGTAGGTGTTCTGTCTTATCTGCCACTCTAGTGTGCTTCTTGGATACCCCAAGGTATCTCAGATGTCACAAGCAAATTCAGTGCATTATCCATATCAAAAAATGATTGACACATCTAAGGTTAAACTTTCTGTCATAAATGTAAACACTAAGTTCTGGTTCTTGAACCTCACAAGGTTCATTCTCCCTAGAATAAGACTTACATCCTGTGTTTTTTTCTTATGGTATGGATGGATGAGTCATTTAGACTGAGGGATCAAACCTCCTCTGGCTAAATATCTGCTTTCATGCAGTGCTGAGCTCCAGTTCTCTTCTCTGCAATTCACTGTAGTTCCACTACCTGGTCATCCTCAGTTTGCTATTGGATAGGACTAGCTTCTGCTTAACATCCAAAAAAATATTGCTAGGACATCCAGCAGAATGCAATTTACAAACACAAGCACTGCTGTACTTCAGCTAAAAGCCCTTTCACTTATACGGTGGGGACTACAATAATCAAAAGGCCTCCTTACAAGCAAAATGGTTGCTACTGCTGTGTCTTTGTTAACTATTTCCCCGTCT
>NW_009954407.1:334677-342945 GCF_000747805.2 Chaetura pelagica
CTTCCCCTTACCTGGCCTTGTCCTTTCCCTTTGCATTCCCTCCCCTCAGAGCAAAAGCAAGGAAAGTCCTGTGAATCACAAAATACTCCCACCCCAAACTGCAGAAGTTTCAAAGCAATGTGATTCCCTTAGCTGTTCTTCAGTTAACAACCACAGAAGTCTACACCTTGGTGATTAATTAAGTGCTTGGCTACATTAATACTTAATGCTTGTTCAAAGCTATATGATAACTACACATATTTGAGTTGCTCCGTAGTTACGTGGTATTACTGATGTGGGTGGGAGTTGCAGGTTAAAGTCCCTTAGTGCTTTTTGACAGTTTAATAATCTAAGCTACTGAGAGGTTAAAAAAATAAAAGTTGTAATGAAAATACCAGAGACTGTTTTTATAACCTTTCTACAAATAGGCTGAAGTAACATTAGACAGGCTGTGTATTTTTAATTAGTATTTGGCAATGTGGAAGAAAGGAAATAGGTGAACAAAAATTAAAATTAACTGCCTTCTTCAGTTAATTTTTATCACCCTGTAGCCTGTCCTGCATGAGTCATCCTGGCAAATGCTTTCAGTAAAGGCTCAGACAAAGTCCTTACGTTACTCCAGTTAATTCAGTTCAGAAGACATGTATGATCAGATCCTACTCAGCCATATTGAAGCTTCAGTTGGTGAACAAGGGATAGAGGAAGATTTGTTATGAACTGTAGTGAAAACAAAATTTCATGATTCAGCTCATTTCAGCTGAGAAAATTTGTAATGAACAGAAAGAAATCCTCCTGCTTTTTCTGTGATTGCAAAGATGCCCACTACTTTTCTGGGCTTTGACTTACATTACAGTTAAATGGAGATTTTCCCCTGAGCCTTCTGAGCCAGATCAGCATATGTGTACATATATACTGCATTTATACACAATTTTGGAAGTCTTAATGACTCCATGGTGAGTCCCTGCTACTGACCATGACCCTGCTGTGTTAAGCGCTCAGATTAAAACAGATGGCTCAGCTCCAAATATAGACATTTCCTTCAGCATAAGAGAAGAGGTGATGAGTAGATAAAGGGGGATGGATCAAAAGATGTAGCTTACATGCTTTGGTACTTCAAGTATTTGAAATTGTGCCACAGGACAGAAGAAAACTAGTGAAAAAGAAAAGTGGATCTTAGCTGGAATATTCTGGGTCTCTACCCACATTTAGAAACCAGAAGCATTCAGTTACGAGACCCAGAAAAATCAGGAAAAGGAGCATAGTAGTCACAAGTCATGCTTAGTAGCTTTCTCTGGTACTACCTGAGGAGTATTGTAGTTAATTATTGCCTCAAGCCATACATGCTCACCCTTCAAGAGCTTTTCTAGTGAGGCAGCAGAAGAAGAGATTGGAAAAAAGGAGACAGTGCAGAACCTAAATTAATTTGTTCTAAATTCTGTCCTCTACCTTCACCACTTTTGATACATATAATTGCTTAATTTCTCTGCCATTAATAAGTTTTGATCTACCACAGGTTGTTCTATGGACCAGTGAACTGTTTGTTACTGCCATAATTACAAAGTGCATTTTGCTACTGACTGCTTTTAAGCTGGGATTCTGCCTCTCTTCAGAAGAGAATGCAGGTGGGCACACCTAAGGTTTTGGTATTCTTGTATGGATATTAGTATTTTATCTAGCTGGGTTTATAGGAAGATGTTAATATCTCACAGTTCTATAAACCCATGCATAGGCAACTGAAATATGTTCTCAAGAGAAACCCTGTAGATCAAAGGAACAAATCTTGTACTTGATGAATCCAACCGCTGTCTTATTTCTGTGTTAACTGTCAGCTGAAAAGTCATCAGTGATTAACCTACAAACCAGAATGTGGAGAATTAAGAGCATTTGTTGTAGTGAGTCAGGAAGACCGAGATGCTACATTTCTTTCTCAACTCTTGAGCCCAGGTGACATACAGAAGGTATGAGGGATATCCTGGTGTGAGCAAGAAACCACCTCTTAAAGAAACTTGTGGATGAATGTGCTTGCATGGGCACTAAATTATTTTAGTGTTAATGCAATATAAATGCTATGTAAATGAATGTTGCAGCTGAAACCCTATTAATAGAGGTAGGAGAAGAAAAGAGCCATATCTGTGTAGGAAGAACCTCAGCAACTCTATTAGCTAATTTAATTATATTTTTAGTTGTGCAAAGAATTCCAGATATTATTTCATTTCTTATGTAATATATAATGTTTTCTCTGTGCATTTTATGTTTCCTTTTCTAAGAGCCCTTTCTCTGAATACTGGCTGGCAACAATCAGCATCTGCTTATCAGTATCCTGGTTAAGTTCCTCTGAAGCCCGATGCCATGCAATGCTTTTTTGAGCTCACATGCCAGCAGTGTGAGGCTGAGGGCAGGGAAGAGAGAGCTACACAGGAGGTTCCTCAGCATCCCCCTTCCACATCACATGGGTGCAAGGGAAACAGCCCAGGAGGGGCAGCACAATCAGTGACTGACACAGCATGCCAGTGTCTGACTGCTGTCAGGCTCTGTGATAGAGCTAAGAGGTGTTATCCTTTCACTGTGTTAGTGCTGTCAGAACGCATCCATCATAGTGAAGTGAGTGTCACTCAAGATGTATTGCACACTCCTCATCTTTAATACTCTAAAGGTGCAGTCTTCTGTTAGGCATGAGATTGATTTGCCAGAAAACTAGCAAAGAGCAGAGAGGACCCCAGATTTTATCCTGGCTTCAAACCAAGTTTTTTTGTTTGTTTTTTTTTTTTCTTGCAAGGAACTAACGTTAAAAACTAACCCCAAATGCTCTTGAATTTAGTAATGTGGGTGTTGAATTTTGAATTAAAATCCAGCTTTCGTCACTTTAGGGCATTCAGATTCAGCACATTAGAGCAAAAGAGGCTTGAACTGTCAGAACTCATCCTTTGAATATTATAGCAAGCTGGTAGGGCACATCTGCAACACTTACTGAGATACAGACTTTTTGTTCTTGTTTCAACTGACAAAGTACAGAAAATTTTGACACATTTAGGAAAAGGACCTCATATTTGACCAAACTGAATATGTTAAAAAATATTAGGTCTGATGTGGTTTTGAATTTCCAGATCACAGAGGGACAATGAAAGCATGGGAGTCCCAGAAGGAGCTCTGGGCTGCTTAGGCTGAACCCTTCCTTCACCTGCAGGATAGTACATGCTGCCATGGCTTCTCCTGCCACTCTTAAATGAGCATAACATGTGTTCCCTTCTCTATATACAGCAAGATAATTCCCTGGGGGCAGAACCAGTGAAGAGTCCTGCCTGTACTTATCATGAAGCAAGTGTTGCTGCAAGCATTAACTTGTAGCAGGGTTAAGACATCTGTTTCTTACCTGCATTGGTGTTGGCTTCTGCAGTCAGTTCCCTCATGGTAGATACAAGATGTGCCTGAATGAGCTGAACAGTGCTTGCTCCTCTACCTTTCCTGAGGACTGTGTCAGTCATAATAGAAGAAATAAAAATCTAGTGAAAATGATGTGGCATCTGTGGCGAGTATGTTGCATGTATCTCTAGTAATCTGAAAGGATGCCATCATTTATTCTGAGTAAAATCAAAATGTCAAAATGAATGCAAGAGGACCAAGTTGTAAAGACGATAATATGGTGAGCAACAAATTATGAAAGGTTTTCTCTCATGGCTGTCCTGTAAGACTTTGCTGCTACAGCAATTTGACTACTGAATGAGAAGATAATTTTAACAGGGGTTCAGGACAATTGCAGCACATTAAAAGGATAGTAGCTTGTTCTGAACATATGTAAAGAATATGCAGGTGACAGTGAAACCTCAATATATAACTATCAGGGTACTGATATATTTAACCATCTGGCCAACCTAAGTTCTAAACAAGATGCCCAGTAAAGCTCCAGTAAGGTTGTAATGCAAGCACTGAAAAGTTACAAAATGGTTGCATTAAGCTTTCTGTGTATCTGCCTGCATTTCTGTCTGTACAGCCCTGGGCTGTCCCCTTGTTGTATATGAATTGTGGCAGTTTGACTGAGGATCACGTACTGTTTTTTCTGCAAGACTGTCTCATTCAGTGCCCTGGGTGGACAGCACTCAGTGACTGAGTGGCTTCTCCATATTTTTGTTTTATCCTCATGTTTCAGTGCATGGCCCATGGACACATTTACTTTATGCTACTCAAACTCTTCCATCTGACAGAATAAAAAATATCCTCTCAGGATTTTGCTGTGGTGTTACTCACTGGAAGTTTTATTTGTGCAGTAATTTTGTGGTATGAGGGGTGATATTATCTCTGATTTCTATGTGGAGAAAGGCAGAGAGATTAAGATTAAAATCTGCCTTTAATTTGGGTGTCTAGTTTGAGGCAGCAAAGACCATATTTTTTGGTTGAGTATTTATTGCAATGACTAATCTAGCTTTAGGTAGGAATTTTCTGGCAGGAATAGGGATAGGATTATTGTTAGACTGTCTTAACCGTAAAACCACTCTTTCTCTTACAGAAATCCTGCCTTCCTCAATACAAGCCTTTCAGCCTCTGTTACAAATGTATTGAGGGAGCTTACATCAGAAACCTGAGTCATCCCAGGAAATAGTCCACCTCATGCAACTTTTATTCTGAGTATTTAATTTCCTCTGTTTGAGTTAATGGAGAAACTGATGGTACGTTGACATCTTCATGTGGTCCAGACATTGTTAGAAGTAAAATATAAACATTACACAAAACTCAACACCGACAAATTCAACCTTTGGACAGTTTTGGAAGTTCACCTTAAATCTAACTATTTTGCAGTATCATTCACAGAAGACAGAGCAGTGTGGGCTGCAGCAGCATAAGCAATGTGGTGCACAGGTCATGGTTGCAAAAGAGCTACCCCTGTCTCCCTAATGAGAACAATTGGAGGGAAGCAGATGACACCAGGTGTCCAGCATAAATCCTTGACATGATCAGAAGTAGAACTAATGAACAGTTATTGCCATTCACCCATACTCCTACATCTTCCTACACCCTCTTGGCATTTCTTAGAATAACTGTAGATGCCTCATGGCAGCTGTCACATTAGCCCTTCACCAGACAAGGAGATGGGAAAGTAACTGTTATGGCTTAACTGGTTGCAGGGTTATATTTCTCCTAGCAACTTTTAACCTCAAAGCAGAGAGCTACTTTAAATCTTGTCAATATATGTTCCTCTTAAAATAAAGATAATTAAAGTTTATATCAAGTCAACAATTTTATTCAATATTTCTTTCCATGCCTTTACCACCTCTAAACATTTGGTTCCCTATCTCATACCTAAAGCCTCAGACTCCTCCCAAAGCCTTTCCAACATGCTCACTGCTGTACCTCAGGGATTAGGTGTCTCTGCTTCCCGACCATGAGCTACCCTATAGCAGGGTTCTGTCACAGTCAGAGTCTGGATCCCTGCCCCAGCCTTTCCACTTCAGTCCTGTTTCCTTATGCAGTATCTCAGTCACCCTCCCCCTGTCCTCCTTCTTGTTGCTATCCCAGAGAGCCTTGTTTAGTCTTAGTCCTCCTCTGCCAGCAGCCATACAACTATAAGTATCTCCTCTCCCAGATCTCTTCTTTTCAGTGCCTTTTGCTAAAACCCCTGTTGCTCCTCCTATTTGATTTTCCTTTTCCTTACTCTTTCCATCCTCATTTTAATCCTCCATCTTGCCTTGTGCTGGCACTGGCAGAGCAGCAGAGATGGCCACCTGTGCTTGTAGGTCCTGTGCCCAGGGCTGCACAGCCAGGGCAGCAGGGTGAGCTGCAGCAGCTCCTCTCTTCTCCAGCCAAAGTCCAGCAAAGTCACAAGTGACTGCAAACAGGGGTTTATGGTGCAAAATGGCATGTAAGTTTAAGTTAATATCACTTCTCTGCCAGTGATGGCATCAGCTGTAGCAATCAACAGAGAGCACAAGAGAGCTGGTGTGTGTCATTTGTATTACAGGTCCTTACACAGCAAAACCACCTGTTTAAAAATTATTTCTGCCTACCAAATTGCTGGCTAAATTGTACCATTCCTTCTGCTTATTTCTGTATCACTGATGTGCAGCTCATACAAAGAGAGAAATCATGACCAATCTCATGAAAAATGTTCAAATAAGATATAAAATATCCTTGTCCCCACTATCCTCCATCAACACAGCTAATAAAATTAAGGTTGTTATAAAAATTTAAGGAGTCAACTGCCTCCCTAAACCTGTCTAAATAAATACTAATGTATTTACATGACAGATTAATTAATATCTAATCTTCAAAGCATCTGCACTACAAGAGGACTGTGCTGTTTCTCATGAACAGATATTGCAATAATGTTTGTGTTTAGAGATTTTTTTCGTTATCAGTTTAAAACCAATCAAATGGCAAATCAAATTGGTAAATGGAATTCTTGAGTGAGTCAAGACACAGCTGAATATTCAGCTAAATGGGAGCATCGTGTCTAAGTGAAAAAATGTGGAGCATTAATGCAAGCATTACATTATTTGAACCTGTTCTTGCATCTGTTAGGGAATAGTCTGTGCCTTTCAAAAACAAGAAGAGTGGGGAAAAAAATAACGGATGAGCAAATATATAAAGAAAATAAACTACCTGCATATGACGTTTTATAATCTAATACCTATTACAATTTTGAGACATTTTAATTACTATTATTGCACTGTTAAGAAACCTTGGAACTTTTTTCAGTACATAAATGCAACAAAAACACACATTAACTTTGGAGCATCAAAACAATGACACATCTAGTGCTGTCCCCACATCTCAGCTCAGATGTGCTTCTTCAGAGGGATGTACTCAAATCATGTGATCAACAACTGCAAAGCCATAAGGGAATTTTTTTCCTCAAATCTGCTCACAGTTAGTAGGTGATTTGTGGAAGTTCTACTTCAGTAACTGCTTATCCATCTTTATATCCTGATAAGCTCTCAGATACAATGATAATGTAAATATGAATGTAAATATGATACAAATGTAAATATGATACATTAAAAATAAACAAGAATACTTAATTTTTTCTTTTATCAATTATAACAACTTGCTTTTGATTTTTGCTGAATAGTTTAACTATACTTAGTTCTGTGTGGTTCATTCAGTTCATAAAGCCAAAGAAATTAACTTCCAGATAAAACTAGAAGTGAAAGCTTATTATGATATGTTCTGATTTTTTCCATCGTGCAAATCAAATAATCTGAGCCACTACTCCTTATGAAGGAGCTGTTCTAGAGAAGGACTCTCAATACTGAGTGATATCAATTTGCTTCAGAGACCAAAGGTTATTATGCTCTCCCCATATTCAAGTGGCCCCATGATTTTTTACTGCCACTTTTAAATATTGGTACATTGCTTCTGTTCCAGATACTTTTAGTTTAAATTTCCAGCCATTCCATATAGGCTTTGCCTTTTGTTCTTAGCTTAAAGATTTCACCAACATCTTGATGGAGTGAATTTACTTGTGATTTTTTAATGAAAACATTTTTTGGATACTTTCAACAGTTCTTTCTTGTTCTGGCAGGTCCTTTAAAATGTAATAATACAGAAAATCATTCTACTGAAGGCAAAATTCTTTTAAAAAGAAGTCCAGGGTTCTAAGGCAGCCAAAGATACACTAGGATAGAAACAATCTGCCTGTAGCAATGCCACAGGATGTGTACACAAGAATCTGTTCCTCAGTGGACACCATGGTGCAAAATACTGAGAATAAAAATAAACACAAATGCAACTGACAACATCCAGGAGGACAAAACAGCCTGAAGAGCCTAAGCATGAGATCTGCCATGAATCTTCAGTACTACTGCAGAGCACTCCCCAAAGGGACAGATGGGAGGAAATTCTGCAGTCATATCAGGTTAACCTGAATCCATTTATAAAATAAACGTTACATATCTTTTTAAACTGCTTATCACCTTTTCAGAAGCTATCATCTTTTAGAGGCCATGCTCAAACAAATTGAAAAGTCAGACCTGTACTATCTTTATCAAAAAAACCAAGAAAAGCAACTGTGTAAAATATCCATTTAATCCCACTCCGCTGACAATAATTTATTGTTTTCATTGCTGGAAGAAGTAAATGAGAGAGAGGAAGACTCCATTTTTAGAATACATATTTTAAATCTTACTCTAAATTACTTCTATTTTAAAAAGTGTTTCCTTCATTAGAGATGTTAATTTCAATTTTACATCATTTAAGAGAGCAAAACCCAAATGTTGTTAAAGGCAGAATATTTAACTGTCTGTCTACAGTATCTGGATAAATCACAGGCACTTTCAACTCCTAGAATTTACAGAAGAA
>NW_009954407.1:343109-344130 GCF_000747805.2 Chaetura pelagica
CAGCAGGAGAATGGCTTTCCAGACAATTCTGTGAGTTAGGTGGGAGTCACAGATCTGATCCCAAGACCTGTAGTTCCCTCACAGAAGGGTGATCTAGATCATTACATCAGTTATAGTATACAGCTGTAGATCTGCAAAAACCCTCTGATGTCATAGGACTGAGAATAACAATACCTCAGGATTTCCAGTGTGCACCTTGTGGTGCTCTGGACACTCATTTGGGAGGGTCAGCCAGGTTTTTTTGTCCTTACTCTAAGAGTTTTCCTTTGTGTTGAGCAGCCTTAATCTGATAGTGTTCTGGAAGAGCCCTGGAAGCAGAAAATTGATTGTGATCCTCCCACACTGACTTACGCTAAAAGTCCTGGTCTTCATACTAGTCACACCTCAGTTATGTGAGGGAAACAAATTCAACAGGAGGGCCCAAAGAGCCTATGGTGACAACCTGGACACCAAAGAAGTTTCCAGGGGAAGGAGAAACAGGCCACCTTGGCCCCACACTCTGTGGATGAGTGTGGCGGCTGAGTCCACAGATGTGCCCTCCCCACCTGGACCAGTGCCCTGGGGTGGCTGGCTCCCCTCTGCACCCAGAGCCCCGCCAGTAAGGTAAAGGGATCTGGTGGCTCTGAAGGAGTTTATGTTACTGTCTCGGTAAGAAATGAGGAACTTTATTCATTAAAAAATCAAGTGTCTACAGAATTCAGATATTGACAGAGTCAGCCCACAGCTGGACAGTTTTCAGGGATCTATATTTGGACCGGAGTTGGGACAGGCAGTTTGCTAGGGTGTCAGTGTGACAAATGTGACAGGCTTATATGAATCTTCACCTTTGTCCTGGTTTGAGCCAGGATGAAGCCAATTTTTCTTTTTACTGATTTTTTTTTCCTTCAGTAAGCTTTCTTGTAACTTGCAACAGTGTGTTCTGCTAGGCTGATAAGACAGTGGAATGTTTTTCTAACTACTGAGGCTTCAAGGCTGCACCTGCACTCTGCCGGCTCAGACACTATGGGGAGATCTGTGACCC
>NW_009954407.1:345966-362646 GCF_000747805.2 Chaetura pelagica
TACAGTTCTATCAATAAACCACAAAAGAATCACAAGAGCAGCTACAAAGAGCAAAATGCCCTGGGCTGCATACCACATGTACAATTGCAGGTTTGGAAAAAGATCCAGTAGATTCATTGCAGCAACTGTCTGTTCAGTTTTCAATCCGTCAGGAAACTCAGCAGAATTGTTGCTCATTGCTATCTGAGGGATTCCTCCCGTCAGAGATGGGAATTTGGACACTCCCAATTGATGAAAATGTGTAATCTGGGCTTAAAATCTAGCCCCACGTTGGGCGCCAATAAATTGTTGTCACAGTTTGACTCAGGTCCGACAACAATGCTCTCGATCCCCCCTCCCCCCAACCCAGGTAGGGAAGGAGAGAGAGAAAAAGAGAGAGACTTGGCTGGATTGAAAACTAAACTACACAGCTTTAATTAAAACACTAATGAATCATACAAGAAAATATATACAATTATATACAAATATATTCAGGAATGGGTAAAAAGCCTCTCGCCTCCCCCCACCCCAGCAACTCCCACAGCACTTCCCTGAACTGGGAAGAGTCCCGAGGAATCCCGAAGCTGTTGCTGGAGAAAGCAGAGAGTTATGGGGGTCACGAGAGATTAAGCCTGAGGATCGACGGTGATGGATGAACAGAGTTCTCCCTCTACGCCGGCCATGGACGGAAGAGAAGGGAAGAAGAAGAAGGAAGGAAGTTGTCTTTTGTGATCTCTGACCTTCCTCTGAGCTTACGTAGATATATGGAATGGAATATCTTTGGCCAATTTTGCTGTCCATCTAACTCAGCCTCCTACGGGGGGGTCACAGATCTCCCCATAGTGTCTGAGCCGGCAGAGTGCAGGTGCAGCCTTGAAGCCTCAGTAGTTAGAAAAACATTCCACTGTCTTATCAGCCTAGCAGAACACACTGTTGCAGGTTACAAGAAAGCTTACTGAAGGAAAAAAAAATCAGTAAAAAGAAAAATTGGCTTCATCCTGGCTCAAACCAGGACAACCTTCTCTTCAGAAAAATAGTTAACAGGACTTGGAATTACAGAGGGCACATACGTGAGATGCATTTCATGCAGTGACTTTGGTCTTCTGACTCTCACACTGTACCAGTGGGAGTATCCAGGTGTCCCGTGCTTCACCAAATTTTTCTTCTGATGACATCCTTTCCTTAACACTGCCAGCAAAGCTCTTCCTCCTTCCTATTTGCCCATCCAAGCCAACAGCCAACACTTTAAATATACAAGAAGTACAGCTGAAACTTTCATTTAGATTCCTGACGACTGGCACCATAGTTATTATATCCCCAGACTGACAGTTCCTGCGGATTGGTGCCACTCAATTCAGAAAGCAATATCGCTTTGATATATCAACCTGGTAACTGCCTGCAGGAAGCTATTCTAGTCCTTCTCTCTGAATTTGACTCTAAGAGATACACTCCTTTCAACAGGATATTTCAGGGGAAAAAAAGCAGAGCATTTAAGAGAGGGGATGGGAAGCTCAGTGTGCCTCCCATAGCCTTATACAAGAGTACCTTTTTTCTTATTGAGGAGGTAGCAACTCTACAGGAGACAAAGACCCTAGGAAGAGCCTTTACTCCAGAATTTGACACACTTGAAAAATCCAGGTCTTATTCATAGACAAAGGAAACAGTTTTTAAAAATTTACCACTGACCTATAAGTCCTTTATGAAGAATTTGACATGTTGGTGTTTTAAGAATATATTGTTTGATGTTTCAGTTCAGGCTTTATTGTGGAGCTCAAGGGTCAAACATTCAAGATGTTATGGAGCAAAAACAGTTGGGAGAGTTGTGCTCAGCAGCACTTCAGATGGGAGGATCAGGAAAGAGTTCCCTGGGATACTCACAGTACCCACCTGCCACCAAGTTAGAGGAATAGTTCATTTGCCCAGTGTGGGAATCTGCTAACATTTATAGATAAAAAGCAAAGACAAAACCATAATTTCTAAGAGTTTATCTCAAAGGTGGAAACCAACACAGCTGAAATATAAGAAGCAAGTAAAGTATTTTTAATTAAACTTTCTATAAAGAGGGGAATCTGAAATCAAGAAGTTGTAGAACCAGAGTACAATTACATGAAATTCAATATGCATTCCCATATATAATCTCAGTACAAGGCTACATGTTTTCTGGCTTCTGAATATGTGCTTTCTAGTTTTTTTTCTGAAAGCTGGTATCAAACAACCTTAGTCATAGCTAGCTCTTTTCAAATTACTTCAGACAGTGGTTTCAGGACAGAAACTGTGCCTCTAGCATCACCTGAACTTGAATCCCCTGAGCAAGCAGCTGGGGCTGACCTACTGGGGGACCCTGACAGAAGACTGTCTTGGGGATCCATCCCTTAGTTCCTTTTATTATTTTTTTTTATAATGCTTGTGAAACTTTCACTTCAGTTCCTGGGAAAGAATTGCCTGGGTAGTAGATATTTCTGATAGTCTTTCCTATTCCTAAGTAACTGCTTTCAGAGAGGTAGGCTATTCTGAGAACAGCAATGCAAGTCAGACCCTGTGGTTCAACCTGGAAGCTTTGGGACCAGACATGGAAAATGCTGTGAGGTGTTTTGCTAGAATTGCCAATCGCAAGATCCCAAGGACTTTGCAGAAATGCAGGTGGCTGCTTATGATTTCTTCATCTTCTCTGAATGTGATTGCATTCTCTTTAGCTATTGTGTGTATCATCCTTCCATTTAGAGTTATTTTCTTAAGTGTATCTGGAGGGCAGTGGAAGGCTTTTAGTGAAGCTGTATTGCATGCTTCAGCAGTGCTGCACGAGAATATTCATTCAATGGTTTATTTAAGAAGGAAGCAGATGTTTTTGAAATGTCAGAAATATAAGAACATTTTAGTTTTGTGAACAGCTTCGATCACTTCCTACAGATATTATTCACCCTCGTGTATCTCCAAAGAGTGAAAGAGCAGCAGCACGGAACTCCTGAATTTTCCAATGTGCTGCTGCAGACAGAGGTCACAGCATCTCTGTGCACTTTGTTATTACTACAACTGTAGGTGAAGCAAGTGGCAACATCTATGATATTAAATCCTATTAATTGAACACCTGGTCATATATATACATACATATATATATATAAATTTATTTCCCCCCCACATCACTGTGTAGCTACTAGCTCCGGTGATTTAAAGGCCAGTTATTCAGCATATTTTCCCAAAGATTTGTACTGATTTCCTTGTAACAACAAACCAAAAGTTTCTTTATCTTCTGTTTTCCTTTTCCTGCTGTCATCTCTGGGCCTTTTCGTCAGGGTGCAACATTTTACACTTTATCTGTCTGTTTGTATATAGTAATTAAGTTTCCTTCTTCAGCACATTTTTGAAGGAGATGCCATAATGTAAAAGAGGCTTTTTAACATTTCTTTCAAAGCTACTGTTACCTGCATGAAGCTGAATTTCTGAATGACTTTGTTGCCAAGAAGTTAGAATATGAGGTAACTGTCACTACTAGCTCCGGTGATTTAAAGGCCAGTTATTCAGCATATTTTCCCAAAGATTTGTACTGATTTCCTTGTAACAACAAACCAAAAGTTTCTTTATCTTCTGTTTTCCTTTTCCTGCTGTCATCTCTGGGCCTTTTCGTCAGGGTGCAACATTTTACACTTTATCTGTCTGTTTGTATATAGTAATTAAGTTTCCTTCTTCAGCACATTTTTGAAGGAGATGCCATAATGTAAAAGAGGCTTTTTAACATTTCTTTCAAAGCTACTGTTACCTGCATGAAGCTGAATTTCTGAATGACTTTGTTGCCAAGAAGTTAGAATATGAGGTAACTGTCAGCTCTCTGTATCTGTCCACCCTCATATCCTCATTTACATGCACAAAAGTGAGGGAGAAAAAAAAAATGCTACGTTGCCATGTGACTGTTAAGGCAGTTGGATATAATATTAAAAATTAGAAACTTTTGGTGTTTGTACTGGGGCTGTAAGAACAAAGTGTTTCTGTCCAGTTGACAGGTAAGCTGATAAATGGACTGTTACCTAGGTGGAGCACTAGAGTATCAATGGGCTGGGGTCAGACCACTTGGTGACACAGTGAAGTCATCATGTTTGCCAGGCTGTGCGCACACACACAGTCTTAAAGGAGCAGGACTGGTGGCCTTTCTTTGTACTCACTCTAACTGCACTATGAGATGTCTCGGCCTGCACGGTGAAATGCATCTCACCTTCCATGCATGCTATGAACCATTAAAAAGAATATTGCAATGAACCTACTGCCTCCTTTCAGAACATTTATTTAAGGAAAATTTGCATTTAAAATCAGACTTAATCAGAAGTGTATAAACCTGCCTATCCACCCCCCCATAGGATGACATTTTGAACAGAACAAAAAATTATTTAAAGAGTTCATTGTGGGATGAAGAGAAAGTTAGGGACAACACTTGTAGCTGGATTATCTTTCTCATGTAAACTACACAAAATACACACAAGGAAAACAGAAGGATGACAAGGGAAAATGCTTTTGGAGACTGTTTCTGTTTCTGGTGCTGACCCCTTTTATATATTTTCAGTTACAGAAATGCAGCACCTGGTCAGATGGGCTGTTCCTATAGCTAGGAAGTCCTTCCCAGTGTCTGACTGTTGAAAGCCTTGATTTGTCTCACCCAGTCAGTCACGGCTCACAAAAAAACCAGTAGCATTTTTATGTTTATCTCCTAAGCATTTTTTGAGATTTCATAGGAGCAGGCTGTGGTGGTGAGGCTAACAGTTTCTTTCACTTCAGCTGGTTGCCACTTGAGATGCCTCCAAAGCACGAATAAGCTTCAACAGCACTAGGAGGACACTGCGGTACTGGGGGTGATGAGAAAGCCATGATGGCTTAACATGCTTCCAGTATCCCATGCACCCCTGCACTTGCCATTAATGACCTTTCCACTCAAAAGGGCTGACAGATTTGTCTGATAAATTCAATAAAAACACATATGATAGTGTCCATTTCTTCATTTCTTGTTCCCCTGCCAGCCTATTCCTTGAAATACTCTCAATATGTTGAGCTAAAGAGGGAGCATGTTTTACAGTTTTCTGTAAGAGGAGAGGAAAAGGCTACACCATCCCACTGAATTCTCAAAAGCTGTGAAACACTTGGGTGAATCAACAATCTGATTTACAGCCTGTGTAATACCAGCCACATCTGGGTGTGTAAGATGCCATGGTAGATGTGAATGAAAGAGCAGAACGATGAAGGCAAAAGAAAAAAAGCAGGTAAAGACAACACAGATATAAGATTTTTACAGGTTTCATGCAACCTGGGATTCAGTCACTTCACTTGTCAAATGTCTTCTATTGACTCAGGAACTGGTAACACAACATGTCTAGGAAAACTCCCCACTGCCATCTCTCTGCAGAACATTCAACTGTGGACAGCTGGCCACTGGGACAACTTCCTGCTGGACAGGTCACTGCTGGGATATCTCCACACCAGGACACCTCTACACCAGGACAGCTCCCCACAAAGGGATCCACAGGGGATCAACAGATGACACAAGACTGTGCCGCTCCTCATCTGCCCATCCACAGAGAGCTGTCCCCTTGGAGGGCTGTCCCAGTATAGAGGTGTCCTAGCATAGAGATGTCCCAGTAGTGAGTTGGTTTCAACTAGTTGTCCCAGTGAGAGTTGGTGGAAGAGAGTTCTTCCTTCCCAACCACAAGACTTGCTGTGTAAGTACTACACCTGTGTTTCTCCCACAGCAACAAAGAGAGGTGAGAGTGTTACGAACAATGAGTAAAACCACTGAATTCTCAGAAAATGCTCTCAGGACAGCATAGAAAATGTATAAATTCTCAACATTTTCCAGCTGTCTTATAGCAAGAGTACCTTCACAGATTCAACTCACAGCTATTTGCAGACTTCATTAATGGGAAATATTATTTTGGTTTTGTCAGTCGCGTTTGTAGAAGGGCTGAACTGTTGACAAGTTTTTCTGAGTTTGCTGTTATTTTCCTAGAGCTACTCTGTACATTTTCGTATGAAGTATTTCTTCATAATAAGATATGTCAAACTTCATTTTGCAGTGAATCAAAGAGATTCTGCATTCAAGTGCCTGGGGAGAAATTTAGAAACTGAAGCGTGCCTAGAATTAAAACATGTGGTTAGGCAGTTTGTCCTAAAACTCAGGTTAAACATCAAAGATTCCCAGCAGATGATAAAAGATACCCTCTGTAGGATATAGCCCATGATAATTAATGACATTTTCTTACTTTCCTGTTTTTCTGCTTTTCAGTGTTCTGGCTTGATAAAGTTCCCCTGACACTCTGCTCACATGTGTACATTTACTTGAGAATATATACTTCTGGAACCCATCAGAGGCACTACCTGAGCCTGAGATCTGTTCTTATCTCCTATGTTTAACAGGCTCAAGGCCTGATTTATAATTGCTTAAAAAAAATCCAGATTCTAAAGGCAATTATGATGGTTCTTCAGAAGGTGGCAGTCTGCCTCTGAATTGCAAGTGAAAGGGTGCTCCAAAGTCAAGGGAACCGGAAAGGTCGTGAACAGTATAGGAATCTCAATATGGCAAAGTACTAAACCCCCTGATACTGCTCCAGTAAACCTTACAAATGAGTGAAAATGGACCCACACAAATGAGGGGCTAGAGAGAGCCAAAGTCTTTGGTGCTTCGGAAGCTGGGCCTGTCCTTCTTGCTGTTATACAGGACACACAGCTAAATTGTTTTCATCAGTTCTAGGAGCAGTCTGCACAACTGAGTCATGACCACATGGAGTCAATTTATCTTTTTATCTGTTTCAAACAGCACACTGGTGGGCAGAAAAAAGAAGAAAACAAGAAAAGCATCTGGGATGTTATGAACCATTGACCTATATTTGCAAAAACCCCAATTTTTCAGAAAATTATCTACATTTGCCTTTTGAAGATTGCCAGTAGATGCTTCAAGATATCTACTGATAAACAAAGGCATTAAAAATCAACAGTCTCTTTAAAAAATGTAACTGCCTTAAGTTTAGAACAATCTTTAATTATGTCTGTGTATAGTTGTGTGTACATAGGTACATATGCATATATATCCTGTTTTAATGTTTGTTAAAGAAGAACTTTTGTCAGACACTATATGAATGAATTGGGATGGATAGTCAGCACCAAATCACTTACTGATATTATGAAAACTAACAAATAATAAAATCCAAACAAACAGACAACAAAATGTATCAGTAAGTAAATTGTAATTTTTTTACCATAGCTGTTAAAATTGTGATTTCTTGGGAAAAGGAAATCTATTTGCAGAATTTTTCAGTCTGAGAAGACGTCTAAATGTCTTTAATGCTTTGCTGTTCCATTGCCATGAATGACAAGGAAGTTCCTGTTCAGTTTGCTTTATGATTCAAAACATTTTTTAGAACATAATTCCTGTTATCATGACTACCCAGGCATAGCTTCAAAGCTTGTTCCCTTCCCTAAATGACTACTCTAAAAGTGCATTGTGCTGAAATATTTGAACCTTTGCATTTTCTGTCTCTCTTCTGCACTAGAATCCACCAGTCTTAGGATACTCACCTCACAAAATAGCAGAAAGGAAAAATTAGTAAGTTACACCCAAGACAGGGTGAGCTTTCTGTCTCCATTGATTTTACTACAAGAGACCACTTTTCTTACGAATTTATGAAAAAAAACCCACAACTTTGAAACAGAGATCTCTGTCACCTCAGCTTTTCTTCTGTGTTGCATTTCAGGTTAGTCAGCATTCACTGAATTTCTGTGCAAAGCTTCTGTTGCTCCTTGAGATCCTTTAAAATAATACAGATTTTTGCAATTCATTCTGATTATTTCAATGCTGTTAGGGGGTTTTATAAAACTTTTACTTTTTTTCTTTTTAACATTAGAGATGTTAGAGCAATATAAGAGAATATGCAGAGAAAATATCCATAAAGAAATAAGTTTTCTTTGGTCAAACTATTGCATTGAAGTGTCATTGTATGAACAGAACAGCTTCATACAAACATGAATCTTGTAGTGCAATAAAATTACTAAATGCCATCACAAAATGAAACTATGATCACCTGACCACTTTTGTGAAGCATTTCAAATATAGAGCAGAGCAGCAATGTGTTTGTTTTGTTATACTTAGAGCACAGAATAAAACCATTCCCTTCTGTATTTTCTGATTGCAGTTTTTATTTCTTTACAAAGGGAGCATTAGTGCATGTGAACAAAACAGAAAACAGTTCTACTCAGTAGGGCACATAGCTCAGAGCACTCTGTCCCATTTTCAGTGACCTGGAAAACATGAAGGCTGTTGTGCTGAAAAAAATGATAGAAATGAAGACAAAAGAGAAAAAAAAGAAAATAATAAAAAATAAATAAAAATTAGGGAGGGGGGGAGGGGGAAGAAAAATAAAAGAGACTTACTGAGATAGCTGTAAACAAATAGTGCCTTCATCATCAAGATAAATTTGAAACCTATCAGTTTCCTTGGAGAAAGTGATTATCAGGGAAATGGAAGTATGGGGCTGTATCTCACCATGGTTTCATTTGGAAAATGTTGAGAAACAACAATGATAATGAATTTGAAAAGCAACATCTCTGTTACTGTCATAACAAAATAATGATAAATGGAAGATAAAAAAGCCAGACACTGAAGAAAGCAATGGGACAATGGCTTTCATAGGAGAGCTCTTATCGTGTAGGACAACCCTGACTAAAGCTTTATTTTATTGCACTGTCTTTCTTTGTGAAGTATTACACAACATAATGTGACATTATTCTTGTTATACAAAATCACTTTGAATAAATGCCGGAATTATCACACAGTGATTACAACACAGTCACACTGAAATAATTAAGACAATAGGGTTTCTTTGCCCTGCTGTATACATGACCTTTTCCATAATCACCTTGCAGCTAAAGGATACATGTCACTGCTTCTTCTTCTCTCCTGTAAAATGACCATGTCATTCACCTGACAATCATTCAGGACAAGAGACAGGCACATGAGGGGAGAAGTGTGATGGGTATTCACGGAACGAATGGGAAGGTATTTTGGTAGCAATAATGTTGGGTAAGGTAGAGATAACACTCCAGATGATGAGAAAGATCACTGAGCAGGCACTGTATGGACATGATAAAAGCTTTGCAAACAGCAGCAGTGATTCATGTGGAGTTACCACATGGCACAGAAGGTGGCAGGCAGAATTTCATGGAGCTCTCACATTGGGTGTAGGAGCTGTGCATGGGTGGAACTGCGGGACATTAAAATGTGGTTAACCAAATAGAAGAGAAAAAGCAATTTCTTCAGAAAAAGGTCACTCTGAATATTGACCATGATGATTATTTGTTACTGCCTGTTTTTAATGAGGCATCTTGTTATGGCCAATAGATATTTCTCAAGCACCGACAGCACAAGTTCTCAGGACATTCTGTTGTGCAATAAGTGTAAATAAAGAGGTAAATTTCAAAAAGGGTGAGACTCACTTTTGTGGATATAATTTGTCTGCAAAATTTACATCTGTAGTTCAATTATGCATAGAAATTTGGATAGTCATACTTCTAACTACCAGATGGCAAAAAGACTGAATCATTCACCTGGAGAGAGATATACAAACTAAACACACATTTCAAAACAAAAAGCGCCTTTTTTTTTTTTTTTTTTTCCAAGCTGGGAGAAATGGCCTTGGTCTGGGTAAAAATACCCATCAGTGACTACCACCTTCACTGTAAGTTATTCTTAATTTGCTAAATCAGAATACATATCTATTTCTTCTCATAGTCAATCTTTAGGTATTTTGGTACAGGAAAAAAAATATGTCTGATTGACACTGGCATCCTGCATCTTTCACCTCTTATCTAGTCTTACATATAGTTGAGAGCTGGTCACTCTTGCTAAAATTACTGGCATTAGAAGCAGGTAAAAACAATAAGATTGATGCATCAGCATAAAACAGCATGATATAATGGAGCTTAAGAGGACCATGATATTTTGTTGTGCATAAACCTGCAATAAACCTTATTTGTTTTCAAAACTGGTGACATATATAACAGTATGATGGGTACCTTTTATAATTCCTCCCATGAAGACTATTCAGAAATAGGCTCAACTTTATATTTAAAGTTATTAGCAACTATTCCTGCTTTTTAACAGAAGAATGTGGCACATCTATCAAAATAACATTCAGAAATAAAATCAGCTCTAAATACAAAACCCCTCAGATTTATGCTACCAAGGAACAAATGACTGTAACTGATATTACAGACTGTCTCATTCAGAATAATTGTATAAAAATTTAAGACACAATTGCATCAACTAACTCTTCAATAAAGTAGAAAGCATTGTGATGTGGTTTTAAAGTAATGTGAAAATCAAATACATTGGGGGAGAATGATGCTGGAATGGTGACATTTAATATGTAAAAAAGGCTATCCAAAACAATGCCAATCAGTACTTAAGAATATTTTACTGATACACTGTGATGTACTTGTGGGGAAAAAATAAAAGTGGTAAAAGAAAACTTATTTTAAGATGACAATTTGTTGAATGAAGGAGTGGGGTCACAGACATACAATGTTTATTAGCATATTATGTTAAAACATTGAAACTATGAAAAGATTTTTTTCTAAATGTCCAGTGTCTGTACAAAAATCACATGACAGTGACCAAGCTGAAGCCAGATACGTAAACCTTAATGTTAATATAGATATTTGTTGTTTTACAATACAAGAGCAAATTATTATTCTTTTATTGCCACAGACATTTGCAATAGGAATAACACATGTAAGACTGTAAAAGGTATCATAGTTAAATGTAGATAAATATTTGTGGCAAATTATTTCAATAGAATATGTACTTATCAACAAATTTCCCAAGATTTCTTCCTGGTTTTACACTTGATACAATCCAAATTGTGTTGTTTGTATCATGGAATTCCAAATGAGTTATAATGGGAACTCCAAATGAGTTATAATGGATTGTGACTCACAGAGCACTCAGCTCTGCAAAACTACTGAATGTGAGTTTATTTGCACATTAAGATTGGTCAGATGAGTCAGTAGAAACTTTAGAATACACAGGAAAGCAGTAATTAAAAAACAGTTTTAGAAAAGCAACATCTGGACAGATTCAAAAGATCAAGCATTAGCTGGTATTAAAACATACCATTGTCTATGTCCATCAAAGTCTCCAGATGCTGGATTCTTCTCCAGTTTAAGTTATTTCAGAAAGATCAGCTCTAAGAACAAAAATTGGCATTTGGAAAATAATAATTCTGTCTGGAAATGTTTTGCTGTGTAGAGATATAACCTTATATATGAACATCCTTCAACATTCTTCTCTACTTCTCTCATTTCCCTTTGTTTCTTTCACTTTTTCTCTACTTTTTATACATCTTTTATATTATTTTATTTTTTTCTTCTGATTCAATCATTTATTAAGCTTATTTTTCTGTTTCTTTATCCTTCACACATCACTGTTTTCACTTTCATTGGCTTTTTCTTCTTTTCCACAGTTTTCCTTTTTTCTTCCCTACCCCCTGTCAACAAATTATTATTATTTTTTTTAAAAAAAACAACTTCTTTCCTGCTATGTCTCTGCTTCTGGAGGGAGCAATAATACCCTCAAGTCTCAGCAGTTTGATACTATCAAGTCTTCTGTGGTAGTTCTGAAGAAATGACGAGGTCTCTTGGAAAATACATTGACTGAAGAGAGGGCAAGCTCCTGTCCTGGGCTCAGATCTGTTACTATTCAGCTTTATGACTTCAGGTAAATTTTTGAGCTTTGTTGTCTTGCTGCTTCTAATTTAAATTCATAGAGGCACAGCTAATGAAAGGCAAGTCCTTTGGGTTAATCTGCTTTTTGAAAAAACACGGTTTGGCTGACCGGGTATAGGTAAGAAATATGATGCTCATGGGTGAAGTGTGTTAGAGCTGACCAATGCTATTTCACATTCACCAATGTTTGGTTGGTTGGTTGATTGGTTAGTTGGTTGATTGATTGATTGGTTGGTTGATTGATTGTTGAACTGACTAGTGGCAGCTGAATCCCTCAGCCTACATGGAAAATGCTGGCTCTTATTTTAGTTACATGCATCCGTTTTTTAGCTACCCATACTGAGAATCACATAGGGCACTCTCCAGTGCCAGTAAGCACCTTGACAGTGCCACAGGGTTGTTACAGAAAGCTGTGTGCAGTAATATCAGGGTCCTGAAATTAGTTTTGAGGGCAGCCTCTCTGCATGTAATTCCAAGAACTGGAGGTGCTGCTGGAGTGCTGTCCAGACTGTGTTGGCAGAGGGAGAGGCATGCTGGGGCTGTTATAAAGATGAGTGTCCTTTGGAGTATTTTTCCCTGTCATGCTAACTGGGCAGCTCTCAGCATAGCCCGGAGCTGTCTCCTGAGCAAGGCAGAATTAATAGTAAAGCAGTTTGGCCTCAAGGATCTTGCCAAGGATGATCTAGAAAACTGTGGAATACTGTGAAGTTTGCTGTGAATTAGTAAGCAGATCCTTAAAGTGTAAGTGTTGTTAACACTGTGTGAACAGCCAGGAAAGGCAGTGCTGTGAATAAATACCTGAAGTCAGCTAAACATCTCAAGGTGTTGCAATAAGATCATTACTATGCAAGTTGATCTAAACTACATTTTATAGTCACTGTGAATTTTTAACTTGAGAAGTATGTTGGTATTTATCATGAAAAGGGCATCACGAATATGTATCGTTTCTGTGTCTTTTTCTTTTTCCAGACTTTGCAATCCTTAGTTTTCTTCTGTCCTCTTTTTTTTCAATTTCCTTGTATCTTCTCTTCAGTTTTTTTAATCTTCCTTTCTCTCCATCTGTTCTTTGCAAGATGTTGAAACAAAACTTAGTATATGCTAATGAGAATTCCTAAGTACATGTAAAATTTACATGAGGAGCAGAAAGAGAACGAGTGAGCTGAAGAGAAGAAAGAGCATAACTCAGTGTTGCTTCCAGGTTTATCTCATTTCCATAGTTATCTGCAGTAGTTCCTGTGGCATTTGTTGTGGCAGGAAGGAAAGAAGGGAGAAATGCAGACAGAGTTGGTTCTAAATTTTTTTTCATAAAGTTGAAATTACACAGAACCTCTTTCAGGCTCCCAGCAGAGCTACTTAGTCACTATGTTGTTTTCCAAAACAAAGTCATTACCTAAACCTAAGATTGATTTCCAAATTTTGAAAAAAAAACCAACCAAACAGAACAGTACTTTTTTACCAGAAATGAAACTGAGAGCAGAGCAGCAGCAGTCGTGTTCATTACACTCAGCTCTACTGTTTTGATTCCCCCAAATTCACAACACAATGTAAGACCCTCAATCCCTTGTGCAAGGGGGTGAGCCCCCATGAGGTAGAGGCTCTGCTGCAGTTGGTGTTGGAAGATAAAGAAGCCAGAGAGCAAGAAAAGTCTGATGTATAACAGTATGTCTCAGTGCTTGTGCATCTCATGGAGCTTACAGATTTTGTACCAGATGATTATGGATTTGTTGGGCACAACAGGAGATGCCCTTGGACCCCTTGCTGGGGGAGGCACGGTCTTGTACAGAGCAGCTCCAGGAGCCAGTGGCACCAGGAGAGGAAGGGTCACTTCTCTGTTACCATGGAAGGGAAAAAGCAACATAGCTGTCATGGAAAGTGCTGCTACTGTTGCTCATGCTTCAGTTCTCATCTCTTCCATGAAGATTACACCTCTCTGGAAGGCTCTGAGAAGAAAGCCATTAGTGATTAGGAGCTACTCAGGCACTGTAACAGCCATGTAAATAAATATAGCCCCAGCACCTAATGAGAGGAAGATGCTGTCTTTGTGTGAATGAAGGAGGATGTCAAGCTTCACCTCTTTCTCAGCATTGTTGTTTCCCTCCAGCATGAGGATTCCCCTTAAAAGTTCCTGTATCCTCCTTTTCGTCTTGTAGTGTAACAGCACCTTCTACTCCCCTGAGCACCAAGATACCAGCTACTTCCCTGTGAAGGGGCAGAAGAAAAAGGCCTTTTTCTAAAAACACAAATGAGACTGTTAATGACCAGGCAGGTCCATCTTCTTTATATTTCTGGTTTAAATGTCTTTGGTGACTTCTTTAATGAAGGGAAAGCTCTGAAAATATGTGTCAAACTAAAGTTCCCCCAGATCCCAGCCTTATCTCCTCAGTCTCCTGTGAGTTCGGCTGGCAGGCTGATAAGTAGGGCTCCCAGGCTCCCAGAGCCCAGGTATGTGGGACAGCCCCGCTGCACAGGCAGCAGTATTTGTCTGTTGAATGGGGAGCCAGGATCTGGATTTGGTAAGAGATGGAGCTCCCAGATGTGTCTAACAGGCATCCATGCTCACAAGTGGATGGATATTTTCAAACTGCAGCACCTGCAGAGCAGGATTCCCAGCATGCAGGCAGGAACTCACACAAGCTTTGGATAGCAACTTGCCCAGTGGCCCAAGTTCCTTCAAATGACTGCCTGTGTTTTGGCTGAGGCTTGCTGAATTAGAGCCCTCCTCAAAAAACATTTTGATCTCAACAAATCAGCATTTTGATGGAAAAGCAGCTTTAGCCAAGAGGCGTCTGTCACTGAATTCCACATTTGGAAGCTCTGTGAACAGGATGAGATTCCTGGTAGCTTCTGTCCCCAGACTCTCCTGCTAAGAACAACCAGAGAGAGGGTGTGCCACAATGTGGGAAGGGATTTAATCTCCTCTGAGGTTAAATGATCCTTTTGCACATGGATCATTTCTAATCCTGCTCTTGGATATACATCTATCCTATAAGGACTTGGATCTGCATTTATACTTATATATTCAGATTTTTGTCACTGTATACTCTGAGAGCTAAGTTATTTATGTATTTTTCATCCCAGCTCTCCTGAACCTGCTACCAGGTTCACAAAGACTGAAGGACAGAGTCCTTTAGGCAGGAATAGGTGCTGAAGAGAGCACAAATCTCAACACACTGCCTCTTATTGAATCATGATTTTCATATTCCTGTTTTCACAGCATATTTTCTACTTGCATTCTGTTTCCTACCCTGAGAGATCAAATGAAGCATTGCCAAGACTGGATTCTTGTGACGATTTCCTTCTTCAAACTATTTCCATGTATTTTCCTGTGCAATTGAAGGAAAATATAGGGTCAATCCAACCCTTGTCTTGAATTTTGGAAGGACTGAGTACCACCACTACATATGCACTGAAAAAGTTTCCTTCAGGAGGCTGCATTTTATTGCTTTGTTTGGGTTGACTCACATTATTTTGTATTTACATTGTTAACAATAGAGTCTGTATATGATTAATTCTAGGCTGTTTAAAATATTTCCAGCAGAATACAATATGTTATTCAAATTGTAGTGGACCCTTGAATTCCTGAAATCATTATAGTAATTGACAGATACTTAGAAGCTTGTTCACAACTTCTCTCAGTTTTTGTTAGAAAATAATGACTAAGATTTTTACTTCTGTGCTCTCTGGGGCAATGGTGCCATTTAGCATTTTTGCACATGTAACCATGTTAGTAGAATGAGCTTTAAGAAGCAGGTGGTGTATGGAAAAGCTGGGAAAATGTTTTCAAATACCCCACATGCATGAAAAATACTACTTCAACCATTGCTTCAATACATTTTTATGTAATACTTTGAGATGTTTCTCAAAGCGTTCCAGTTGTGACATGCATGGCCAAAGGATCTCTTGTGTACCTTCTTCTATTGAAGAAGCTGGTGAAGATTTCTGTGTTAGTACCTAAAAGGATTGCAAAACCAATAATTTTCAGGTTGCTCCTATCTTTACACTTACACAACAGAATGGAATAACTGAGTCTAGACAGCAGAAACTTTTCCTTCCTTCTTGATTATTGTTAGGTGCATAGGGGAGACAAGGTCTTCAATACAGAAATCTTATGTTCTTACCATGTTTTAACCTATTCATGTGCAGATCACTGCAGTTAAGAGTCTTGTCAAAGAAGAAAGAATGAAACTTCTAAGCAAGCTGAAATTAAGACACTTGGACAACTGATTCTCTCTGGACATTTAAGCATAACAAGGAACCACTTTGGTTCTTGGTATCTGTTTAATGAAAAGGAGCCCTATGCCTTTCATAGAAATAAATTTTCCACCCAGTCAGACATCACCTAACTTCTACCTACCCATTAACTTGGCCAAAACTTCCATCCAATTATCCAGCTCCTTGGTTAGAAATTTAAGTGTTTCCTTTTCCTCACCATCAACCTTAAGGTCTTGTATAAATTCTTTCCTCAGCTGACTTCCTGAAGGCTTTCTTATATTCAGGAAGGATAGTAGTTGTGATTGTTGAGAATGGGAAAAATATCTGACTGTTGGGAACATATGTTTGGCAGCTGAGTGAAGCATATGTCACTTTCTCTTTCAACGGATTTGAAGAGCATTACAAATAGCACCAGGCCTTTGAGACCTTGGAAAGAAGGAACAGTTACACATCACCTCCTTTTCTGCTTCTCCATTGGCTCCCCAAGTTCGCTGAACTGCACATCAGCATCCTGTCTTCACTTTTAACACTCATCTCAGCTTACCTCCCCTGCTAGCTCTTTCTGTGTATTCACTCTCAAACACATACTTATGACAAAATCTATGTTAAACTTTTAAAAGAAGAAATATTATTGCTATATGCTGCCCCCTGAGGCAATCCCAATAAATATCTCAAAGCAGATCTGTTCCCTCAGAATCTCTTCCAAAATTTGTTTGCCAATAAACCCACAGGTGTATT
>NW_009954407.1:362883-386981 GCF_000747805.2 Chaetura pelagica
CCTGCTGTACAAAGCTCTTATGTTTATTCCTCCAGGCTAATCCTGTTTTGAATTCCTTTTGTGAATAGCCTAACACAGCGTGATCATGGTCAGTGAGTGCACGTGGTACTACTCTAGGCACTACAATTGCTCTGTTATGAAGACAGACACATGAGAGACAGTTCAGTTGCCTAAATAATCTGGTGGGAACTTTAATGGAATGCCTGAGAGGCAAGCATAGGGCTCCAAGGATGGAGATCCTGCAGCTTTCTGGGTGATCTGTTCCAGCGTTGAAACATTTTAATGGTAAAAAATGTGCTTCTTACATCAAAGAACTTCCACCATTGCACCTTATGTCTATTGCTTCTCATACTTTGACTGTGTCAAAGAAGAGATTTTAGCTCCTCTTTCTCTGCACTGTCACGTTAAGCAAGTTTAGATAAAATCCCCTCAATTCTTTTCTTTTCCAATCAGAACAAACATGGTTCTCTCAGCCTCTCCTTATACAGCATGTGCTTCAGTCCCTCACCACCTTGGAAGCCTCCCCTTGTCAAGGTCCCATGTATCCAGGTAATTTTTATCATGGGAGGAGAAACTACATGGACTCCACATGTGGTGTCACAAGTGCCAGCCAGAGAGAGGAGAAAAATCACTTCACCTGACGTGATGGCTACACTCATGTTAGCCACAACACAGCTGCTGCGGAAACATACCACTGGCTCATGTTCAAATTGGTGTTGACTAAGTCCCCCTACTTGGTTGATTATTTTTTATTATTATTATTATTTTAATGTTTAAAAGATTTATTTTGGCAAAGGTACTTTCAGGCCAGATCCTGTACTGGATCCTTAATGTCTCTCAGTCTAGAAATGCAAGCAATATCTGATTTTAACAGTAGATAGATATAGACCAAAATGAAATTGTGTAAGCTTTGTAAAATGCCAGATTATTATCTCAGAAAAACAGGAAATGCATTTCACAACCTGGTAAAAACATGGATAGAATTACCTCAAAATAAACTTTTTCATTAGTTAATGGATAAGAAGAAATGCTTTTAGGCTGATATACGGACTATATTTGGCTCCTCCTTTCAACCTCTTTCACCCCACTCTTAAGAGTCTTTAGCTGCAAAATAAAGCAGCCAGGAAAGAAAAGCTGATCATAACAAACACCCAGTAAAAAAGCGTAAACACACAGAAAGAAGAAAGAACAGAAGCTGCAGAGCTCCATTACAGGCATTTGTCCATAGCACTTGATACAAATTTGATAACAGATGCCACCAAATTTAATTGCACTGAACATCACAAATCCTACTCTTGTCTCTGCAGTTACGACACATCTGCTCACAGCCAAGATACATGTGCTCCTACTTCCAACAGGAGAAAGCTAGAGTGTTTTTGGGTGAAAACTGCCTTAAAGAGGAATCTAGGAGGACAAAGTTCATATGCCTTGTCTCCACCTGATATATTACTAATAAGAAGAAACAAAATAATCTCTCAGGTGTTACCACAAAGATATGATCCACATTTTACTGAAGTCAACAGGTGTTTTGCTTCATAGGCCTAAGGGGCTAACATGCAAGGGTAGAAAGAGTCCATACAACATTAGAAGATATTAGGCCTAGATATCCATGTACTGAGAACTACTAATAAATCTAGGAAGAAAAGAGTCTAATTTCCATGTTGTTTATCCCTATTATTATTATTATGTATCCCTATTATTATTATGTATTTGTAACTTACTGATTCTCAAAGATTTACTTTTGAGTTTTTCTTATTGGTTGTCCTGGATTTAAGCCAATATCAAAACCTGTAAGCAGGGTAGGTTAGATGCTGAATTGCAAACTTATGAATCATTGCTTGTATTATAGAACTTCAGGCTGAAAAGAGCTATAGAAAATATTTCCATAAGGCTTTTCCTTTTTTTTTTTTTTTAAAAAAAAAAAGGAATCTGAAAATACATCAGAGTCCTGTTTAAGAATTCTAGACATGAAAGCAGGCAATGATGTCACTGCAGGTTGCATTCAGTGACAGGTACTTTCTTTGTTGAAGCATCATATAATGTCACTCAAAATTTACTGCTCTTCTCATTCTTCAAAAAATGCTGTAGATCAGTTTCCTCTCTCCAGTGTAACTCCAGTTACGTTTTTTCCCAAATTACTGAACTTAGTACAAGCTCAGAAAAGTTATGTTTTTTAAAGCCTATGATTTATCTTTAAACTCTAAGGCATGAGAAGAAGTTCTGACTGAAAGCAGAGAAATAGGACCAGGTTTTGAACAGCTGTTGGCAGTTTTTTGTTTTAATTGAGGCAAAAGATTCTGAAGTTCAGATGGCATGAATCAAAGTACTCATTCTGGAGAAAAATTACATGATTTAGAAACTAACACAGTAAAATAGACAGAAACATTTTGACAGCCTGTTTGAACTTTTCCCTAGTTTAAGAGAGATGATGAATAGGAAAGAGATGAAGGAGAGGCAGAAGAAGGGAAGAGGTTCCAGGAAATTTGAGAGTTTGTCTTTAAGTGGTCTGAATTTCAAAGCACTTAGAACTGAGTTACTGCTGCTTTAAAAAACAGGGCTTTCTTTTCAGTACTTTCATTCAGTTTAGAAAAGATTTGCTTTGCCACAGATTTGCTTTGCCATTATGCAGCAAATTGAAAACTATTTCAACTGCCCAAGCTCCAGGGAAAGGTAAGAATCATGGAATTAAGATGCTTTCAAAACAACCTCTTTTAATGGAATTTGAAACTCCACTCAGAATCTGGGAGAACAGGAATAAAAGACATCTGAGAGCTACTCTATTTTCCTGAACTTGTGGACTACATTAAATGGGCCCAGCAAGTCACAAATTACTGTAGCTTTTGTCTCAGCTTCTAAAAGCAGCAGATGAAACCTGTAAATACTTGTTTAGGTTGAAAAATGATGTAGGAATTTCCTTACAATGGTATTCTTTCAGTAACAAACACTCCATCTGGCAAAGAAAATTAGAGAGTAAACACAATGCAAAGACTCTACCAGTCCAGTTTCCTTAATTCATGATGAAGGAGTGACAAGTGTGTCCTTATGCCTCGTTTTCTTGTTTTGAGCAGCATCTACAGAATGATGCAACATTGCCAAACACATGCACATATTTGACATACCATCCAGCAGAAAATATGCTGTACTCACACACCAATTACTGTCACTGACTCAGAAACTGAAATGTGTCAAGAGGTTGAGCACAGAGAGTTCCTAAGTCATGCTGAAGAGGTGTGTGTCTACAGCTCTGACTCTTGGACATACATATTTTCTGTGCACCTCTGAAACACATACCTCTGCAGAGATTGAAACCACTTCAAGCACACAGGCACCTGACATCACTTTAAGTAGAAACAAAAAACTTTGAGCAGAAAAAGATGGGGAAATGAACAAAAGAGGAGGCAATATTATCTTCCATCGCTTATGACTCGCCCTCCAGAAATGTGAAACATATATTTTGGGATGACTTTAGGCTACAGAATAATAAGCATTCAATGGCTGCCTTGGTCATTATCTGTACTAAAATCTTTCAATCTTTCCTTTTCTTTTTTGACTGAATTTGCCTATCAAGTCCCTGGTCTGCAGGTTATGACATTTAGCAGCATTTTGGAGTCAGTTCCAAACAGACCCAAAACCAAAAGCAATGAGTGGAAGCAGATATTTCCACAAGTACTTACTCCCCACAAAGTGTTTCAGGTAATAGTCATACTTGCATTTCCTTATAGCTTTGTCCTGATGACTGGTCTGTTCTACTGGACTGTAATCGGATTCATGATTATTATAGATTTTCTGTTACCACCTTTCAATCAATCTTTTAAGAAACATCTCATTTAGAGGGGGCGTGAATTTCAGCAAGAGAAACTGCAGACATTTTATCTATTAACAATAGATAATTTCATTTTAGAATTCATATACACTCCTGAAGTTTCTTTCTTCAACAAGAATAAAACTGGGACTTAGATAGTAAGCCTATCTGGGGATATTAGTATTGCTTATTAAGAGCAGTTAATTTACAACTGCTATACCTCCTGAATATTTTTCTGTTTTATGAATAAAGAAAATGAGTCACAGCTAAAGGACTGCAACAGGGCTCTAAATGACAACTGTAATTTACAATAACAGAAGGTCTAGTCACTTCAGCAGCAGCAGCAAACTTTCCCTAGGTTGCATAGAATATGAAGGTAAAGACAGCAGTTCGACTTCAAGAACATGATTAAGTTCCGGATTAAGACAAATTTAGAGCCTCTATTAATTTCCTAAACACAGTCAGCTGGTGCCGTTTGAACTGGCAGTATGATAAGGAGGTGCAGGTCGCATGTGCCTTCCTGGACTATCAGCTGGAAGCCAGGCACGACACCATCTGCCATCTAAGTTGACAGAAATGCCTATGTCTAGGCAACTGAATGAAGCTCTGAGTGTCTGCAACTGGTGTCTTTATTTGAAGGTAGGTGTTTCCACAATAGCCAATGTTGATCAAGTCAACATAGTCAAGGCAGCCTAGAGAGCAATCCCAATCACCCTGCAATGGATGTCTAGTGAACAATTTTCTTAACTTCTTTGGCTGTACAGGGACAATTCTTTTGCCTAAATATAGGTGTTAATATTGTTTTGCCCTATTGTAACTTATCTATATATTTGAGGCCAAAAGATATGATATAGGTCCTTCAGGTTGTTTATCCTTCTGGAGTGGAAACTGGAGGCCAAGAAGGTTGCCCACTGTGTCTATAATGTTATCAGATGCCTACATTTAAGTTGAATCATACACCAATACACCTCAAAGTAGGTGTCTAGATATATATGTTTGTGTGTCCAAGGGCTAAGCTTAATAGGCAATTTATGTATTTTCAGGCCAGAGGATTCTGACAAACAGCATCTTTAGGTACTTAAAGATGGATTGATTGTATTTTAGAGCCATTACAAGTCCTATTAAAGATACTTCAGGAAAGAAATGCAAGGCAACAAGGAAATCAACATCAACCAGCATGGATTTGCCTACAATGAATCACATCTAGCTAATCTGATTTCCTTCCACAGCAGGATGGCAGATTTTGTGGACAGAGGAGAAACAATAGATGTCTTTCTAAACAATATCTTTCCTTTAGAGAGACATTCTCTCTCATTAAATTCTCCCAAGCCAGTAAAGAAATGTCAGTCTCAAGAGTAATACTATAGAATAGATAACTGTCCACAGACTGTCATTATTAATATTTCACTGTCAGGATGGAAGAATGAAGAGATAATTTTTATAGAAGTCCATTTCATAGTTCTATGAAGTATTTCATTAAAGGGCTGGATGACAGAGCTGTGAGTTTACTCCTGAAGTTTGCCCATGATACCATGCATGGGATATTGAAAAGACTGAAGTATTGTATTCAGTTTAGAGCATCACCAACAGGAAAAAACATGGACCAGTTGCTTAGTCTGGAGAAAAATAATAAGAATTTTCAGAGGACTAATAAATATTCACCTAGAAGAAGGCTCAGAAGAAGTGCAGTTGGTTAGTCTGGAGAAGATAAAGTGGAGAGGATGTGTCTCATCGTTCTTGGAACCTGTATTGCGCTGCCTGCTACAAGAAGAATACAACCAACCAGCTTTCCAAGACTACGTTGATTGGGAAAAACTGTGGCGTAAAAAGTGAAGCAGGAAAGGTTTAGAAAAACTTTCAAATGGTCAAATGAGAGGAATGGAAACTAAGTGCCAGGGAAAGCTGAGAAGTTTCCAGTGTAAAAGGCCTTGGATGGGACTTGGAGCGACCTGTTCTACTGGAAGTGTCCCTGCCCATGGCAGGGGGTTTGGGACTAGATGATCTTTAAGGTCTCTTCCAACCAAACCATTCTGTGATTCTGTGATCTCAAGAACCACCTAGTTAAGTTTGGAGTCTCTTCAGGAGCCTTCCACTAGTAACACAGAAAATAAACACATTTCAGTAGTTCAAAAGAATAGGATAGACATTATTTTAATATACTTTCTCCATGGAAATGGAGATGTATGGAAATGTAAATAATAGAATGAATAAAATGTATAAAAGGAAAAGCCCTGTGTCTATGATTATATGATTCTATGAGTATGGCAGAAAAAATTTAACAGTGGCTACTCTACTTGATCTAAAAGAAAAATGGAGACACCTACAGCAAGTGAATCATAGATTTTCTTTAAAATAAAATAATTCTTAGAATATTATTTAGAATGCCCATTTAGTTTTTTAGAACAGTTGATTATTTTCAGTATTTCTTCAAGTAAGTGAAGACAGTTTGGACTTCTTTTCTAAAGGCTTGATCCAAAGCTTTCTGAGCAGATGGAAGCATTTCCTTCTAGTCAGCTTCTGAAAATACGAGTGGTAGTAACCAAACCATGTATCATCATTGTTTGTCACATTACAATAAGAATCAGATGTTCTGACCAAAATACAATGCAGAAATACCTACTGTGGCATTAAAAAGAACAAAGCAAAACACATTTCCTACACAAAGAGTTTTCTTTTATCATGATACAAGGCTTTTATTTCGTCCAAATTACTAATCAATAGCATTCAAAGCTAATTCAGTTTGCAAACCAAAGATAAATGAACCAAAAATATATGAGCTACAAAGTTATGGAAAAATCCTTGAAATATTCAAGCTCTCAAATATTAAAGTCTTTAAACCAAATTGCTTCCTTTCTTTCTGCTCTAATGTATAGCTTAAGCAGTACTGAACACGATCCATGCAAACTGCCCATACAGTCAATCACAAGACTGAAGATTACCAAATTATAGCATAATAAAATAATATCACACCACCAGCAGCAGCAGCATAGAAGCTCATCTCCACAGCAGGATACTGCAAATGTTTCAGAGAATGAAAAACATTTCAATTATAGGCCATATGCGTAATACTGTCATGCTGTGCTAGCCAGGTTGCAATTAGCTTCCCGTTTTTCATCTCCTTCTTCACAACCTACACAAAATCGTCTAATCCACTAGGATTTCTACAGGCCACTGCAGAGGTCTGCAAACTTTCCACCCAAAAAAGCAGATTTAAATCAGAAGCACAATATATTTAATGCAAACTCCTTTCTCCTCCACTGTTTTTGCACTGTTCAAACATACATTTTGGTTAGAAAGAAACGGCGAAGAGTGCTCCTCATGGTCTTTTATTTGTTTGTTTGCTGCTTTTTTTTTTTTTTTTTTAATAGGGACAAAGCAAAATACCTTTTTACAAGAGTAAACTGAGCCTGACAAAGCCAGAACCATGGTTTCTCAAGTATGAATTAAAATACAGCATAAGACTACAACCCCTGAGTCTCTCCAAGACTGAATAATTATATTTTGTTTTCTTTAGGTTTTTTATCACAACAAAGAATGGTTTTCAAATAACATATCTGAACATTCCAATTACAATTATTTTTGTTTGTATATATACAGAGATGCATTCCTGTTTATTTTAAAATAATCTCTGTTTTCTTTGATTTAGCATAGTTTTATAGCCTGGTGTGCAACCTCCAAGTTTACTGTGATTTGCTGAAGAAAGTTCTTCTTCTGTCTAGAGAAAAAAGAAATAAATTAGCCTTATGAGTGTTACTGAGAATACAAGAGGATACTGGATCCCATTCAGATGCAGGGGTAATTGTAGTGCACCATTCATAGTTGAGGAAATCTGCTTTAGTGTTCACTCAGCCTTGCTTGCTGAGTTGCTGCTTAGTTTGTATAAATAATGGGGGGGGGGAAATTACAAACTCTCATTATACTCACTTTGTGGTTAGGTTTTCTACTCGATAGCTTGTAACATCTACCTTGTTTATACTTATTAGTTTTGAAGACAGACTTCCCATGATTCCCTGAGAAAACTAGTTTGAAAATTTGGAGTTGGATTTGTTAAACTGTACCATTTGTTGAAATTCAAGACATTAAGGTATTCTGAATTCCGAAACACTCAAAAGCATCCCTTGAAAGACTTCACTGAAATTCCCACCAATATCCCAAAAACTGTCAAGTAAGGGGATATACAAACTGACAAAGTTATACAAACTGACTTTGTATAATTTTTGCTGATGTTTTAAAATTTCCTGGTAAAGGCATTTTGAAGAAATGCAGTTTTAACACTTAAACTTTACTGTTTTTTGGACTAGGTTTCCTTTCTTACTTAAATTAATCTGTATCTGTAATATCACTAACTAAAGTGTATGAGTGGTTCAAATTTGCAAGTGCCAATTAATAGCAGTATCTTTTTGCTACCAACACACTTGCTGCAAGTGATTTCCTGGCACTGATATGCAGCACATATGCTTCTTCTAAGAATAACTAAGAAACAATCTGCCTAGAAATTACCTACCCCTGGCTCTATAAAACACTGTTCATCTATATTACAAAAAATAACAGCTGGTTCCAGCCTATTTACAAAAAAAATCCAACCCAAGCCCACTATTTTCATTACTGTTGCTGTCATCATGCAGACACTTAAAAGAATACGAATGCTATCAAAGAACCAGCTTAGCATAACCATTCCTGTAATGAAATGTTATAATCTTATATAATTTTATGTAAACTACATGAAGAAACTGTGTAACAAAACTAGTACTTATATCCATTGCTGACTTTATAAATAAGTACCTTGTACTCACATGCCTTACAACAAAAAAGCCATCTGCCACCTATCACAAAATACCGTCATATACATGGTGAAATGCAGGTGTCTCTCTGCTATTGAATTGGCTTCCACATTTTGGGATCCCATTGTGGGCCTTGTTAAATATTTGCTGCCTTATCTAAAGCACCCAATTTTCCACTAGTTAAGTTCTCTAACAAGTACATTTTTTACTCTGGAGCTGCATTATGTGCCAGTCATATCATCATTGTACAAGCCTGTTTCCTGCTAGCAAGTCACAAAAGTGTAGTTAGAGAAGACGTAAAACAAAACAGCCTGTGGAGACCTCAGTTCATTTTTTCTCCCCAGCTAAGGTATAAGAAAATCCATCTGAATCCCAGTTTTGTACTTTCAAAGAAATGAGGCTGAGAAACGTTTGTTACAGTTTTCCATTAATTCCTCAAATAAAGGAGTATTCACTGCGCCAGGGAGCATAAAAACTTGACATAACAGAGGGCCCATGTCAGGTGTAGGTATCTTAGATTTGAGTGAAAAGTCATTATGCTACTATATAGTTTTCTATGGGAAAAACCAAAGAGATATTATTTTACTGTATATGTAGTCCATTATTCAGGAGATTTTCTGAAGAGGCAAATTCTAATCTGCTCTCAAAATCAGGGAAATGAGGATGTGAGCATATGTTCCTGTCTCTCTACGTACACATACAGAAAAGCAGACAAAAAAAGGCAAAAGAAAGGAGCATGTGAAACTTCCTGGGTTTGTTTGGCATGAAATGGGACTGACAAGGCTTAGAGGAGAGACTTGTTCCCCTTAGCTGTCTGGGGTCAAGGCATGGATTTGGCTTCCCTTAAAGGTAATTTAGAGCACCTTATAGAGGTACCTGCTCTAAATTACCCTCTCTTCTCTTGCCATATAAATCTAAATTAATCACACAAATTAATACTGCTCTTAGCTAGGTCAGTATGGCAACGTAGAAGAGCAAAGTGGCAAAATCATAGCAAAGTTCAAAGAGAATAATTTTACCCATAATATCCATTGTCTCTCTTAACTTTTTTCCTAAATCTAAAAATAGGTAGTGCAACCATCTCATGAATGACTATATTTATTCCCTCCTTTCCCCTAATTAATCTCTGCTGTGGTACATCTAATTTTGGAAAACTACCTGAGGAAATTACTTTTGCATAGATTCTCTTGATATTAATTATATTGAAGCCAATAATATGATGGTAAATATAAAGCAGAGAGGATCTGTTTCTTAGTTTGTGTGTGAAGAATTACATGGACTCTTAGCAGGAAGAATGTTTGCATAAAAGGTGGCTCCAAATTTAAATACCTAAATGCTGTAAATATGCATTCAAGTCACCATGCCAGGCTCTCTTTATACCTAGGAGAATGGAACAGAGCTCTCCAGAGTAACTCCTGCATCGGATGCCCAGAGAAATATTCACTTGTCATAACACAGGTGCCTACACCACTTTTGGCACCTCAGTTTACCAGGCTGCATATCACAGGGGCATGGGTGTCCTACCTCTGCATCCCATTTGCCAAGTGTATGCAGATATTTGCATCTGAAGAGACCCAAGATACATATTTGTTCTTGCTTTTTGCTGACAATGAGATGAATTGCCTGATAAAGAGACTTAGTTCGCTGCATGGTCTATAAGGTAAATCTATAGTAATCTGTTTAGAGTTAGATGCCCAACTTTCAGATGCCTAAGGGAGAGCAAACAAATCTCAGCTTCATGAACCTATGGCATGAAATAATGAAGTCAAATGAGCATAAGAAAATGGTGCATTGTGGTTTTATATGTACTGCTAGAAGAAAATACAATCAATAATGTAGCTCTTTCTTTCATTGAAGATGTCTCTGCTGTATTTCAAGAGGTCATAACCATTTCTTTTCCTAATAGCTTCTACAATCATTCTCAAAATGCTAATATAGTTTTCTGTAATGTATTTTTACATGACCCAGTGGTGAATGTAAATGAAGTTATAGGGTTTTTTCCCTTATCCCTAGTTAAAATATAGAAGACTGGGTACTGTCATATTTTTTTGCATTTGAAAGCCAGAGAATAATTCAACAACTGCAAGTAACAAACAACCTTATATTTATGGATTTTTCAGTTTATTTCACTAGATGATAAAAAATATGTTTTTGTGTTAACTTCTTTTTTTTTCAGTCTCAAGGTTACACGTTTCTTAACCTCAGATTGTATCTCAGCAGTATTGAATTCACTGCTTTAGTGAATATTCCATTGCTGCTTGCATAGATATGCTTTTAATTATAGTACAAGTCTCACACCATAGGCAGGTCAAAGAAACATATATATGTACAGATATTGAGAAATGGAGTTGTCAGCATCATTCAGTATGTCACATAAATATTTCTCTTAAGAATTATCTTCTGCCTGGTGGAGTTTTGTATTTGTATTCGTAAGTATGTCTCCCTCCTGATAAAAAACAAGATTATATAAATTCTGGTTTCCCCCCAGTGACTGCAAAACATTCTAATACTGTGGTGCTCTTTGCAATTTCTCTGTCACATACTTCCTTTACTGTTTTCTGATGCTCACCAATATTTATTCCTTATTTTAAATTACTTTTTACCATTCTGATGCACAAACCTAGGCTAGCTGTGTATTTTCTGTGGTCTGATTCTGTTCTTTCAATCTCTGCAGAACCACAACTTTAAGTTTAGTCAATTGTAAAAAAAAAAAAGTAAATATTTACCAAAATGGTCTAGGTTCTGGATGTCCTGGTTTCAGGATTTATATCACATTAATTTTGTTAGAGGAAACTAACATTTTAGAGGGTGTTCTGACTCCACATTGCTAAGCATTTAATTCATAGTAATTGCTATAAAAATATCTCATATTTGTCCATACACAGTGTTTTCAAATGCTATGTATTTTGGATAAGGAGAAGGCATAACAAATTGAGTAAATTTCCTAGTATAAAGGCTTTTCTATTCATATCTGTTAATTTCTGACCATTTCAGAACAAGTAGATGCCTCCATTGCTAAAAACAAAGATATAGTCCTCTGTTCTTCCTCTGTGCCTCCTTTCTTATTTACTTGCTTCCTTGCTCTTTTGCTCGTATTATTTGTCCTCAGTCTTTTAGGAACTTGGATAGATGAAAAAATAATGCTTTTGGGACTCCTTTCTAATGCAAAACTTCCATTTCTTGCTGGTTTTGCAGCCTGCCATTTTAGGCAAGGCTAATTTCTGCAAGTGGCTGTGTCACATGGTTTTTTCATACCTTTTAGAAATAGAAAAAGAGCCTTGCAGTTCCTGCACTGGGAATATTGATACAGAATTGAAGCTGAAATTGCTGGAGTAACAGGGCTTGTGCCTTGAAGGTCTAAACAGTTTCCCGACTTCCTGTAGCAGGATAAATCCTGGCTGTGAATGAGGATGCTTTAAAATGAAATGCTCTACAGCTCAAATAAAGGGAAAGAAAACAGAGGAGGCTGAGTGGGAAAAGATGGCAAACTAGCTCTGGGAAGCTGTGTCTCATGGGTCATACTTACCCTGCTCCAACACCCACTGTCAAGCAGTGAGACCACACACATGCTCATCACAGGAACTCAGCTTGCCCAAAATTCACCCTTCCATTAAAATCACTTTGTTTTCTTATCTGTGAAATACAATAAGATCATGGTGGCCAAGCTGATGCCCACAAATGCTCATGCCACTCAGAGCACTCCCATAAGACAAGGCTGCATTACAGAGTTCCCACTACAAGGGGCACAGCTGAAGATCTGCCAGCTACTAACTGAATATTAATTATCATTACTTAGTAAATGACTGTTAGATAATCTAGGCAGTCTAGATAAAGGGCAATGCTGGAACAATCTAAGTGTAGAAGGGCAAGTTCTCATTTGGTTACTATTGTGTTTTCTTCGAATGGTGCTTGTTTGTGGGGTAGGTTTATGCTTCCTCTGAGAACAATGAGTTATGCACTTATTAGGTAAATCTGGCAGTATAATTCTTAGATGCTCAGAGTAAAATACCCACTTGTGAGCTGAAGCATTTGGCTTTCTTTACAGAAAGGGAGTCAGGCATCTTAGAAAAGGATGTAAACAGCAGGAAGCCTCTAAAGCATTGCATGGTATTTGTAGAAGTGTGCCTGAAAATGCATTTCTCCCCAGTGCCAAAGTTATCTGGAGAGAACTAATGCTGAAGGAAGCTGGATATGGGATTTAGAAGACAAAAGTACATTACTTTTCAATAGCACATTCATAGCATTATTTCAAAAACCTAAGCAGGCTGCCTCTTTTGTTGAAGCAGGTGGCATCCACCATTTATCATAACCTTGTGGTTGGACCTAGAAAAACTGAGTGTGATTTTCTCCTCTTCTCTTCTGAAAGACTGCCTTAGCCACCAGGGGTTCTCAGATATTCAAAGCCAGAGGCGTGCAATTCTGGCATTAGAAAGATTAATGCATAGATGGTCCCACACACTTTGCTCTAGTTAGAACCTCTTGGGAGTGCCAGGACATCACTGGTTGTTAGTTGTCTACCCTCACCAGTATCAGATAACCTGAGCTCATCTATTTGAAAATAATGATTAATCTTAATTTTGTCAAGTGGCTTTTGTACTAGGAAGTAAAATTTGCATTAAAAAAATTTCCAATACTCCAGTAACACAATCGACACAAAAAATCACAAGGCAGAAAAAGCTTGATTATGCTTTACCTCCTCCCACTCTTTGTCTGTTTTGATGATAAGCTTAGAGATCTTTTGTTTAGTTTTAAATACAAAGCAGCTAGTGTGCTGCTGGTGTCATAAGATAAATGATTAATAATCATCATCATGAGAGAGAGCAAAAGGGCAAACAATGGCCCTAGATCACTACTGAATCCTATTTTTGTCTGACAGTAGCAAGTTACAAGCTTGACAGGTTTAATAAGCTGGTACTGATATTTACTTTTTTTTTTTTTTTCAAATTTGTTACAGCTGGATACAGAAGAATATGTATTTTATCAAAAAATATGCAGCAATAGCCAAAAGATCTCAGTGCCAACAGGTATTACTGGAATCCATATGTTTAGAAGGAATCAGCGTAAGATTAGACACTAAAACTGGCAGTGATAACAGGTAAGAAAAAAAAAAAGTCATAAGACTCCATGTTTCTGGACCGTTTTGAAGCATATGTGCAGCAACAATAAGGTGTAGGTCCCTGAGCTTCCATTTTCCCTTCCATTTGAAGGTAGGTTGAGTCTTTTTCAACCCACATGCCTTTTTTTTTTTTTTTCTTTTTTTTAAATGATAATTTAAGCCCTCAAAACCATGATATCTGCATAATGTGTCTTGTTAATGGCAACCCTGTGGTGCCTAGAAGTCCAGACTGCAAAGTGTTGTACAAAGAGTGCAAGAAAGATATAGAGGCACAGAAAGAAAAGGCTGAATAGTCAAAATCTGAAAGAGTAGTTGGCCACATCTTGGCTCTTTGGCCCCTAAAACGTACTCCAGTCAGAGTGCCCAGGGTGAGTGTCTCGCTGAACCGAAAGCAGAGACCTGGAGGACATCCTGGGGTCCTCCTCTTGAGTCCTGATAGTGCATCACACATGTCGCATTAGTTAAATTTTATCACAATAATTGCAGAACCAACAGAACACACTGTGTGAAGATCTAAGATTTAATTGACAGCCTAGCTAACATTAATGAGCAAAGAGTAGTGAACAAATTTTCACACCCAAGTTGGCACTATAAGCAATCTTCGTGTTCCCAGGATGTTGCTTTAGTCTTCTCTGTATTAGTATAAATTAACACTGTAGAGTTCCAGTTATGTGACTGTGTGTCCTTGCCAACAGCATCTGTTCAAACATCTGGAAGCACAGACCTAAGAAAATTAAAAAATGAAAATCAGAATAGTGGTTGGTACTCCATAAGAAATTGAAAACACCTCAGCTATTCAAATCAATACTTTTTGTTCTAAGATAATCTGCATTATTGAATATCAATATGGATGTGCAGAAAAGGACATAATGTCTTAATTATAAATATGGATTATGGGGTATTTTTGTATAGAGAGCCATAGATAACTAGAATATTCTTGAGTAGCTTCTCAGAATACTTCAAACACTTTAAAAACTCACACTAACACAGATTTTTTAACCTAAATCACTCATCCTCAAGTACATGATCATTTAAATCACAACATACAGCAGCATATCTGTATATCTATATGCATGTGTTAGTATGTGAAGGAATCCTTAGCTTGTACAGAGTCAATGGAGGCTCTTCTGTAATAGCCCCATACTCAAGGCTGATGGAGAAGAAAGCAGTCAGAATAAAAGACGATGGATCAGGAAATTTTCAGAAGAGCAGAAGGGGCCAGCCAGTGGGCTAAAGTTAAAGCAGCCCTCATACTGCTTTGTATAACATTTAACATTTGGTCCAATGATAGCTTTCACTATCACAGGATCTTCTGGCTCTTTTGTCTTCTCTCCTAGAATAATGAACATCCATGTAGGTCTCTGAATGATGATGAATATATTCCCTTCTGTTATCAGAACAGGCTGAAAAAAAGCATCTTTGATTACCCTGCTGGGCTGGACAATGAAGTCTCTATGAGGATCATTAGCAGTCAGGTAAGTGGAGGCTTTTTTTGAGCTGTCTGCCAAGCAAAGACAGTGAACATTTCACTCTTCCAAATGGGAACCTTTTTCATTAAAATTGATAAAACTAAGAAACTGGTATTTTTTTAACTACAACCTCTAAAGCAGAATGTGTTCTTCAGCCATGCTTTTAATGTAAGGCATAGTTCAGAGATGGATCTGAATCAAAGCAAAGGACAGCCTCTGGGAATTTTCTGCCTTCATACCATGTCTAACACACTATAATCTGGCTTATACTTATGATTATTAACACAATTGCAGAATTCAACCAGCCAGAACATTTCCTACGGCTTCCTCTGGGAGTCAGTCTTTTTCATATTCTTCATGTTCTTGCCTTTAGAGCAGTTTTGTGGTTTTAAGGGAGAGTGTCAGCTTGCCCCTATGGCCTGTATGTGTTTCTGTTCCCACATGGAGTATGAAAGACTTCAATAACAAGTAAAACAGAACAGCTGAATGGTTTCAGTGCTACTCTCTTCACACTATTTTGTTCTCTAAGAGAAATTCCCTCCAATCTAAGTATTTTTATACCTCCCAAAATCTGAAGTAGTTCTGCAGGTGCTGCTAGCAGATAACTGTTTACAGAACTCTAACAAAAGGTTAGGCAAAATCCAGTTTGGCTTAGCATAGTCCAGATAGAGGAAAAAAAAAAAAAAATCACACAAGAAACTGTGGGCTGACTAACACATGATCTTTATTTATGACCTCTCCATTTCTCTTCTGAGTCACAGAAGAAGAGACTATACTACAATGACTGCACAACAATTTGTAATAGCAGTAGCATAATAAACTATGCTTACCCTTGAATATATGTCTGTGTGTGATTGATACATGTAGTTCTTGCTCACATCAAACATGAACATGCTGGTAGTTTATAGTGTTTAATCAAAGGGCAATTCATGACATGAAGTTTGTGTGTCATGGTACACATTCAAAATAAGTTTCTCTTGTAGTGATTATTTTGAACCCATCATAACTTATCACTGCAATTAACTGAGGTACAAATAACAATGTTGTGATTAATTTCTAGCAGCCCCATTGCATCAGTAATTCGAATAGTTTGCCAGCTAAAAACATATTATTTGTGAATGCACTAATCATAAATCTGTCAACTTCAGAATGATAATTATTTGTATTTTTTTCCCAAAGTCACTTTGGACTCTTTTTATATGCTTTGTTTTGTTACATAGTCTGCTACACACTTGCACTGTCAGTACTCCTGAAAATCCCAAACAGCAAAAATATTTTCCCTTTTTTTCACACAGGCTTTACACGGAGTCAGTCCTCTGCTAGCAGAAAACCTGGGTTCCCTGGTGTGGTGCTGGAACTAGATTGAAGATAGGTCATGCTTTAACAGCTGAGTGAGAGCATATGTGACTGGATGTGTGGGTGTTTATGTCATTCCCTGCCTACACTGTTTAAGGTCACTTCTCCCTGCATGAAAATATGCAAATTTTGATATCAGTCTTTGTCATCTAGATAATTAAAATAATTGAAACAGTGACAGTTTACACTAGAAAATAATAAAGAATAAAATCTTGTGAAATTAATATTATTTTACCTGGAAATTATTTTTTTTTCTTTTTCTTTTTTTTTTTTTAAGGAATCATGTTGTGAAAGAATCATATTAACCTCCCAGCATTGATCAAGAGAAAGTAAGAAAAGGAATTTTCCCAACATTAGAATTTGATTTATTAATTTTCCAGAGTATTTCTTGTGAAACGTGCATGTATTTCAAGCACTTAAATTCTCTTGTGTCAATACTACTTACCTCAGTAAATATGAAAGTGTAATAGAAAGACTAGAGGAAATGAAGCAGCAATTGAGATATATCTACAAAGATACCTCTTTCTTGTGGCAGAGATGCTGGGGACATCTATTTTTGTATTACACGATAAAGAGAATTTCTGATTCTTTTGGGGAAAAAAAATCTTCTTTTGGCCACAAACATTAAAATAATTTGTATGTGTGTGTGCACAGTAGGTCATGCTTTAACAGCTGAGTGAGAGCATATGTGACTGGATGTGTGGGTGTTTATGTCATTCCCTGCCTACACTGTTTAAGGTCACTTCTCCCTGCATGAAAATATGCAAATTTTGATATCAGTCTTTGTCATCTAGATAATTAAAATAATTGAAACAGTGACAGTTTACACTAGAAAATAATAAAGAATAAAATCTTGTGAAATTAATATTATTTTACTTGGAAATTTTTTTTTTCTTTTTTTTTTTTTTTTTTTAAGGAATCATGTTGTGAAAGAATCATATTAACCTCCCAGCATTGATCAAGAGAAAGTAAGAAAAGGAATTTTCCCAACATTAGAATTTGATTTATTAATTTTCCAGAGTATTTCTTGTGAAACGTGCATGTATTTCAAGCACTTAAATTCTCTTGTGTCAATACTACTTACCTCAGTAAATATGAAAGTGTAATAGAAAGACTAGAGGAAATGAAGCAGCAATTGAGATATATCTACAAAGATACCTCTTTCTTGTGGCAGAGATGCTGGGGACATCTATTTTTGTATTACACGATAAAGAGAATTTCTGATTCTTTTGGGGAAAAAAAATCTTCTTTTGGCCACAAACATTAAAATAATTTGTATGTGTGTGTGCACAGGGCCAAATGTAGTACCAGATGTGAGCAAAGCAACAGTGTTGCAGCGATGAGACTGAAGCTGAAGTAAAGAATTACACAATACTGCAACACTACTGACAGGAGAGGAAAAAATACTTTGCGAGAGCTGATAATAATTTCATCCTCACCCTGTTTTGACTGATGAACTTCCATTCACCCAGGTGATGTATAATCATATTTATCCTATCAGATTTAGATCTGTTCCTAGACAGTCTCTCAACCAATAAGACTGATGTCCAAATAAAGACTTCTTGCTGTAAATTTTTGCTGTGTGGCATCTAATACATTTATACTGATTCTTTGACATTATATGTGCAACATATTGATGCAAACTGAAAACAGAGAAATGACTGGATTCTGTCTTCGTATCTTTTATCTCAGCTTTAACATAGGTTTATCACCCAGACAATGGCCACTGCAGAACACTTCCCTGGTACGGTTTCCACACACCCTCGCCCTCTTTTTCTCTTGTCGTATTGATTTTTGTTCCTCTCCTGGAAGCCCAGCTCGACAGGTCATTCTTCCAAATCCCGATGCTGCAGGACTGAGTCTATTTTTTTATCAGTGATCAGGGAAAACAAGTTACAGCTTCTGACTGGACAGACCTCTCTTAAAAAGGGTCTTTGGAAGCACTGCACTGAGCTTATAAAGTACAGTAGATCTTGTGCATGGACTTCTGAAAGAACACTTGCAGCAAATAAGTCGGATTCCTTAGCCCGTAGTAAGGTTTCCAGGTAAACATCTTGACATCTGGGAGGAAGCTTAGGAAACCCTATGTAACAGTGTCTAATTAACAATTTTCACTCACTTGTCAGAGGGGCTTGATGCCAGTAGGTTACAGCAGTTTCAGTGTCAAAGCAATAGTCCTGAATATCAGCACTTTGTCTCCATCCAACTTGATAGGACTTTCCTATAGATTAGTGTCACCGTTTGACTCAAGTTTGATAACAATGCTCTCGATCCCCTCCCCCTTCCACACAGGTAGGGAAGGAGAGAGAGAAAAAGAGAGAGACTTGGCTGGATTGAAAACTAAACTACACAGCTTTAATTAAACCCTAATGATATAAGGAAATATATACAATTATATACAAAAAAGTTCATAGACGTGCAAAAGCCTCTTGCCTCCCCCCACCCCCAGCAACTCCCACAGCATCTCCTGAGCTGGAACAGTCCTGAAAAATCCCAGAGCTGCTGGAGAAAGTACAGAGTGATGAGGGTCAGGAGACCTCGAGCCTGGGGGTCAATGGTGATGGATGGACGGAGTCCTCCCTGGATGCCGGCCATGGACCGAAGAGAAGGGAAGAAGAAGCAGGAAGGAAGTTGTCTTCTGTGATCTCTGACCTTGCTCTGAGCTTATGTAGATATATGGAATGGAATATCTCTGGCCAATTTTGCTGTCTGTCTAATTCAGCCTCCTACAGGGGAGTCATAGATCTCCCTGTAGTGTCTGAGCTGGCAAAGTAAAGATTATTATTATTAGAGTTTGCAGTTTATAATACCTAAAATATTTTCATGCGGTATCATATGACATAATATTATTTATCCTAAAATAATATAATGTTTGAACAGAATAGAGCAGAAGCGAAGCGAGGAGAAGAGAAGAGAAGAGAAGAGAAGAGAAGAGAAGAGAAGAGAAGAGAAGAGAAGAGGAAAGAAGAGGAAAGAAGAGGAAAGAAGAGGAAAGAAGAGAAGAGAAGAGGAAAGAAGAGGAAAGAAGAGGAAAGAAGAGGAAAGAAGAGGAAAGAAGAGGAAAAAAGAGAAAAGAAGAGAAAAGAAGAGAAAAGAAGAGAAGAGAAAAGAAGAGAAAAGAAAAAAAAGAAAAGATATTATATAGGGTCTAGGGTGACATGGCTCTCCTTTCTCTGCTACTTTGGATGAATATTGAGTTCAAATTTTCAGATAGGATGTTGAAATCTTCATCATCCTTTCACATAATTCAGCTTCTCTAGGTTTGTTTTGGTTTTTTTCAGTTGTCTTTAATTAATTTCATGAATAAACTCCTCCTCATTAGTTTTTGAAGGAACTGCTACCAACAGTGGTGTTCTTAACCATAAACAAGATTAACATCTACCTGTCTTCTGCAGTTTTCTGTTTCTAGAGAAACAACACTTAAAGTGTGAAGTACTCCATTATGACTGCTGAGCTTAGGCAGGAGAATATGAACCTGTTGTCTTCCAGTCCATTCTGTTTTCCAGCCTTTCCAGAAGTCAACTGATTACGTGCTGATTCTGCATAAAAGATTGAAATTCAGTTTCTATGGCTTTCACAGGCTTCTGCAGGTCCCAGTGTTACACAGAAGTTTGAAGAAAAATCCACAAATGAAAGCTTGGAAAATAAGTTCCAGAGTACAGTTATGAGGATGCAGTTTAAACTTAAACTTGTCAAGAAATTTAGCTGTACATAGCAATAAATGATATAGTCTTTTTAAGCAGTGTGATGCAATGGATTGCGAAGATCAGACATTCAGAAAGAAATCAATCTATTTTAGAGCCATCAAACCAATTGCAGCTGCAACTGCAATACTTTAAGGGGGCCTAAAGCTTGATTTATTCTATCATTTCTGTACCTCAAATGGGATTGCTTGTACAGCCACTGGCAGTACTGCTGCAAGTGTATCAATTTCACAACCAGAAACTCTTTGTTATCAATGCTTGATGACATTTAAGTGAGTGCTCCCTTAGAGAGATTTTCTGCCAGCTGATTTTCTGCCACTTCTTGCAATTCTAAACAAGGCAATGACTTCTCCTTAAAAAGAAATAGAAGTTTATTTATGGTCTTTAGAGCCATTATATTCTCCTTAGTGACATACTGAGTGATAGCCGGAAAGGTATTAATGTAGTCATCATAAGATTCCAATATTTTGACTATTTGTGAAAAAGGTGATCTTGAAGTAGAACTCTGAATACACCTGAGGCTTTGAAAGTATAACATCTCTTAGGCTGCATAAGCAAGAATTCAGAGTATTTAATATTAACAAATTCTTGGCAAGACCTTACATAACACAAGCACAATATGTAAATCCATTGAAGGATGAAAGGGAACTAGTTAGATGCAAGTCAAAGAGCTTTAATAAGTCACAGCTAATCAAATACAAAGAAAAATAGTGCTGAATTTTTAAATAAGATTCAGTTGATTAGACTGAGATCATTCTATATTACTCAGAAGCAACCATTTCATGCCAGGTGAGCAAACATCAGGAGGATTCGTTGTTCTAGGTTTGTTTGAAAGTTTACTTGTGCATGGGTTCAAATTTGACTTTCTTCTTATTATTGCTGAATTACAGCTATATAATATTACAAATTTGAAAACACTGATTACACTAAAATAGATTTTGAATGTAGTGTTGAGTATATGAATGATTACTTTTTATTAGGAATCAGGCTACAGTCAGCCTTTAAGTAAATGGAAAGGTACTGCAGAAGAGTGTTCAGCCTCTATTGCCTTTTAATTGGGTTATTATTAAGTTTCCTGCTCCTTCTTGCTAAATTCTCTATTTGACATCCTTCTTTTAGCAGAAGACAAATGCAAGAATAGTTTACTGTATAGTTTACTTGTTTTTCAGACAGTTCTTTGGTCACATGGCTCTGCTTGTAGAAGGAGGTCTTCAAGCACACTCTAAGACTTAAAACGGTTCATTCCAAGCCTGTAAATTCTCACAATTTCAGTTAATTAGACAGTCTGCCTGCATGTTCTTTGAAAGTCAAGCTATTTCTTACTGCATTTACCTAATACCAAACACAGTAGAAACCAGCGATTTCCCTTAGTTAATGTGCACATGTACTGTGAAATTAGTAGAACGTGACAAACCATCTTGCTATCCAGATTAAACAAAGTTCATGTGTCCAAAAGAGTGGGTGCTCCCATTTGTAAAGTACTTCACAATTCTTGTTGAAAAAATGCCAGTGGGGAATGAGAGCTACTCCTAGCTCGTGCAGTCACTTGGGGAATATGGTTCAATAGGCCCTACCAGACTGAGGCTATCTTCCTGTTTCTGTCATTTCCACAGCTCATGCTATTTCATTTACACTTACCTCTTAGAATTCTATTTGGCCATGTGTCTGGGGTGGTTTTGTCATCAAAGCTAAGATGACAAAGGAGGGTGGCTTGTGAGCGCAAATGGAGGGCACTCTTGGACTTTGCTCCTCAGAAATAATCTGAGGTGGTGTTTGCTGTGTATAGCCTTTTAGACAAGGATAACTTGACACTTGTTAAGTGCTGAGCAATATGGATCTTCCCTCATGAACGAGGACGTAAAAAAGACACATCTCAGTTCAAATAGGGAAATTCTCTCTTTTCCAGAGAGTGGCCTTTTGCATAACTGTCATTAGCAGCTATGATGTGCCCAGCTACCACCACAACAAATGCTATACAAATACTGAGAACTACACAACTTGAAGTGTTGCAATATGAAACAAAAATACAGTCAGGCCTCCAAGCCCTATTTATGAAGCTTAGAGAAAGGTTGGGCTTGGTCCCTTGGCCTGACTGAATAGGTCATGAAAGACAAAAGGAATTGGGGGTTCCTAGGACCCCTAAACATCTCAGACACCAACTTTAAGTGTAACTGTAAAACCTTTGCCATTATGGAGGTGTCATATAAGATTATTGTAAGATACTGATTTTGTCACCTCTTCTTGCTACTGCTACTTACAAGTCTATCCAAAATTACCATTTCAAGGGTAACTAGATGAGCTGGTAACTCTTGTATTCTGAACAGTTGATAAGTATCTTGGGCATAAGAGTGTTTGATCATTATGAATTCACATGGTATTAGTTGTAATATACTGACGAAAGGAATTAATTTTATGTTCATGCAGCTGTCATGTGTACTGCCAGGGGTGTTATGTCCTAATTTAGTTCTAGTCAACAGGCGCAATAAAGGTGTTAATCATCAAATCTTGAGCCTGCTATATTTCTGTATCCTATACTGCAACCAAAGCAAAGGGTAAATGTAAATAGCTTCACACTGACATTAATATGCTATAATTTCATGGCATCTCTAATTTCTATGCATCATGAAGATAAACTGGTAGAACAGAGTAATCTATTAAATTGCATTTTGTTTTTAACAGAAACTGAACTTTGCATTACACTGTCACCTAAGTTGAATCCACCTGATTAGTATTATAGAATTAAAGCTGCTCTACGATAAATTGGTTTCATATCTTTAGACTCTTCATGCTTCTAATATCTGTGAATTGCATTGTAGTGCTTAGATATCCTGCTGTCTTTTCAAACTGCAATACATAAAAACAAAGATTGCTTAGATCTTTAATAAAACAGCTAATCAAGAAAGAACATAATAAATGAAATATAGAATCATAGAATATACTGAGTTGGAAGGGACCCATTAGGATCATCGATTCTAACTCCTTTCCCAGTGTAGGGCACCCCAAGAATCACACCAAGTGCCTGAGAGTATCATCCAAACGCTTCTTGAACTCAGGCAAGCTTGGTGCAGTGACCACTTCCCTGGGGAGCTTGTTCCAGTGCTCTCCAGTCCTTTGGGTGAAAAACCTTCTCCTGATATCTAACCCAAACCTCCCCTGATTCAGCTTCCTGCCATTTCCCCAAGTTGTCTCATTGGTCACAGGAGTGAAGAGATCAGTACCTGCCCCATCTCTTCCCCTTGTGAGGAAGCCATAGACTGCAATGAGGTCACCACTCAGCTGCTTCTTCTCCAAGATGAATAATCAAAATTACCTCAGCCACTCCTCATAAGTCATCCCTTTCAGACCCTTCACCACCCTCATGGCTCTCCTTTGGTTGCTCTCCAATCGCTTGATGTCTTCTTTATATCGTGGTGCCCAAAGTTGCACACAGTACTCAAGGTGAGGCTGCACCAGTGCAGAGCAGAGCGGGACAATCACGGCCCCCAACCGGCTGGCAACGCTGTGCTTGATGCACCCCAGGACACAGTTGTCCCTCTTGGCTGCCAGGGCACACTGCTGGCTCATATTCTGTTTGCCATCAACCAGGAACACCAGGTCCCTCCCCGTCTCTCTAAGTCCTATATTTTACCCCCACCACAAAAAATGGGCTTTGTGGCATGTCCTTCACACCCTAAATTAGAATTATTTTATACCCAGGAAAACCAAAAACCAAAAACCAAACAAATTTAGCAGTTAAGCAACCCCTGAAGCATGCTGCCTCTGTTCTAAACCTCTGGTTCAGCTGTATCACCAAGTTGTGAGTGATCAAGAGCATGTGGTAGAAGAGCCATTCAAGAGCTGTCAGTCCCTGTTTGATTTGTAAAGTGGAGC
>NW_009954407.1:386996-418041 GCF_000747805.2 Chaetura pelagica
AATGGAGTTCAAGAAATTAAGATTAATTAAGACACAAACTGAATCCATGGTTAATACTAGCCCATCAGCTCCAATGTTAATATCAGATAACCTTCAGCATGGCTTATGCCTATTATGCCCATTATATTCTGTATAAACTCAGTGGATGTATTATTAGCTTTATCTATGAAAATAAATCATTTGTTGTCATGAACTGTGAATCCTGAACAGAAAACAGCTATAGATCACTAGTCTGACATGTAATAAAGGTTCATGCAAAAAAATGTTGGACATTTCTGGCATAGGAAAATTAAGTAACCTGCATAAATTAATCATATTTGTTAACTTTCATGGAATAAACCCCTGAAGGAAAGACATTAACAAAGTTATGCGATTGTGCAGCATCAAATACTTAAAGGTATCTTGGTGTACAGGGACACAGAGTGTATCCTCTGACTGGTCCACAGGCAACTGTTCCTAACTCAGTTCAAAAGCAAAATACAATACAAAATTAGTACCAAAGTTTGAAATTAATTCTTTACAGTCCAGAGATCAAAAAGTAAGAAAACCAAAATGTACAGTATCTTCAAGTGAGACAAGAAATTATAAACCATAGAATCAGAGAATGTTTTGGATTAGAGGAGACCTTAAAGACCATCATTCCAACCTCTCTGCATAGGCACAGGCATCTCCCACTAGACCAGGTTGCTCAAAGCCACATCCAACCTTGAATACTTCCAGAGATGGTGCATCCACAACCTTGATAAAAAACTTGATGAAACTTCATTTCAATGCATATAGGTAGAAGAAGCATCCAAATTAACACATAAATTGTGTAAAACCAACCAAAACAGGGAAGAATTTAAGTCTCTGTAAGAGCAATAAGAAAATATTTTCTCCAGTGCTGTCCAATCATAAAATACTTTTGAAAACTCATCAAGTACCTACATCAAGTAGAAAGGTTTCTGCTAGGAACCAGTGTACTAGCTGCCTATTCTGGATAGCTGGTAATGAGCCACAGGCTGCCAAGCTGCCTCCCAGCCTGAAGAGCCACTTCCAGGCATGTTCATGGCTAACTCCCACCAGGAACATCCTAGCTGAGGATCAAGATATGGGCTCTTCTTGTGATAAATCTTGCCAGAGCTATCAGTTGAAGAGCTAGGTTTTGTTTCCATCTTACCCTGAATTGGAAGTTAGGGGGGAGCACTTTCCAAACCTGCTCACAGATTACTGCCTGAACAACTGGGCTGTTGGCTGATGCACACAGTAAGTGCCTTCCTCTTGAAGCTCTGCTACTATGCAGCTAAAAATGCAAGTACTCCAAAGGCACATTCAAGCAAGTAAATAGCATATGGGCTCTATAACCTAAGATTTAAGAAGATCTACTCTGTGAGATGATGATTTTGTTCCTGTCATTGTTTGCTTGTGTGGTACTCAGTAAATACAAATTAAAAAGAAAGTAACCCTCCTATTAACTTCGGTTCAACTTGCCTTTTTGGCTGTGTTTTGGGGTTGTTTTTTTGTTGTTGTTGTTGTGTTTTGTTTTGTTTAAATATAAATTAAAAAATAATGCCAAAGCACAGAGAGATTTTTCTGGGTTTGCTGAGACCAGGTTCCTTTGGGAATTCCAAACCCTCTTCTACCATAAATAATGGTGTGTCATACTCATAACATCAGACTCTTCCAAATTCCTCTTTTGCAAGATTTTATTTTCAGTGATTTCCTCCTGAGATAGCAGAGATGGTTTCAAATAGCGCATTCTGTATGCAAAACAAAAGGCCAGTGCCCTCTGACCAGCGAAGATGGGAAAAAGCCATCCTAATTAATGTTGTTACTCCATTGCCTAAAAGCAGCTGGGAATTTAATTAGTTCTGCAACTTGTTAGTTTTGATGGATATCTGCCCTCTGCCACAGAGCAGCTGTTATCTCACCTCCAGCTGCCTCTCACAGATCAGCAGCTCCCAAATTTTTTTGAGGCAGCCTCACTGCTGCCTGCTGTGCCTTGCCCCTCTGACCAAGCACTGCTTCTTCACTGGCTCTTGCCAGTGCTGGATGCTGCCCCTTCCAGCCCTGCAGCTTCCTTGCTTCTCACCCCATGCTGAAATCCTGCCTCTGCCTTGCCTTGCCATGCTCCAGACATCTGCTGGGGTTCTGGTCTCTCCCCAGCTGGCTCTTCCTCCTTCCCTCTCCTCTGTTATTTACTGTTATGATGTTAACACAGAGATCTGTGCCAACAAACGCAGCAGAGCTTATTAGACTGGGGTCAATCCTGTTTTTCACAATGACTCGTCTCTGCTGTAACCCTGTAACCCTCCTCCATGGGTCAACAGCTCTAAACTTGCTGCTTCAGGAGTCAATACCGTAGAGTTCAGAGTTGGGTGTTACCAGCTCTGGTAAAGTTATTTCCCTCATGCAAAGAATGGGGAAAAAAGAGTGTGTCTGTGTGTGTTTTCATTTCTTTTTCCTTTTTTTTTTTTTTTTTTTTTTTTTTTTTTTTTTTTTTTTTTTCTGTGTAATCCTTTTAAATTTATTTTGCTAAATAAAACACTTACTTTATTTAAAAATTTCTATTTTTAATATTTTCAAAAATTTTTTATCTTTCTCTTTTTTGGACCTATCAAAGCTGTTAATATTCTAATAATTTTGATACTGTCTGAATCATGGTTTTCAGATAATAAACCATGAAAGATAATAAGTTGTTCAAGTCTGTCATTAACCATTTTACAGCCTTTCTTTTTCCTCACTGGACTTGTAAACTAGATAGTCTTGGAAAAAAAACTTATTATGTTTCAACAGCATGCCCTGCTAAACTGAGACATTGCTTGGAGTTTGTACAAGAAATGTATTTTCTCTATGTCTATATAAGAAAGGGGGAAAACTATAATGAGAAGGTTGTGCTAATTTTATATTTCTATTTCTGTAAAATAAAAAAAAACCCACAATAAGATTTAACTTACTGTCAAACAACTTGTGCTTTCTCTTTTATCTCTGAATACTGCAATTACTGTACTATTTATTATTACGACTAGTGTCATATTTGGGATGGATTTAGCTAAATGTTCAATATTTTCATACAATACTGTTGAGCATAGCAAAATTTTCTTAAAAAACAACCTCAGAACTATTTCTAGTATGAACACAATATTACCCCCTTTTGTTCAACTGTTGTCTTTCCTGAATTCTTTTAATGATCCAGGCTTTGCCCTTGTCAACCACAGAACAGAAAAACCCATTATAAGATGTTTTACTGTAGTGATTCCGTGCTCACAAAATCATTTTTCACAGATTATATCAGACCACATGCAAATAACATGCATACTCACTATCAGCTTGTCCTTTTAAATTTATTTTGCTAAATAAAACACTTACTTTATTTAAAAATTTCTATTTTTAATATTTTCAAAAATTTTTTATCTTTCTCTTTTTTGGACCTATCAAAGCTGTTAATATTCTAATAATTTTGATACTGTCTGAATCATGGTTTTCAGATAATAAACCATGAAAGATAATAAGTTGTTCAAGTCTGTCATTAACCATTTTACAGCCTTTCTTTTTCCTCACTGGACTTGTAAACTAGATAGTCTTGGAAAAAAAACTTATTATGTTTCAACAGCATGCCCTGCTAAACTGAGACATTGCTTGGAGTTTGTACAAGAAATGTATTTTCTCTATGTCTATATAAGAAAGGGGGAAAACTATAATGAGAAGGTTGTGCTAATTTTATATTTCTATTTCTGTAAAATAAAAAAAAACCCACAATAAGATTTAACTTACTGTCAAACAACTTGTGCTTTCTCTTTTATCTCTGAATACTGCAATTACTGTACTATTTATTATTACGACTAGTGTCATATTTGGGATGGATTTAGCTAAATGTTCAATATTTTCATACAATACTGTTGAGCATAGCAAAATTTTCTTAAAAAACAACCTCAGAACTATTTCTAGTATGAACACAATATTACCCCCTTTTGTTCAACTGTTGTCTTTCCTGAATTCTTTTAATGATCCAGGCTTTGCCCTTGTCAACCACAGAACAGAAAAACCCATTATAAGATGTTTTACTGTAGTGATTCCGTGCTCACAAAATCATTTTTCACAGATTATATCAGACCACATGCAAATAACATGCATACTCACTATCAGCTTGTCTGGGACAAGTTATAATTTTGACACTCTAATACATCAGTTTCACTGCATTTAAGGATTTGTTATCCTCTCAATGTTTGTGGACACTGTATGGGAATCAGATCTTACAGCCTTTCAGTAATTTTCTGAAATCTCTTTAATCAACATTTCTGTTCTTTAGCAGTTAGAGGGATTCTCGAAGTTAAAGTAAGACCTGTTATATCTGGACTTGCTGCTTTATGTTTTTGATAAATCTCTTTTTAGGCTTGAGTGCATTTCATATCTCACCTTCAAAAACATAAAAATACATGAGGATCCAAACGTCACTAGTATGGCCACCCATGGCTGAAATATAATATTTTTTTTGGGTAATGAGATACTGACTTCAGGTAGCAAAGATGTTGCTATCAGCCATGTGAACCATTTTGGCCTTAGCAAAATTTTCTGGTGCTCTAACTAAAATACTTGCCACTGAAACGACTTTATTACTCTTAGTAATTTTTAGGTTGGTGGAATTTTAAAGTTGTTGTAAACTACATCAGTAGATATGCAACATTAATTTTTCCCTGCATTTTTGATCCTTTGGTTAAAATGTACAACTCAGGAGATAATATTTGAGGCCGGATCAAACTTCCCTGCAACCAGTAGGCTGACGTATTTTTACACAATAAAAGCTCTTCAGTGCTCTTGGCAAAATGGCTCCATGCAGGTACTGTTTGAGAAGGGATATTCCCAGCACAGTCAGAGGGAATGGAAAAGAGGCTACAGAAATTAAGGGCCGTGTCCCACACAATGCCATGTGGAGGTTCTGTCATGCTTCAGCTCCAGAAAAGTACCCATGCCAAACTGCTTTGGGGATCTCACTCTCTTCTTTAGTTACCTGTATTTAGTTATTGAGCTCACAACTATGTCGTGACGACCTACTATAAAAGAGCAGGAAACCTCAGTACAGTCTGGTCAAGCACTAACATATGACTCACAGGGAATTTCAACAGAGGGGTCTCAGCCTGAGTGCTCTTTGAAAATATTTGTGTAGTGAATAGAGAAAGCGTCTTTGTTTGTCTGACGACCCCAAAGCTCAAGGACATAAAAAGAGGCATCTAATCCATATATAAATCCATATAATTGTACCAGAGGTACTTGAATTATTATTTTTCTTCCTTTTTTTTTTTTTCCCAAATTTAAAAACACTGAAATAACCTTCAGAGCCCTAAATTTTAACTTTTTACTAGTCTGAAATGGACCTGCAATATTTCTTCTTATAACCATTAAAATCAGGTTTCACCAAGTAAAAAGAGTTCTGGACACTGAAGATACAGACCCTGATCTGAAATTTGTTCTCAGACAAAATGTCAAGCATAGTCATGGATCAGAAATCTCCACTTAAGTCTTACACTCTGCAAAAGCTTCTGATCAGGCTTAATATTTTCCCCAAAGCAGTAACACAGAAATCAAATTTGCAAGTGTCAGAATCTTATAAACAAATGTTACTGCTCTAGAAGGAGGTAAAAAACTCCTTTTTAGGTGAAACCTGGTGTGAGCCAGTGGAACAAAGAACGGATGGAGTTACATACATGTATAACGATTTCAAAGCTAAACCCCTGACATGCAGCAGTCTAAATAATTTCCAGAATTATTCCAGATCTGAAAGATACCTTTTCTTACTCCAAGTTAGTTCTCTCTCTCTCTCTTCTGGTACTCAGTCTTGATGTCCTGTGTAAACAACAATAAAAGGAAAGTAACATTCTGCTTATACAGAGTGAGAAAACAAGGGATAGTATTTTTACTTCTCCCATTCAAGGAGAAACCTTTGGGACATCTTTCATATTCTCCACATATCAATGTAAAATGACAGAAAAAATCTGGCAAGCTCTGTAGTTGTAATTGAAAACTGAAGTTCTCTCATATTTAGATTCCTTTAGGCATTTCATGGTTACCTCCATGGCATTAAACCATCTCATAATTTTATGTATTAAAGATTTCTCTTTTCCCTTCTGGACTTAAAAGGATGACAGATACAGAGCTCAGATACTTTAATAATTTAGAAAATAAATAGATTAGTAACGGGATTTTTTTGGAGTAAAATTCTTTCCACATTTCTCCTGTAAATATGTTTTTATAGAAAAGTAGCCTCATCACTAATATAAATAGGTTTCAGATAACAAAGTGAATATTACACTTAAAGTAAAAGCAAATCATTTCAAGCAACTGAAATTTGAAAATAGAATAAAATAAACCAATGATTTTATAAAGGAATCAGAATTGTTAGGGTTGAAAAGGACCTTAAAGATCATCTATCTCCAACCATCCTGCATGGGCAGGGACACCTCCCATTAGTCCAGGTTGCTCAAAGCCCCATCCGACCTGGCCTTGAATACTTCCAGGGAGGGCTTGCTTCCCTGGGCAACCTGTTCCATTGTCTCACCACCCTGACACTAAAGAATTTCATCTCAATGTCTAACCTAAATCTAACTTCTTCCAGTTTGAAGCCATTACCCCTTGTCCTATCACTACATGCCCCTGTAAAAAGTTCCACTCCAGCTTTATTGTAGGCCCCCTTCAGAAGAAGAAGAAAACTTGGTCCCATAACAGTGTTACTTTTCAGAATGAGTCTGTATGTGTGTGCATGCATGCAACTTATTTATGCTTGTGGGGTTTTTTTGGTGGTGCATCCTACATTTCTGATTAAAGAAGCATCAGCAAAAGCCCAGAAATTATTTGTTACTCTAACTGAAACTGCTTTTAACTGGTGTATCTCCTTTCATTTATCTTTTCCTGTCACTGTTGTTTTACTGATACAGTCCTAATTCAAGAATTTCCATAGAAAAGTAGCATGAGCATCAATTTTTGTGCATTACAATACAAAGGAAAACTTGTGTGTGCCAGAATAAAGCAATGCTACCCCAGCTACAGGCTGCATTTGGACTGTAATAGGTTTCCATACAGCCAGTCATGTTTGCTCAAGAAAAGAAAAAAAAAAAAAAAAGAGGAAAAGCTGAGGTCTGAGTAATGTGCTCAACCTTCACTTATGCTAATATATATCTGCATATATGCATATGTGTGGATATATGCACATACACACAAAGAGTGTTCTCATCAAGTGTCTTGCTTCCCCTTTTCTGGTGGGCAGCTGTAATCACAACACAACTACTTCTTCCTTTCCACAACTCCACAAATTCCCATTTGGCAAAAGTCATACTTCTTGGACAGACACACAAGTTGCTACTGGCAAGTGAAAATACAGGTCAACGATATCTTCCCTTTGCAGATGTCAAGGTTGGAACATGAAGAATTAGTGCAGCATGAATATGACATGGGCATAGTCATTCTTTTTAGTGTCATCCAAAGAAACGTAGAAAATTGCAAACCTGAAAAATTATGCTGCAAAAATTCAACAGTTTCTAGCCCGGGGATCAGTCCTTGTCTCTCATCCTTTCCTTGACCAAGTACAATAATAAAGAGTACCAAAAATAAAGGAGTCAGAGGACTTACCGTGGAATTTCAGCAACATCTATTAACAGTGAGTTAATCTTTTCTTGGGATGTGAAGATGGATCAGACGACTCTCACTGTTTCTTCTGTATTTTCTAATATTATCTTGTATATCCTAGGATCTGCCTACATGTTAATATCACTTATGTTCTTTTAATTTTAGCTGGATTTTTGTAACAGGACTCTTGCATAATTAATCTTAAAACGTCCATCACAAAACTAGATCACCCAAAACATTTTATGCTTCTGAATTCAAATTACTTCATAAGAATAAATATACTACTTTAAAAAAAAAACACATTTGATGTATTTACTTTTAGAATTTGAGGAAGTTAACATTTTAGTTATAAAATCCCAGTGGTAGGCAGAGCTAAGAGTGTCTCTCATGCTTTCTTTTTAATGCATTTCTTATATTAACATTTTAGGTACATGAATAATCTCAAGGTTTCCTGAGTTTGCAAAGTTTCATTCACTTAAAAGTGGAATGCTTTGTAATTTCAAATACATGCTCAAACCCCCTACAATTTAACATAATATTTATCTGAGCATATAGAAAGATTATTGCTGAATACACTGTAAGGTTAGGAGACACTTTGCAGGTGAATTTCATGTAATGTAGTTATTTTCCATTAACAGCAGCAGACTTCACTCTAAAGAGCTGCTTGTTTATACATACCTTCCAGGTGCAATAAAAGATACACTATATAATAGCCTAGTCTAACATAATGCTTATCATTAATTAAGACCTCACATATCCAATTGGAAAAGCATGATATACATGTAACTGTGTACGCCAACCTTTAATGTGCACTGATGCTGAAACTGTAATGAGAAATTCAATTTCTTGTGTCACAGAGTGACAGCTTTGAAAGTTAAATACAACAGTCAATAGTGAAAACCAACTACCTTCTTAAGGAAACAACAGCAAATGTAGTTGTCTTAACTGATGGTAAAACTTCAGTGTAAGGACAGCAACTTCCCTGTGGATATCCCTCATTTTCATTTGGAACACAAGCAAATTGTTACTTTTGTTGTTTTATTTTCATTTGTCTAGAAACCCTTTCTACAAGAGTACAGAAATGCCTCCTGTAAAGAACAACATCTGCTTGCGAAAGGATAGGTACAACGCTTAACAGTGTTCCTCCAAATCATCATTCTGAGAAGCTGGAAGAGTTTAGTAGAGTTATTTTTTCCTACATTAGTGCATTAGCCTCAGATATATTAGACAGAGAAAATTAGGTAATAGAAAGGGTATAAAAGCCCTTAAGGAAGGAACAATCAATTAATGTCTAGAATTTTCAAAACTCAGCTTGTATTAAGGCTGTGAGAGCAAGTGTGAGAAGATCTCACACTTTTTCCTTTACCTTCTCTGCTCTCACATCCTAACACAATCTGTTCCATGTATGGTTACAAATACCCATGGCATGTCCATTACTTCCATTATAGTGATACAGGAATCTTTTCTTACTTTTAAGAAATAAGGTGGATCAAGGAGTTAATCCCTCCAGAAATTCCTATTTTATAACTGATTGTGTGATGAATGTGTCTTGTTTGACATATGCATGCTGGGTTTTTGTTTCACATTCAAGGTATAAATGAAATGAAGGGTGAATATCAACAGTGATCTCACTGTGTATCACTTTATGATTCTGTATTAGTTTTAAACTTTTGTTTGTGACAATCACAACTGAGCTTTAGAAAGGCACATGGATTTGACAAGATTGTTTTCACTATAAGATATAAGCCAGTTCTGCTATGGAAATTTAAAAGACAGTTTATAGACTACAATCTGACTTCTAGTTGTTTAACATGTCAAAGGGCTAAAAGAAGAATGTCAAGCTTGACATTGAAATATGTATTTTGGCTGACATAAAGAATGTCCTCCCTGTAAGGACAGAAACTCATGTATAATCAAACTTCAGGGAACTAGTGTTCTACACTGAGCCATCATGGAGCTTAAAATTCCAAATCAACAAGCTGAATCTTTTGTTTCAATGAAGCTGTTCATCAAAATGTGCAGGAAAAGTATGTATTTGTTAATTCTTTTATATATCAAGTATTCTGATACCTGATATTAAGAGCACTGCTTAGAGTTATAAAACAGTTCTCAAAAGCTTAGATTTGGATATGGCATTTATATTCAAGCTACATGAGATATGTATTGAATTTAATGAAATGTTTGACAATCAGCATTCATCAGTATCTGACAGTAAAATTCCTACTATATGAGACTGTAATGTACACAGTGAATACTGACTGCACAGTGTTAGTTAGCCATGGAAAGAAGTTATAACACATTAGTGTCAAAAATTGTGATGTTATAAGCTAGAAGATTGTAACTATTGTAATTACGAAATCTACTCTGGCAAAAAAAATATATATATTTAAAAAAAATAAAGTACTCAGGAAGCATTAAATTGGCACATGTACTGTTGTTATTGAGGCATGTTTAGACTCCTTGTAATTCTATAGAAATACAGAGACTTATGCACTATCATAACATGCACCAGTGACTTTTGTGATTCTTATTTATTATTGTTAAATTGCTGACAAAGTTTTCAGTTTTCTAGGCAACATAGGAAACAAAAAGCATTATTATCACCACCTAACCCTAAGGACAGTGCTGAGGTTACCACCACAGTAAGAGACAGGTTCATCCTAAATGGGGATTCTGCCCTGAACTGATATCCATAACAGCCTCTTCCTTGGCACTGAATAGATAAACACTGAGAAACTAAGCTTTTAGTTTAGGTACCTTAAACATCTAACATAAGATATGCAGTGTAATTACATCCTTAGAAGCTTGTCTTGGTATCACTACAGTCTACATGACAGTAATATATTCAGCACATGAAGACATGCTCAGAAGATGGAAGTTCAGCTTCATGGGAAATCCTGGGAAGCAGTGAAGCACAGTGGCTCACAGAAGAGCGAGGGATTGTCACCCAGCACTGTCATACAGGCTGTCATACAACAAGGGATACAATCCAGATTGTCACGAAACCATGGGAACATATATGGAGGGAGAAGGACTTGTGGTAACTCTATGTGCCTGCATGCCATCCCTTTGGAGGCTGACACAGGGCTTTCTGATGACAAATGGTTCTCTAGCAGATGTCATTAGTATAATAACTAGAGGAGCTTTTGCACTGATCAGTAGCTAGAGATGGCCCAACTCAGGCTATAGTCTAGCTCTAAGAATTCACAAGGTTTGCAGTTTGGCTACTCAAAGCTGCCAGTAATAAGAACTCAGCATGCTCTGATCTGTTGCTGTCCCCCACAGCCATGGCAGGCATTCTACCCAGCAGGAGGACTGGCGAGTGACTGAGGGAGTTAAAGAATGACTCTCGATGGGGAAAAAAAAACAAACAAACAACAAACCAGTGTCAAGTTTTAAAAGACTGTAAATCCAGCCAATCAATTTTCTGACCCTTAATAATTATTATTTTCTGGCCAGCATCAGTCATGTGGCGATTTGAAAGAAAGTCATACCCTTCATCAAACAAAAAATGCAGAATTAATTTCAAATGGGCTCACTGTGGTGACTAAAGCTAGAACTTGGCAAGTATCAACATATTTGTTTTCCCTAAATCTAGTTAGGTTTAAATAAATTTTCAGCAGATAGAGACAGCAACCTTAAACATGTATGCTAGTCTAAAGCATTATCAATGCAGATGTAGCCCTTGAAAATTTTCAGTATTCTGACTATTTAATGTATGGTTAGTTACAGTGTATCACAAGGGCCATCTTTATGCTTACTGCTATATATGCAGTACAAATTGTTTCCATTCAGTACTCTCCTCTCCTGTTTTAGTGAAGATTCTCACTGCCTTCTACCAGTCCACCTCCCTAATACTCATTGACAAGGAACCAGCTGTACATTCACTGATACTGAATTTTTCTACACATTTTAAAATCCTAGACTCAGGATGGATAGACACCTGATTTAGATGAAGACCACTGTCTGGAGGTCTTTAGAGGTGACTACCTCTTTCTTAATATATTTTAGTTTAAGTTTCTCTTACAAGTAACTAAAGGCCAAAAGTACTGGATGATAACACTATGTGGGATGCTGGTAACATTGGTGATGTAATGACTACCTTGGTGTAGTAGCATGGTTCAAGAATCCCTTTTCCACTTCCACAAAGGTGGGAAGCTACCCAGCCCCTACTTGAAAAACATTCCCAGCTTGGTGTGTTTGGTGCTGGTGTTTGAGCCCCTCATTGAACACAGATTGGTGCTGCCTTCCTGTGTTCCATGTCTGACAGGTGCCTGAATCTTGCATTCTGCCAGGTGAGTGCAGGAACAGGCAGAAAAGATCACGAGCAAATTCACTTTTACAATTCATCCTTCAACAACAACACAATCTAACCACTTTGAGAAAAATCTCTCCAGTATTTGGCAGCTTGTATGTAAAATCAGAAGTCACTACAGTGCTTACTGGTTTTAAGAAAAGAATAGCACTTTAATACATATAAATCAAACTCTCTTCATCTTTCAGTAAAAGGCATTTAAAAGAAGGCAGTGAATTTGACCCACTGTGGGCCACAGTATGTGATGGAACACACCTACATTCTTTTTTTGTTTCTTTCAGACTCTAATACAAGCCACTTCTGCAAGAGAAAATTGGTTAGTAATCTCAAGGACTAAGTTAAATGGATTTTTAAACCAAAGTACTAATAGTTCAAATGCGTACCATTTAAGAAATTATATTATTACATTAATTCTGAGCAACTATGCTTATTTTGGCTGTCACCTTTCTTTTAAGCCTTTCATTTAATCAATAATGAATTTAAAAGTGAAGGAAAAAAATTGAACATGAAAAAAACCCAACATACATACTCAGTGGGAGTCCTTAAGTGAGTTGTAATGCTTCATTTTAGTATTGCAAATTACTTACTAGGTATGTATGCTAATCTAGTATAAAGATTTTGCACAATTTTAACCCTAGAGAAGCCTGTATTAAAAAAACAAAAACAAAACTGAGCTGAAGATAGTGAAATAATTAAATTTTCAACAAAAACATGACATGAATATGGTACATTTTCCTTTTTGTAGAATATTTTTCATAAAGAAAAAACCCACAAAACCAACAAAGAACAAAAACCAAACCAAAACAAAAAAAAGCAGAAATAAATATTCATGGGTTATAGCTGGTCAATAGTAAGCTCATTGGCAGTTTGAGTACTTCTCATCATATTTACGATTGAGTTTCAAGGTATGCTTTTTAAAAGAATACCAGAAATTAAGCCAGTTAGGAATACCCAAACCATCCCTTCAACACTGTCTTCCTTCAGGTAGGTTTTGGTTTCCAGATGTTACCAAAAGAGCTGAACATACTTCCCTGATTAACATAAAAGCTCTGTATGTGGTGGGACATAGAAGTGGGTGTAAGCAAGACATTAGCTGGATGAGAGATGAGAAACACTTGAGTGTGCATATCATCCCCTCATCTAGCATTTCTAGCACTGATTGTAGATTAGTGTCTTGAATTCAGAGGTGTCTTTACAGCTTTTTAGAAGGCTGGGACCTTAAGAGAAAATTCTGCAGGTCAAGTCTGTGTGCACACACAGACACACAGGTGTATAATGCAACAAAATTTTGGGGGCAATACGGTGAAAAATATAGAGTGTAAGTCATTCATTATCAAAATAATATTAATAAGACATGAGCATTGTGTTATTACATGCTGAAAAGGAAATATGTTAATTTCTTGTAAGGAATCTTCTAACTTTCTCCAGAGCTCCCTCTTTTGTCTTAATGCTGGTTCCCCCATGCCCATCTCAGCAAACCTGGGGATAGCCAGAGAATCTCCATAGACTGTTACGGACCAAGTGCAGATTCGTGATGACTCTGTCACACATCAACAAATACTAAAAAAACCCTGTAGAATATAGAAATTTGTTACATGTTGCTATCTGCTGAGACAGATGCTTGAAAGAAATCCACTTGTTATTTTTTCCCCATGACCAAAAGTTTTCTTCTTGGAACATCCATTTGATGGTGCAACTGACCCAATACCTCGTGAAGGTGTTACACTTGGTCAATATTTCTGCTTTACCTGCACAGACATCTATGAGTTACTCAGTTGAACATGCATAAGAAGTATGAATTGCAGTCCTAACCATTGGTTCAATTTGCAAGATTCAAATTTTGATTACTATGATTAATACCTGGCAGTCTAAAGTAATGTGATTAGTTCTGAATAAAATATAAAGAAACTTTTTGTGTTATTTAATTGATTATACTATCTCACTATACCAACAATTTTAAATTTTGCTGGCTATTGAAAAACCTTCAGCTCTGAAAGTTGGACTTCATTTCTGAAAGTGTTGTTTATACTAAAGTACAAATCAGTAAGAAGTAAAACTGAGATGTAAATCTGAATGTAAAAGTCAGATCATCTGCATGAATCAGCTGAACATTCATACTCAGCTATACCATATAGTCTAAAAAATCATCCATTTGGCCTCAGATTCTTTCTTTATAGAAACATTTTTGTACAGACAGGATGTAAGACAAGAGCATAGATAGTTAAATCTTCCACTACTAAAGTGACAACATAATTTAGAATGTTTTACAAATATGTCTGTTTTCATTCTAGGTCTTTCTGACCTCTTATTTCCATTGAAAAATATTCAGTCATCTCAGTATTTTAGTATCTTGGTTGTTTGTTTTATTTATTATTCTTTTCAATTTTTTTTGCCAACACTGTTCATTATCTTTCTCTTATGGAAGATGCTTTTCCCTCTCCTTACTGTTGTTTGTGAGATATTTATACAAAGTAATAATTTGTCCTCTTAGCTTTCATTTTATTTTTAGCTGTTGCTTAAAAAGAGCATGAAGATATTGTTCGGTATATAGTAATAGCTAAAAATGCACCTGTCACTTGAAGTTACGTTTCCATTTCATCTCCAACTGGATAAATTTATCATACATATGCTATCCCTGACCTAAATAATAAACAACTGCAAGGAAGGAGTCTTAAATTGGCCAGACTCTGGAAAAATATATATTGGCAGTTTACTGTAATTGATTGTGCTACTGAGATTAGAATTGTTGAAAGGAGAATTTAAGCCTTCATTTATCAGACAAAAAGCTAGCGAGATGGAAAGGAGCTAAGTAATTACCTCAGCAACTCATCTGTCAAACCTTTCACAATTCTTCAACAACAGTTTACTGAATGGAGACTCCAATGCACAGAAAAGAGTAATTGCAACATGAAAAAGTGATACCCATTTTGGTAGACCTGCATTTAACAGGACTGTGTTTTTTAAGTTGTCATTCTGTATTTAGTTTTCTCCTTTATCCTGTACTGTCCTAAGGCATCTAATCAAAACACTTAGGCATTGCATGAATTAGAAGTCACTCTAAAACCAGTGAGATTATCACCAGCAATCAATGCTTCAATACAGTGACAGCTTAGCAAATTTCTGACCTGCATTTATTTTAAGCAATTTGAAACTAACTGGGAAGCAAAAATCAAAGGAAGCTGGCATAAAAGGTACAGGAACATCTTAAAACTAATTCTTCAAAGGAGTCTCAATTTTAACTAAGTTGCTTTTAAAATAGTCAATATTTTATTAAATGGAATCAGAATTCATGATAATCACAAATTTACTTCTGAACTAGAATACTTGTGTAGAATACCTTGAAAAGTTAATTTTTCAGTTTAGAGGCTAAAGATTCAGTATGGAACCTGACTCTTCAGACAAGAATCATAAAATCATAGAATGATAGAACGGTTAAGGTCGAAAGGGATCTTAAAGATCACCAAGTTTCAACCTCCCTGCTATGAGCAGGGACAACCCACACAAGACCAGGCTTTACAAAGTCTCATCCAGCCTGGCCTTAAACACCTCCAGGGAGGGGGTTTCCATAACCTATTCCAGTGCCTTACTACCCTCATAGTGAAAAATTTGTTCCTGATGTCTAACCTAAATCTACCCTCTTTCAGTTGTCTTTCAGAAGTCAGATGGAATCAAAGTACCCAAGTCCCAGATTGTGACCTATACATCAAATCACTGTTATTACATTTTATTCTACTTTGCTTGCCCCAAGCTCCCCTCTTCAATCCCAGGGACTGGAATTTTTTATAAAACAAACATTTGGTTACTTTTTTTTTTTTTTTTTAAAGAATTCTAGTCTCTTCTAAGCAAGATAGCAATGCTTCCTACTCCAAAAGAACTAGAACCAGAAAAACCCTTTCAAACTATCGATACTGACCCCTATTTCAGAAAAATGCCTTCGAAGTTCTTTACTAGATAAAGCTACAGGTACCTAAGCATTAGTGTATAATTACTTGGATATTACATAAAACTATTACAATTAAGGCCAGTAAGCCAATATGCTGTGTACATTGGCCTTTTGAACCCTGCATCACCTTGAGAACCACTATAAAAATTCTTCTCAGTGATGGCCTAATTTATAGCAACACTCCAGTGTGAAGGTACCACGCATGAATGCTTTGTTTTCCTGAATTAATATCAGGCAGGTCAAAGCATGTGCTAGCAACTAGATTCAAACATTGGTGGTTTTGAAACAAAAAAATTTAAAATTACTGTGACCCAGTGATGCACTGAAGCAATGCAAAGGACTGAAGAGATAGGGTACAAATTTGTCTAGAATGGATTTTGGCCAATAAACAATTAAAGTGTAGTTCTCTATCTCAAATACTGGGCACTCCCTATGTCTCATTAGTATACACTGCCTCACCAGTTGGCCTTTACTTACTATCAACTACCTTTTCAACTACAGAAAATAAAACAGATTTTTAATATCCATCTTTATAATGATATCTGAAAAATTCAAGACTTTTAGAAATGTTTTTTTATATATGAAGTAATGAAAGTGATAGATATAAGGCTCCCAGCAGATAGCCTGGATCTTGTCTATACAGCCTAAAAGTAGAAAAGCATTTATGCTCCTGTACTTTCCAAAATTTTTATTTTGACATTTCACAGAGGTCAGACTTTGGGGAAACCAATGTGTTTGGTTCTGAGGTCTCAGGCAGATTGCCTTTTGAAATTTAATCTTATCCCTTCTTCCTTTTGCTGATTCCAATAGCATATATTGAATACTGTGACACATCTCTCCTTAATGATGTGAGCAAAAAGCCATAGTTTGAGTGAGCCTACTTTTCTGGAGCAAAAAAAGGCATAGGCTGTATGACCTACCTGTAGATCAAATAAAATGCCAAAAATTGTATTCTGAACAATGAACATGGGTTCAATGAACAATGTCTATGGGTTTTCTCTCATTTCTTTGTAGTGTTGCAGAGTTGTGCTACAGAGGGCTTTTCCTGTGGTGTCAGAGGGCTAGCTTGGCTATTGGAATAGCAGAGAAATATTATGACATGCTTACTGTTTTGGATATAAGGAAGTGATACACAAACACAGAACAGCATATTTGACTTTGCTTCTGCATTTCTGATGGGCAGAAGACAACTAAAAGGGTTATATACTAAACATTTAAGCCATGCTTTCAGACTACTTTGTGTTTTTAATCATAGATGTTGTAAGTGTTAAGACATGAAAAATATATAGGTTGTTCTGAACAAAGAACTGAATTTCCACCAAAAAATTACTTCCCTGGACTTTGAATGACTTTGTAACAGTATCTCAGGTTAAACACTTAATTAAGTTCACATTTTAATAGCTATTTGTGATTTTTTTTAACTGTAAAGCTACTTGTAGTAGTTGATGAAAGAACATAGTTTAATTTTATGAGAGAGAAGGTTAAAAGAATCTTCAACAGGGGTCAAAGATTTATTCTGTTGTGGCCACCAGATTTTATTTTACCTGAAAATACACTGGTAAAGCTAATAACTTTAAAAAATAAAACAAAACAAAACAGAAACAACCAAAAAAAGCAAAAAAGGCTAATTTTGAAAAAATAATAATAATTAAGAATATACCATAAAAATCTTTTCATCCTAGCACATCACTACTGAAAATTTCTACATCTAATAACCAGGTTTCAAGTCATTATTTCTTTAAATATAATATTCCCTTTTTGTAGTTCTCTGTAAAATGTCAGGAGCCTATTCATATTTGGTAGGAAAGCCAAGTTATTTCTGTGCATGATAGATGCGGTAAAACCATACATCTATCAATTCTCTGTAGGAAGTTGCTGACCTATTATGTAAACTGTTTCCATATGCTAAATCTAAGCTTCCCACTGTTAGCAGTTTTGGACAAAAACCAAACCAAAACACAAAACAATACCAAACCACAAAAAAACCCCCACAAAACCAACCAACCAACCAACAGAAAAACAAAACAAAACAAAACAACCAACCAAAAAACCCATAAACTAATAAACAAACCAACCAAAAAAACCCAAACACAACAACGCCAAACAACCAAATGAAGTGGACGTACTATGATGAGATAAGTCCTGAAATATGCAGTGTTTTAGTACGTGATATAGAGTCAGATCTGTGACCAGGAGACAGAACTTCCTTTAGTTGTAGGAATACGTAGCTCAGGCAGAGACCTCTCATGCTCCAGGACACAGAGCTCCCTCCCCAGGAGGCTCCTCAGCAGTGTCTCTCTGGTCTGGCTGTGCCTCTTCCCAACTCTCTTCAGACTGACAGTAAAGCAACGTATTTGCACTGCCCTTACTAGGAGTTTTCTTTGTATATGTAATGTCAGGGCATGGAGGTTTCTGCAGCTGAGCTGTAATTCTCTCCTGCATTAGAGATAATCTAGTAACTCCAGCAGTTTCTAATTTCCAATAAAAGAGGTATTTTTTCCAATAATCTTATTATTATTCCTGACTCTAGTGAGCTCATGGCTGAGGGCTCATCACATAATCCCCAGGGAAGCTCTTCTACTGTAAGAATAGATATTTGTAACTTTTCCATTGTCCAGGGAGATTTTTCTAAACTTTTCCTTGTCAATATTGCTAAGATCTGATCAGACAATCTTAGTTAGCAAAATTCTAACACAAGAACATTATTGCCAATGTGCCTGGTCCATCAAACTTCCAGAAATAATGGAAGTAAAACAAACTGCACGGAGTAATTTCCCATCAGGGAAAAGAAAAGAGGATTTTACTGTGCTCAAGGATTGAGAATCCTTCTGGCAGCTCTTTTGGAGAAAGATAGAAGTCGTCATTGAGAAAGTCATTTGCATACTATACTTTATATAATGTACTTATATCAAGAGGGTTTTCTTTGAAAATGGAAAAGATTAATCCTCAAGGATATTTAATTCTATTACAGAGAAAACATTTTATTTCACTCCTAACTTTGGAAACAATGATAGAGGTAATTAAGGTAACAATTCCATGTGATTTATTTCCAAGTAAAATTAAGATGTTTGCTCTCCAAGCCAGTTTTTATTTGAAAGAGAAACAATGTTGAGTACTTCTTCCTACAGAACAACAGCTTAATATGAGTTGGATCTAACAGAAGAATTGAGAACATGGAGTTTCCAGCATCTGAGGGGCTGTGGAGAAAATTGTATCCTGTAAAGAATGTCACAAATTCTGATGCTGTAGAGTTGTTCAGAGCCCTACCTCACACATACTTTGTGGTGGGACTCACAGACAACATATTTCCCACCAGACGTATACCCAGTGGGCTCACTGCATGATTTTTTTTCAAGTATTCAAAATGTAAATACAGGGGAAGGACAAAGACTAAGGATCTGCTGTCCATCGCAGCAACTATTGTGCACATTACTGCAACAATAAGCATGTAGGAAACATACATTCAAGACGTTGCTTGTAATCCAGCTGCTCAAAATTATTTTCCAGACCAGGTCTGGATGACCACCACATAGGCTACTGGGTTATGATTTTCCCTAAGGAATTTACTAGGTGCTTAATTCCTTTATTCTTTACCTAATTGTCCCTATCTGCTTCTGCAACAGGCATGATGTTCAGTAGCACTTTATGAAACAAATTGTTAAGCACCTAATTTGCTCCTTGTGTGTTGTGGGTAACTCGGGTCCCTCATTTGGGCTTGAAGTTATTTAAGGAAAAAGGTTTTGGTCTCTATGATACTGATTTGCACACTGTCAAAAACCTGCATGTTTTTCTATTTTTAAAAATGTTTACCCTCTTTCATACAACAATTAGTCAATGTTTTTTCAGAGTAGTGAGGGGCAAGCAGAAGTTTGAGAAAATGTGAATTGTGATAAATTGCTCCTTTTGTTCTCAAGACCTAAAGTAAATAACATGTAATTGAAACTGATGGATGTACTGAAGTTTATCAGGGGTATAATTAAGAGCACAACATGGGTCATCACATCTAAGCAAGCTTCACTTTTTTTCCTAAATCATCTGCAGAACAGCACTAACATCGGTTCTCTGCATATTGAACTGAAATTGCCTATTTAATTGTCTTCTTTTATTTGGTTTGGTTTTCTCCCATATTATTCCTGGGACTTATCTATAAGATCAATGACAGGGATGCCTTTATCAATCAAATATCTGCCATATACTACAATTACTTGGATGCATGGAAAGACAGTAATTTTTACAATGCTCTATTTAATTAATAGAAATCAGTGAAACTTAGAATATATATGCAATATATATACTTAGAAAAATCCTTTGTATTTAAAAATACGGAACACTGGATAGTTGTTGCTGAGAGACATTTAGCTGGCCACAAATAGTTACTGTGTGCAATTTGTGCCTAGCTCCACCAAATAAACATATTTAGAAATTAATGTAACTTTTTCTTTTGGAGGTTAGAACATTCATCATGGTTCTTCCATTCAAACCCAGATCTTTTTCTACCAACTTTGGCTTTTAGACATATTCTTTTCTCACAACTTTTCAAGAATCTTTTATCTGCAGAACCCAAAGATGTCAATTGAGAACAGCATTTCCTCACCTTCAGCAAATCTCTGGAGAAATACTAGGTGAAAAAAACCCTGCAGGCAATGACAGGAGAGGACAATTCCAGCAATAGGCAGAGCATCTCTCAGATATGTAAGGAAAGGGAGTTTCATAATCACTATTATACCCCCGTAGTGTTGTACGACCTCCATCTTCAGTGAACTGATCAAACTCACCCCACTTGGGTCAGATAAATCACCCAGTAATTGATCTTGCTGTAATTTAGAGGATTAACAAGACATGAGACAGAGCAGAAGCCCCACTGTTGAGCTGAGCTGAAGCCCCACAAGATGTGGATGTAAACATTTGTTTGCAAATAAACATAAGCTTATACCATTAGCTAAAGAAAGTAGATGCTTATGCTGAAGACAATTTTTGCATAGTCTGTTAAACCAGTGACCCAGCAATGACTTAGCCTAATATGGTAGCCCAGGGATTAAAGTGGAGTCCACGATGGCTCCAGTGCCTCCTTGTCCCAAGCAGGACAAGATAGCAGACAAGATGTATATGCATAGAACAAGATTTATTGCAAACAGCACTGGGGTCTTAACAGTTTTAAAGTAGAAGGCACAAATACAGTCCATTTGTGGGGACAGTGGGAGATTGAAATGGAAGTTGAGGTTAGAGTACAAAAGGTATCTTAACAATAAAAAGTACTACTGATAGTTAGATCAAACAATAAAGGTTAACTATTAAAATCTTGGCAACTTACTTATTATCAAGTTTTATACTAGGCCTAGAACATTAATTATCAAGTTTAAAAGGATTCTACAATCTTGAAATTTAGAACTTAATGATGAAAGGTTGCTTAATATTAAATATCTCTCACCCTCTTCCATCTGGGTGTCCCTTTATCTGGTCCTTAATTCTTGAGAATTAATCTCTCTGGCAGGCATCCCTGATGGAAAGGCTAAGGTCCAACACACCTCCTGGAAAAGTGTATGGAAGTCTCCCTGATCAAAGATGGGATCAGACTTTTATAGAAAAAAGTGGATTGACTGCTGCCATTTAACTATTTAGCCGTACCTCCAAAATGTCCCATTGGAGAATAAAAGGAAAACAGTGGAAAAAAAACACGAAGGAAATGAGGAAAACGAGGAAAAACGAGGAAAACTCTTTTTTTTATCTGATTGTTTTTACTTTGTTTCCATTTTGGGCTTAGTTGTAGTTGGTCCAGGCTCCAAGTTCTTCAACGTAGGAGAGCAGCTGGTGTTATGAACATCAACTTGGCTCTCTTTTTGGACTTTCAAGGTTGTTACCAGCACAGAGCTTGCTAGGCTCTTTCCTTTCCCATGGGACTCTTTCCACTTCAGGCCTTGGCCTGTGAAACTGAGAGACAAAAAAAAATTGAATCATAGAAGGAAACTGAGGCAGGCATATTGAGAGATGGAGTGTCCTGCTACACTTCTTGTGCACAGCTATGGTGTGTGAATGGAAGGTAGTCTTCATGGAGATGGGAGCAGGATGCAACTGAGGGTGCCAGGAGCAGGCATGGGTCTCAGCTGGGGGAGCAGCACCAAACTTGGAAAAAACAGCATAACCCTCCCTCGTCAGGTGCTTCTATTGGCACTTCACACAAGGAGACTTTTCAAGCAGAATATAACCTATTTAAGAGTACAGTGTAATTATTTATTGCCTGAAACACATTATATATATATATATTTATATATATATAGGATTAGAGTTACTGAACGAGGTATCAGTATTCTCACCAACCTTAATGAGACATCCAGTGCATCTTCACTGGCCTGTCAGTGATCAGTCACATCAGATAGGGCTGGTCTCCATTGCTCCTTGGAACAGGATGATCATCAGGGTTGCTGAATTTCCACCTTATTTTCTGCTTTATTCCTGGGATTTTGTAGACTGTAAGGCAGTGTTTTCCTCATTGAATACCTTCACAACAACTACTGCAGTATCCAAAATTTTATTTCTAAGTTTCTTTTCTTCTCTTGCACAGCTTAAGCTCACACCTTTAAAATAATTTTCTCAGTAAAACCAAGCCAAGGTTGAAGAACTCTGCTGCACCGACCTACACAGTTGCCACAAGGGCAACTGAATACACTGTCCTACTTATTCCAAGTTATTCCTACCCTTTTACCCTTCTGTTTTAACTAGTTAGTGTTCTAGTGTTCTGACTTTGCTTCTCATCCTATATTGAAACCCTTTGAGGCAAAGCCAAAATTTGCTGAGGGTGAGGAAGGGGAGGAAGAAAAAAACAGTGTCTTTGAAAGGTCACAGTTGATGAGGTTTCTCCTTGTTTTGTACACAGGATGTGAAGTTTGCATCCCAGGGCCCAGGCAGTAAATCTGAGTCCCTGCAAATGACTGGTTTCAGCATGTTCTTAAGTAGACCAGGAAGAAAGATGCTTGGCAGAGTGACCTGAACTGCTTTGTTCTACTTCAACATGAGTAGAGCTGCTTCTATCCAAAGCATTTAGGTTTTTGGTTTTGCCTGACTGAAGGGGTTTCTGCCTCCCTCACAGACCTCAAAAGCCCTTTCAGGAGTGACCTAGGGCAGCCAGCCCCTGCTAGGGTAATCAGCCACTCTCTCAGAGAAACAAGAAAGTGTCTTGAACAAAAAGTGGTGGAGAATAAAAGAAAGGCAGCCAAGAGGTCGTCTTTCATATTCCATCACTTTCTCACTCAACCATGCAGTACAACAGCAATTTTATAAATTACTCCCTAAGAGAACTAAGTCAACTCCGACAGAACAACAAAAAGTTATTTTTACGTAAATTATTTCACTTAGGGTTATACTTAGCCCATAAATTCTTCAAGAAAATCAATAATTCAAAGTTTCATTTTTAAAAAAATGGTGCTTCAGTGATACATAGATGTAAACAGAAAAATAAGCTAAGAGATACTATATATGTTGTCATTTTTTTCTAATTAATTCACTTTCTTTTGTATGCAGTAGAAGTGTTTGTGTTTTACTTCTGATATAATCCCAGCTTTCTTCTCCAGGCTGACAAGTTCCTAATGACATAAAGGAAGAGCTTGAAGTATTTAATATGGTCTCTCTGGTACCTAATTCACTCTTTATTCACTAAGAAAAAAACAATATTGAAAGCAAAACCAGTGCCTTTTGCCTCTGGTGCAGTTTTAGCACTGATCAGTTTAAAGAAACAAAACTTTCCCTCTCAAAATCTCATACAGAACCTTTTATTTTGAAGGACCTGCAGCATTTACACTTGTAAAAATTTAATCTTCTGTTTTCAATGAATGTGTAGTTTTTCTCAAATTCTTACAGTAAGAAAGTTTTTCACCATATAGATATGGATGGGAAAACTGAAAAAAACTGTGGCACCCTCAGGGTTTAAAACATGCATATTCTACCAAATTTTGCATAGATAATTAAAGAAATACAATCTTCAACACAACCTGTTTTTCCAATAACTTCTGCTAGGATAACTTCTTCAATATAAAGCAGGAATTATTTGAGTTATTCTGTTGAATATGTTCCCGAATATACACCTTCTAATGAGAGGGAAATCAGATTATGTTTAATCTTAAAGAGATGGTATGATAATTCAGAATCAGTCCCTGTGTGGTTTATGAGTGCAGTTTGAGCTCAAGTGCTGTTCCCTTAAGTCATATAACTCTCTTTTCCTGTTTTCTGTCTCATTCATCTTGCACTCAGAAGGCAAGGAAATGCTGTCTCAGGCTGACATTAAAAACTATTAACAGCTGAAAAGATCTCACTGTAGAGTGAACATCTTTCCTCCAGGATAAAACCTATTTTCACCCTGCAAGGAGATGAAGGCTGAAGAAGAGAACAGGTGTTTTAGAAAATGCAAGATCTGAAAAACATAGTAAGGTTGGTTAACTTCTAAACAAACAGCAGCTCACACAGACACGTACAAGCTCATGACTGATAACAAGAGAGCTAACAGTGTAAGCACAGTGGCAAACAGCTCACCCTGGGTCAGCCACTCACAAATTTACCCAATTCTTTGAGATGTGCTGATATTACCTCTACATAGCTAGTGGCATCCGAGCTAGCTAGCCTAAAATTACATCACGTGTATCTCTGTGAGCTGAATATAAAGGAAAAAATGGTTCAGATAAAACAGATCTACAGATTTTTGTAGCTAAAAGGCTCTTTCTAACTGAGGAACAATAGAAAGCTGGGTGGTTTCAAAGAGCAAGACTGATGCTTTGCTATTCCTAAGCAAGGACCCAGGTGTGCACTCGTAGTGTGTTTGGGCCAAAGTACTGGGTGTACAAGGCTAAGTTTTGGTAGCAGGGGTGACTTCTGTAATAAGAGACCAAGAGCTGCCCCCATGTCAGACACAGTTTCAGCTGGTTCCAAGATGGACCCACCAGTGGCCAAAGCTACACCAACTAGAAATTCTTCATTAGTAGCACTTCTGTGATAACACATTTAAGAAAGGATAAAAATGCTGTGCAGTAGCTGAGAGAAGAATGGCAAAAATGTAAGAGAAACAGCCCTGCAGACATTCATGTCAATGAAGTAGGACTAGGGGAGGTGCTCCAGGCCCACAGAGAAGACGATGGTGAAGTTGGTTATCTCTCTGCAGCTCACAGAGGACCACAGTGGAGCAGACATCCACCCTGCAGGCTGTGGAGGACTGCATTGCTGGAGCACGTAGACATGCCCTGAAGGAAGCTGCAGCCTGTGCAGCCCACACCAGAGCATGGTCCTGGAAGGAGCTGCAGTCCATGGGGACTGAAGATGCTGGAGCAGTCTATTCTTGAAGTACCCTGTGGAGAGAACCTGTGCTGAAGCAGTTCTTGAAGAACTGAAGATTCTGGGAAGGACCATCCTGGAACAGTCTGTGAAGGACTGTGTCCCATGGGAGGGACCCCACATTGAAGCAGAACAGTGTGAGGGGGAAGCAGCAGCAGATATGAAGTGTTACGAACTGACCACAATGCTCATTCCCCATTTTCCCTGCACCACTCATGCGGGGAGGAGAAGGTAGAAGAGTTGGAAGTAAAGGGGAACCTGGGGAGAAGGGGACAGGGGAACATATTTTCAGGTTTATTTTTTTCTTTTTCAATATCCTAGTCTGTTATTAACTGGCAGTACATTAAATTATTTGTCCCTGAGTTGAGTTTTTTTGTACATGATGGTAACTGGTGAGGGATCTTATCCCTATCTCAACACACAAGCTTTTCATCTTATTTGCTCCCCTATTTTGAACAAGTGAGAAAGAGGTTGAGTGGGTGTCTGGCAGCTGGTCAAGGTTAACCCACCACAACAATTCACTCTCTAAACTAGACTTCCATCATCCCAGAAGCAATGTTTTGAGGTCATACCTAAGCCAATTTGACTTTGTGGCATTAGAGTTCTTACTAAAAGGGCCCAAATATTGCCTGCCACAAAAGCAGCTGGAATGCAAGCAGAATGGATTGGATGAGCTTTGTGTGGGCTCCGGTGGCCACATGCATCCTGACATTGTGGAAGTTAGACCACTGAGCACACCAGGCTTTAGGTATTACCACAGAGATCAACTACAGCCTCCATAGACTAGTTCTGGTAGACTACCAACAAATAAGAAATAGTTATGTGCGAGATTATGACACAGGGAACAGGGAGCCTTGTACCATCTGCCTCCATCATCTTTGGGAGTCTTCTGTCAGAAAACCTTGTTTTCAGTTTCTTTCTATGCTTGAGAGCTTTCAGATCCTTATCTCCAATGAATTACTCTTGCCTACCTGTTTACAAAGGCACCTAAGAGCATAAAAAAGTGTTGCCAGGTCTATCTCTTGACACTGTTTCACAGTGCAAGAAAATAAACCAAGGTCCCAGTCGTCAAGCATTAAGTGTTTTGTCCAGTCCTTGGAACATGGAGTGAGAGTTTCAAGTGTCCAGGAAAGAGAATTAAATTTTCTTTCTCTGACCTAATGAATCATGAATTCTCTTCTGCCTGAAAACAGGGTCTCAGCTGGAAGAGTGGAAATTATAGGCTCCCTCAACAAAACACACAAAAAGCTGGCAGCTGATGCATACTCCGGAGCATTTGGAATCAAATCTCTTCAGCAAGGGAGGACAAGACACATGGAAGCTGCTGCTATTCTTGGAAAAGAAAGCATTGCTCCAAGTCCAGCCACATGACAAAAAAACTTCTGCTGCTGTAACTCACAATTTGGTAAAGCTCTACTGGGAACTGCACAAAATATCCACAAGAACACAAAAAAGAAGCCTAACTTCAAAGACAGGGGCAAGCCTGGCACTGCATTTCTCTATGCTATGGAATCTAAGCTGAAGCCTCCTGTTTTGTATGGGTGGCAGACGGGGCAGAAACTGGGAGCTGCAGTCATGTCCACAGAATCAAGAGGCAGTAGCACCTCAGGAGCACTGCAATCATATGATGGTACCACACAGCATTGCTACTTGAAATGAAGTTACTAGTCTAGAAAATTGGCTGGTTAGATAAATAAAGTAAAGTAAGTAAATGCATTGGGTGAATTCTGAGAAATTAGATTATTTTGAAAATCTGTGAAAATAAGAGATTTTATCTTAAAATCATGTCTCCTCTGGTGACATTCTGTATTTGCCACATTGGCAAGTGAAGTACATCTTCCCATATGCTTAGCTGTTCAAGTATTTGCTCTTGATTCAGTATTCATAGTATAGTATAGTATGAAATATATGATTATGTGCAATGTGGAAATTTCCTCTTATTTTCTGCTACCTATGTCATGTATTTCCTATGTTCTAAAGTCACATAGAACACAAAGAAACCTAAAAATATACGAATTAAATGAACAGTATTTCCATTATCAAACACTTTCTGTACTTGAATTTTTATCACAAGAACTAAAACATAACTTTCCTATGAATCACCATTACACCACATTTTAAAGACAGATCTATTTGCAAGCATAATGGCAATTGTTGAATGGTTTGAATTCCAAATGATGCTTGATATGGCAGCTTTGCACATATAAGTGCAGTCCCTAAATATACTTTACAGTTAAGAGCTCAACAGCACAGAGAATGATGATAGCTCTTTGAGAGAAGAATGAAGTGCTCTACCCATGGCAATGTCCTCACCAGACTCATTTCAATGCAGGTGCTTCATATTTGACCCATGGCAGCCTAAACTGTAGATGTTGTCTTTCAAACAGCTATTTTGAAAAACAGAACTGAAACAAAGTAAACTTAAAAGTTACCATGCTACCTTGCATTGACTAAGTCAACCCATATTTCACACACAGGTTTCTGTTATTCCATAACATTTAAGCACAGGTGAAATACTATGTGGAGTAAAGAAAACTGACTTTTGGGAAAACTTACTGGAACTCCTAGGGGACAAAGACAGAGGTTCTGCACTACCAGGGTTACAAGGTTACAAGGTTACTAGGAATTGTTTTCACACTTATTTTCTGTCATTCTGTAATATTATGCCTGCAATATACATTGAACTTATATATTTGTCTGGCAAGTTATTAATTATCTATGAGCTGCCAAATGCTATGCACCAATATAATTCAATGATGTGCATAATTTCACAAAGTGAAATTGTTGACCTATTAATAGTTGTCCACTACATTTCAATTGAGAGGCATCTGGATGATGAGAGCGAGATTCCATATAGTCTCCACCCACAGAGAGCAGGATCGTGGTATGGTGGCTAGAATATTAATGCAGTGATTTAAAATCATTTGGCTGGCTGCCATTCCATGCTGAGTGCTGTAATAAACCCAGACTGACAAAGGGTGGGCAGGAAAGCTAATTTTCCTGTAGTGTCTTTTTCACAAAATGATTTATTTTATTGCTTATATTCATTGTCACTGAAACCTGTTGATGGACAAATCCTTATGAGGTCAGTCATCTGAGATCTGAAGATAATTTTCTAGGATGCCAAGCCTGTGTTTCTTCCAGAGGTGATTTCATTAGTGATGTCATGAGATAAAACATTTAAGACTGCTGCTACTAGTCAAACATGTCATTGGATACTCTGAGATAAACAGACTGACCCAAAGCAGCAGAGCTCACACAGTACATCCACTACAGACATCCATTAGATTTCTGGCAGCCAGGGGGGAAGAGAGAAAGTTCTGTCATTTATGAAATAAAAAGGATAAAGTAATTTTTACTAAATGTCAGACATACCTCAGGAAACAATCCTCTTATGGAGTCTATGGTTTTTTTGCTATGTTTATTCACCTCTCCAGTTACTAATCTGATTTAGTTTTTCATTAGATCTTCTCAATCTAACCTTGTTGATTGATATTAGAGCTGATTTTAGAAATGAAAAAGTGAGAGCAAATATAAGAAATTATAAACAATCAAAGAAACTGAATCACATTTCATTACTTGTTACTTTTGACAAATGACTAATTCACTCATTTAGAAATAATACTTTGATTATATAATATCAAGTTTTATTGATCCAGAATAATTCTTTATAGCATAACAGAAAATGACCAACATGAACACTTGATAAAGCTATTAATCAAAACATAAGGATTTCCCATAAGGCTTCAGAGTAACAAAAGATCTCATTTTACTGTTGCTTGTTATTTCTACTGAGACCAAATTACAATCTCAGGTAAACTGAAACTAATCACTATGGAGGGATTCTATTTTGGCAGTGTTCCTGAATATGAAAATGAAATTTGGCCCGTTTTGGTTAAAATGCAATTTCAGTGCAACAGGAAGATTAAAGGAAGGTGTATCCATCTCACGTGTTACACTGCTATTTTCATTCTTTAGAACCCCAAGTTTCCCTCCATATATATTTAATTCTTTCTTTATCTCCAACTAAAAGGTGTTTGAGTAGCTGGGTGGCTTGAGCAGCTGAGTGCCTTTTCAGACCTGTTGACAGCTCCTTAGTGAGATTTAGGAGTAAGTAGTGACACTGAAACCCCCAGAGCTTTCCTTAACTTTAAACACAATTGGTTCTAACTGCTTTATCTGAAACCAGTTTCTGAAAGCATTCTGCTACACTTAATAATGAGATATCTTCCTATTCACTAATGACCACTGTACATTTTTTTTAAATCCACTATAAGTCAAATTATTTTCACAATTATTTCCTTTTCTTTAGCAACAAAATTAAGGACTATATGAAACAGAGCTAGGTGCTGTATTTCTAATCAGGCCTAATTTAATTTTTATTTTCTAGCTGTCTGTATTGACATGTTACATTACCAATTTTTTTCCCTCTCACAAATGTCACTGTACCAAATGAATTGTCATCTTGTCACAATGAATTAGAAAGTTCCTTCCTGTGTCCCCCACTTTGGATGTAGCACCATGACAGCAACACACAGACTGAATATTTTACGGCCCTTTCTAAAATTGCTTCCCACCACCTACAGCCAACAGGCTACATCCCCAAACGAACTTACTCCTCACTCTTCTTTTTTGGGGGGGCCATTAATCCAGTCGTCTTGTTTCTGCTCATTTTTTAGACATATCCCCTTCACCAAATCCTCTTCACCAGGGCTGCAGGCAGGGAGCAGGCAGGGAGCAGGCAGGGAGCAGGCAGGGTGCAGGCAGGGAGCAGGATGTAGGCAGGGTGCAGGCAGACCACTGTGGTCAACTCAGAGTGTGGCAGCATCCACCACGCTGCCCCGTGCTGGTTACCTTTGTGCTTGGGATGTGGCTGAGGGTGTCCATCCCCAGCTGTCTGTCCCACTGCCCTCCTAAGTGACACAGCAAGAGCTGGGGGGGTGGGCAGAGGCCTCCATGACTCTGTGACAGAGAGGCCCAGAGGCCCCAGATCAAAGGTTAAATGGCTTTTTGCTGCCATCTCTTGATAAACTCGAGGAAAAGGCACTAGAAGCTGATACAGTGTCTGTGCAACATCCACTAGGACTGGGAGGCATTTAACACTTGCTGATGAGGGTGAATTTACCTTCCGGGTGGACAGAGCACTAAGGAGTTGTGATGAGTGTTTGATGGATGAGCATCAGAGCTGCACTGGGAGAGAGGTTCATTATAAATGAACCTCATCCTCGCTCCCCTGGCTCAGGACTGCAGAAGCCTGGGAGGGAAGACAGGTTTCTGCCTTTGAGGGAATGAGTAATCTGCTAAGGGCGCAGTCTGTGTACTACGGAGAGAGTTTTCTGCTGTGAAAACAGACTGAAAATGCAGGCTGTGTCATCATAAGAGGTGCTACGTGTGGACCCTGGGGTGGCTCAGGACCAGTGGCTGCAGAGCTCCATAAGGACCTCAAGTCGTTGCCAAGTCTCAGTGATGGGGTCACTTCTATGGCTAGAATATCCAACCATCTCACCACAATTTCATGTGTCCCACAGCTTCCCTCTGGTACCTACACAGATCCCATTTTGTTGGCTAGGTAAACATTTCTTGTTCACACATATGGATGGTCACACATATGGATGGTAAATACCCACCACTGCAGATCAAGCTGGTCTAAAGATCTGACTTTGGAAGCAATGAAATCTAAATAAGCACCTTTTCCTTTTCTTTTTCTTTTTGAAATTTGTTGTAGAAAAAAAAATTGAAATTAACATGTTTTTTATTTATAAAACATTAATTCTTAATTAAAGACTCTTGAAAACTTCAGCCACTAATACTGTTTCACAAGCCCAAGTCTGCCATAATATCTGCTTAGCCAAAGCTAAGCCCCTGCTTCCCAAGGATGT